>NC_137460.1:7226761-7739403 GCF_964235325.1 Thermobia domestica | reverse complement strand
GTATGATGAACGAAGTGGTCATAACACAGGTAATTCTCTCCCAATCCAACGATCTGGGAATGTTTCATTTAGATAGGTCTGCATATTCCTGTCAAAATTTGCAGGTGCTCTATCACGCTGGGATCACATCTGATGTCTTATGTTCCAGGCCACGTGTTCTAACAATTTCGGGAGAACATTACGTTAAAATAAAAGACGCGTACTCCTACACAAGCGGGTCGGTAATAAATACAGTCCTGCCACAAATTATCCACCATACCTCACCGCATGCTCACACTAAATCTCTGCTGCTGATCGTTCAATAGAGTGATACGTGGATTTTTTACGCCCAACACATGGCTACTGCTAGTTTCGGGGCCGTCTCTGATCATTCCCAGTACCCTGTATTCAAATGCAACTGCTTACATAGTGCGATTTCCTCCGATTTCACGTAGGGAAAATTGAAAAGACCCTATCTCTTTCTGGAGGTGTGACAAAAATACATGGAAAGTTACTCTCCTTTGAAGGCGACGGTCACAATATAAACGTGTCGCCTATGTTCTATTTCTCCTTGTCTCTCCATAAATAAGGTGCATATCGGCCCGCTCGTGGACAGGGTAATCTACCACTGCGCAGGCATATACATATTAACACAACCAATTTTGCTTAAACACCGATGTCTACACTTTTACACGACCGTGATCGACACAACACTCTACAGTTGAGTGCAACACTTCTTATCCTGTTATACAGCACTTCCATACGTAACACCAAAGCATCGGACTATGTATATCACTCACAAGTTACGTGGATGCCTACTACAACATACTCAGGCTAATTGACGCCATTCCACAACAAAACTGCAAGACAGCCTTTTCCAAGCCACTTGCAATCGGCACACAAGGGACGGTATTTCCGTAGTGTGCGACCAAAATCATCATGTCCTAAGTGAAAGTACTATGAGCTACGTACGTGCTGCTACGTGTACGCAAAAGTGCCAAATTCTCTTTCTTCCGTGTAGGTATTCCATCCAGCTCCAACGTACATTAGAGCATCGAAAAAAGATTTCCCCCCATTTTTTCAACGTAATTCCTACGAGATTTTTTCTAGGAAATTTCTCCAAGCAGTGAAAAAATCAAAATGTAAGTGAGCTACACTAGGACGCTATTTCGGTATATTCACAGTAGCAATGTGATTTTTCATAGTTTAGTGGTAAGGGGCGGTTTGTCAACTTCAAGGGAGGGGAAAAGCTCGAAAGTATCCCTGGAAGAAGATTAGCCTCACGGATAAATCAAGTATACTGGCCCAGAGCATTTCTTTGTATCATTATGCAATCTGTCAATATGTCGTGTTTTGTCCATTTTTGTTGCTTCTGTTCAGAGAAGTACCCTTTTCAACGGAATTACTATTACGGGAAGGAAACCCTTTATTGCAGCTTACTTTTGCCCAATATGTATTCATGCAATGTTTGGGAATCCCTTTGTCATCCCTTTGTCAATGTTTGGGAGCTCCTTGTAATTCGTTCATCACATATGGTTTTTGCATTTTTGGATACTGCATGTTACGATTCTATATATGCCGCCTGACTGTCCTATGCACAGTCGTTTTAAACCTAATCTGGATCAGAATTATTTTCCCATCTTCACACACTCGTCTCTTGGACAGAAAGCCGTTCATTTATCATCCGTCATCATTAACCTAGAAGATTTAATCGTGATACGTTAAAGCAGGGATGCAAATAAGCAACAAAATTTTACTAGCCCAAGAAGAGAAGCTACTAGTCCACATCTCACAATAGAAATAATTTGCTTACCTTCGCTATGATATTAAAGACTCGCCCGTACCGATGAACCACTCGCCCCTGGCGAGTGGTTATTTGCATCCCTGCGTTAAAGACTTCGTTTCATTTAAATCCTTCCTCCAAGAGTTTATTCTGCACTGAGACAAAATAGAACACTCACACATGTGTATCTCTCTTTCTTTCAAATTCTAAGCGTTCTTGTAACTTGAAAGATGTACTATTATCTTTGTTGAAATCTTATACTTGATTGTTGTTCATTTCCCTCATTCAACGTTTCATAAAATACTCGAAGGAATATTCCACTTTCTTTGGGAGTCATCCTTGCGCCACCACTGCACTATATCCGATTGTGCACTAATGGGATCTATGACTAAAAATTATGGACATTCTCTTTTACCCGACTTCGATCCGATGTTTTGTTCTCGAGTTATGGCTGCTTTTACATTTTTCCGACAAATTTTTGTGTGATGAAGGCTCCGAATGAAGGCATTTTTCCACCCAGGTTGGTGTATACTTTTCGTTTTATCTCGCTGTCAGGAATCACCTCCCAACGTTTGTTATATTAATTAAGTTACATCCTGTATATATACGGGCCCCATTTTATGTATTAAATAGCTAAACTGTGAAAATGTCTTTACTAGAGAAACATATTCTAGTTCTTGTAATATTTTTTTGTCAAAGAAAATGAAGCTAAATATATACCAATAAATCAATATAGCTATATTTTAAAAATACAATAGGCACTGATTATTCGAATACTGCTTTAAAACACATAGGAACAATCAAATTTGTAAATTAAATTTTAAAAAAATTGAATTGTTTAAACTACACTACATCGATTGCGCTTACCTTCTGAAAGTTTTTTTTTTTCAATAAATAAGTAGCCGCAAGAATAACACCTACATTATCTTACCAAATAGACCTACATGTTAATTGCTTTACTGGTTTTTTACATATTTTTTGAATAGTGATTGTACTCTTTACCTTTTCTCTGCCAATAGGAACTGTATGAATGTATAATACAAAACTGATATACAGAAGATTTTTTCTTATTTATAATGTGATATTTCGCAGTCCGTCTTTTATAAGGGCGCATTTTATCCTTCACCGGTTCTTTACCAACAGCCACTATATGAATTTACTATACAAACCTGATATACGGAACAACTAAAACTACTTATCTATAATGTGATCTCTCGCAGAGCTCTCTACGCGCAGAGCACACTGTACCTTTGAAATTTTTTTTTTTATTTTTTTTATCAACAGTAACAGTATGTATTTATTGTACAGAACTGTGCTATACAGAAGATTAAATAAAACCGTTATACTTTGATGGGCTTGCAAGGGCGCCTTACGTAAAGGGCGCACTGTACCCTTCACGGGTTCTTTACCAACAGTAATACACTGTAGTACGTATTCATTGTACAGAACTGTGCTATAAAGAAGAATAAATAAAACCGTTTATCTTTGATGTGGCTTTGCAAGGGCGCCTTACGTAAAGGGCGCACTGTACCCTTCACGGGTTCTTTACCAACAGTAATACACTGTAGTACGTATTCATTGTACAGAACTGTGCTATAAAGAAGAATAAATAAAACCGTTTATCTTTGATGTGGTTTTGCAAGGGCGCCTTACGTAAAGGGCGCACTGTACCCTTCACGGGTTCTTTACCAACAGTAATACACTGTAGTACGTATTCATTGTACAGAACTGTGCTATAAAGAAGAATAAATAAAACCGTTTATCTTTGATGTGGTTTTGCAAGGGCGCCTTACGTAAAGGGCGCACTGTACCCTTCACGGGTTCTTTACCAACAGTAATACACTGTAGTACGTATTCATTGTACAGAACTGTGCTATAAAGAAGAATAAATAAAACCGTTTATCTTTGATGTGGTTTTGCAAGGGCGCCTTACGTAAAGGGCGCACTGTACCCTTCACGGGTTCTTTACCAACAGTAATACACTGTAGTACGTATTCATTGTACAGAACTGTGCTATAAAGAAGAATAAATAAAACCGTTTATCTTTGATGTGGTTTTGCAAGGGCGCCTTACGTAAAGGGCGCACTGTACCCTTCACGGGTTCTTTACCAACAGTAATACACTGTAGTACGTATTCATTGTACAGAACTGTGCTATAAAGAAGAATAAATAAAACCGTTTATCTTTGATGTGGCTTCGCAAGGACGCCTTATGTAAAGGGCGCACTGTACCCTTCACGGGTTCTTTACCAACAGTAATACACTGTAGTACGTATTCATTGTACAGAACTGTGCTATAAAGAAGAATAAATAAAACCGTTTATCTTTGATGTGGCTTCGCAAGGACGCCTTATGTAAAGAGAGCAGTGTACTTAGCACGGGTTCTTTACCAATAGCTTTATTATTTTTAAGAATAAACTTGTATCATTTTTTAATAATGTGATGTTTCGGAGGGCGCACCGGGACATGTCCCGGTGTCCCGGTGGGCCAGCACGGGCCTGGTTGTAGCTAGATTACCGCCTCAATATTACCCGCGTTACAGGTGGCGCGCACATCGAGTATTTGTGATTTCAATTATTGCTGCAAAAACGTTTTGAGTTTATGTATCACTGTTCAAAATTTCAGCAAAATATTCCTTCGCATATTAAATTTATACTAATTTAAAACCTGGGACTGTTTCTGTGCTCACCCTGTAATTATTATTATTAATAGTATAATAGTATAAGATTGCATAAAGTACTAACTATCTAATAGTGAACATTATTGCTTTCAATAGAGGTGTTGCACTGAGAAAAATACCTTGCCTGGACAGAGTTATATTGTACAAATATACGGAATCCTTATGTTTATTACGGAAATCCGTACGGAGCATACGTTATCCATATGCTCATACGTACTGCCCTTTTCCCCTTTATATGTTACGTCATACCGCTGCAGGATGTCTGACATCTAACAGTCTTCCGTATATTATTTACATCAGCAATATGTTATATAGGTCCGTCTGTATGTGAGATCATGACTGCATATATATAGTTCTTTCTTTCGTACGGAAAGTATGTTTATTCGAAACGCTTATACGGAAAATATTATAAAACATACGTTTTCAGTTATACGGTTGATGCAAGATGTTAAGTATAGTGGTACTTTAAGTTCAGAAACTACATGATTTACGCATGTAACGTATGTTTTTTACGTACACCACATACTACGTTTTTTTTCAGTGTGAGTGGTACCGCCTGTCTCAACATTGATTGTAGCTAATTATTATTAAAGACTTTATGATTTTTTAAATTCTAAAATTTTGCGACGCATCCTAGGGACCACAAGACACACGAATGTGTCGCGATACGCGGATTGGAAACTACAGCTCTTCGCTACTTGATGTCTTCATAATCCCCTAACGAAACAGCTCAACTTGATAAATATTGTATTGTCATTACTGCTTGAGATGTAAGTATTAATTAAAACAAGAGAAATATTTCGAAACGTCCTAAAATATTAAACCAGTTCAAATCCCCGTTCTTCGCTCACAAACAATAGGTTAATTTATTTATTGAAACTGAATAGAACAGGTGTTACATTCAATTTCAGTGTTCATCTATCATGTTATAACATATATGCAGTTTCAACTTGTAACAGATTTAATTTTACTTTAAATCCTGTAAGGCAGTATGGGGTTATACGATTTTAATTCTTATGAAGACCACACCAAATAATAACCATTGTGGCTACGGTTACTGGTCAAAATCGGCATGAAAGGTTGCTGGTGGAAGGAAAAATATGAAGGAGAAGCGGTCAACCCAGGAATTCGTGTAGACGAAGCAAACCATGAGACGAACTATGTTGAAGTTCGCTTATTACCTGAAGGTACTCTAATAATGAAATATTATTATGCTATCTTCATCAGACGTAACGAAAAAATGAAATTAAATTAAATCTGTTAGTTTAACATCCCACGACTATGTCTGTTAGGCTAAGGTGGATGATGATGGAAGAATGAAAATGTAGAAGGAAACAGGACTGCCGTGTCGTGACAAAACGCTGTAACTTTGACGGAGCAGTTTTGCGAAAAAGAGCCGTAAAGCTTTCATCAGAAAATGTGATCTGTATCGTGTAGAACCAGTGTATCTTGACTTTGAAAACACGTGGTTACATGTAATGTTATGCAAATGCATGTTGTGTGATTAAATTTGGTGAAAATTGATTGGTTGACCATTATTGCCTAGTTACACTGGTTCTACACGATACAGATCACATTTTCGGATGAAAACTTTACGGCTCATTTTCGCAAAACTTCTCCGCCAAAGTTACAGCGTTTTGTCACGACACGGCAGAGGAGTATCAAGAAAAACCCACGGACCACCATAAACCACCATAAACTTACATGGTCGGGGATCGAACCAGGGAACGTAAGGTAAAACAGCACTGTAGTTAAGAAAATAACACCATACAAGTCACATTCAATACGCATTCATTATTAAATTATCAAGATGTTTGTTATTTATATCACTATACCGTACCTGTACATATAATAAATTAAACAGATCACTATTGCAACACAAGCATTGAACTGTATATAGCACAAATCCCTTTAATAAAAAGTTTTATGGATACATTTTTCATTATGGTGTAGGATGCCTTTTCATAAGGGTGCCTTTTATATATACAGGGTGTCTCAGGAGGAAGAGTTAATACTTTAGGAAATGGTAGTATGGGTGATTCTAAGCAAAAAGGTTCATATGAACATGGGTCTTAATCTCAATGGTTTGAGAGCTACAGGTTGAGAACCATTTTTGACTTTATATTGCTTATTGCTCACCCTGTATTTTTTTCTACAAAGATGAGACATAGTGGATTTGGAAGGTGATGGAATGGTCTTTCCAAAATATGTATCGTGTGGAAGTGTTGTCTTTGGAAGGGAAGCTATTGAGTGAAATTTGGGAAAGTTAAGGTTATTTAAAGAAATTGGGTGGCAACACTGATTCTTAAATATCCCTCAATAAATTATCTTCCAAAAACAACACTGTAACATGTTGCATACCGTTGGAAAGGTGAGTCCATCACCTTTTAAATCCGCTATGTCCCACCTCTGTAGAACAAATACAGGGTGAGTAATAAGAAACATGAAGTCAAAAATGGTTCACAACCTGTAGATCTCAAACTACCTGTAGATTAGGGCCCATGTTCATATGAACTTTTTTTATTTAGAATCACCCATACTACCATTTTCCGAAGTATTTCCTGGGACACCCTATATATTCAATTATATCCACTTTCTTGCTTTGTTAGTTAATGAAAGTGTCCTTCAATTTCACTTTCGCTTTTAGCTTCCGTGTCTTTGTTGTTCTGAAGCCAAAATTGTTTATACAAATACTTATTTTTCAAATGCCAGAATAATATATTGTCGATCTCACTTGAGTCAAAAGTGACATTATTATTTTCCCTTTTGAATTATTACATTAAACAGTCTAGATTCAGTTCATGATCTCGTGACAATAGCATGTGCGTATACTTGCTGTACGAGGTGCTACCCAAAATACCCGAGATTTTTTTTAAGGGCAAACCAGCAGAATTACGATATTAGGCCGCTAGATGTCTCGAGGTACATGTATTAGATACTACAACACAAAACTGCGTCATCTTTGGCGCAGTGGCGGACCGAGAACGTAAAAACAGAGAGGCAGCAAGAACCCAGACTATGTGATATATGAGAGAGAGAAAATATGTAAAAAAAAAAAAAAAAAAAAAACAGCTTACATTATTTATGTCATTCAAAAGCTTGGGCGGCCTAGGCTCACACGGCCCCGGGCTAGATCCGCCGGGGCGCATTTACTTATGAGTTGTAGTTGGACGTGTCAAGACATGTTTTAGTGTTTCTGCGATTTGTCAAATGGCTGACGTTAAGGAGCAACATACTTGCATCAAATTATGTGTTCAGTTGAACTTCAGCCGAAACCCACCACGTGCTGCAAGAGGTATTTGGTGACAGTGTACTGAGTCAAGCAAGAACATTTGAATGGTTCAAAAGAGTCAAAGAAGGCCCCGAAAATGTGGAAGATGAAAACATTCCACACGATGTTTGTAACAAATTTCGACTGTCGTACGGTACAGGTCAACGAATTCTGACATCCGGTGAACTGAACATGAGATGAATTACAGCGAAGTTTCTCCCTCACCTTCTCAGCATTAACCAGAAAAACCTCAGGATTTAGACGTGCACTGAGCTGCAACAAAGACTTCGAAAGTGTCCAAACTTTTTATCCAGATTCCTTAAAGGTGATGAATTTTGGGACCCGGAAACGAAGTAGTAATCATTATAATGGAAGACGCTATCCTCTCCAAGGCCGAAAAAACTCGGCAAGTTTGCAGCAACATCAAGTCGAAGCTGATCATTCTTTCGACATTCAAGGAATTGTGCATAAGGAGTTTGTTTCACCTAGTCAGAATGTCAACGGGAAATTTTACTGCGAGATTTTGAAGAGACTGACGGAAGATGTTCGGGGTAAATGTCCAGAGCTGTGGCAAACAAGAGTAGTCGCTGCACCATGACAACGCGCCCGCTCATACCTTGCTCGTTATAAGGGAATTCGTGGCCAAAAGCAACATGACAACGGTCTCCCAACCACCGTACTCCCCTGACCTAGCCCCGTGCGACTTCTACCTGTTTCCGAAAAAGAAACTTGCGTTGGAAGGGCGACGTTCTGACTCCATTGAAGACATCGAATGGAATCGCAATGGGTCGTGAACACCTTTCGCCCTGCAGACTTTCAGGAATGCTTCCAAAAGTGTGAACAACGCTGGGATCGTTGCATACATGCCGAAGGGGACTACTTTGAAGGTAACGGAGGACATTGGGACATTAGTATAGTTTTCTGATTTTTACAATGACATTGTCGGATATTTTGGATAGCACCTTGTATATTCGATTATTGTTCTGTGATTTGACTTTACTCTGACTGGCACTGGATGGAAGGGGCGAAGAAAAGATGATAACGATATGCACGTGGGTAGTTCTTTGTTTTCTTTAAGCTGAGGAAAAACACATCATTATGGGAGAAGCATAGTTTGTGACAGTGCAATTAATTTCAGGTAATAATTATTCATTAATTAGATAATTTGCTGTTCGTTTTAAACCGAGAATTTTCCGATTTTAACTTCAAAGAGTTTCAACGAACATTGTCTGATATAAACATTATTATTAACAATGATATACCAGCAAAATTACACGAACGAAGGCTTCGTCTTCTTTTTCATCCTAATATAGAAACCAACGCAACAGAAGCCGCTCTAGTATACTCGTTTGAGTCCCCCAACTGCACCTCCAAGAATTTTGTGTCACCAATATTGGTTTCAAAGAATTCTAATTATATTTACGAGGAATAATAAAACGTTGTATGGGCCATATAACTTTGATACTATTAGAGAGTGTGCGTAGATATACTGTATTAAACAACTTGTCACTTTTATGAGTCTATTGTAGGTTGCACTCATCTTCCATGTTGGCACTACTTACTTAGAAAATTCGTTCTTGGTTTTGTATAATAAAAGCAATTATAGTTTTCGTTGCGTGTTTTTCTGTTTGGAACGTTTATTAGAAAGATCAAAACTAGTTCATTGTAGTTTAGTCTATTTTTAAGTAGTTTGTAATACAAGAATACATGTATAAATTATGTGAGCCCCCTTTACCCTTTCGCCCCATAAGATGAGTATTTGATTCGAAATGAAATGTTAAAAAAAAGAAACTGCTTGAATCAAGTACTCCAAAATTATTTCACACGGTGGAGCAGGCCCGTTGTAACGAACTTTACCGCTATAAAAAAAATTATAAATGCTGGCTGGATTAAGCCAATTTTGATACCCTCTTTTTTTTAGACCAAAATGTTAAAATCGCCAATCTATTCTAAACTCTCGATTTCAAATTTCAAACAATTAAAAAAAATGAATCCTGAATACGTTTGTTATAGTTGTAAAGAGATATTAACATTGCATAGAGACGAAAATGACAAATGTGAATTTTATCTGTGAAAGACAGAACCCGATTGATTTATGATTGTAGTTTGGACAATCTAGTAACTGAAGAACATCATATGGAAACCGACGACAACTTCAAGCTGACGTACATAAGCATTGGCGATAGAGAATACCTTAAATTTCAGTTTATTAAAAAAGACAGTAAAGTGTTCAGTCCTCTGGTGCAAATAAAAACACCGAAGACCCAAGAAGAAAATAAGAAATTTGACATCATAAGGGAAACATCTGAAAGTATGAGGATTAGTGACATAACTAGGGAGAGAGAATACCCACTCGTTAGCTTATTGTGCTACAAAATAACTTCAACTTCGTTACTCCTAACAAAAGAAGGTTTTTTGTCCAAATCAAATCTGAAATGATACAGAAACTGGAAAAAGAACTGCCTGAAATGCCTACTTTAACTCTCTCTGTGCCTTCTTTAGTAACTTTAGCTGCATTTGACTGCATGCTTCATGTCTATGTTGTTGCTGCGTCGGCTGGAAAGTCGGTTGACGAAGTTTAGAGATTTCCACGTCATATCTAACTGGATGTGACTTTAGCGCTCTAACTGGATATGACACTATAAGCAAAATTCGCACTAAGCATTGTGCTGTGACCACTGCAAACACCATGGTATCTGACTGAATCCGGGAAAGAAAAATTGTCAAAAACTGTGATAATATCTGCGAAAACCTTTCTAGTGCAGATGATCTCGGGAATTCTCATCGATGGATAAATATAGAATTCACCAGTATCATGACGTGAAGCGTCTGGATTTCTCCAAATTACTGCCAACCTCATCTTAGATACATACTTACCTCAGAAAAGCTTACTTTCAGTGCTACAAGAGGTACCACGTACTTGATGAAGCCCCAGAACTCGATCCATCTAAATATTGTTGCACAAACGTTGGCGAATGGATCCCAGAAATAACGCTCCCTTGCTATCGACTTCCCATTCCCCTACACTTGCAAAAAACATATCTTGTAAGTGTCGCAATAATGTCATGTCATGTCAATTCTGCAGTTGCGAAAGCAGCGAATGTATAATTTTGATGTTATCGAGTCACGTCCATTTTTATCAATCACACCAACGTGCACCTATTCGTGTAAAAAAAATGTATATATTCTAAATTAAATAACACTTCAACAAAATTTTATTTGTTAATGGATTGTAATTATATTCCAAGTTAGTGTTGTACCTTGTAAAGAAAAATGTAAATAAGGTCTTTGTTTGTACGTTCAGCGTAATCAATATTTAAATTGATGGGAGAGAAAACAATTCAATCAATTAAAGAAATAATAAACGAATATCAGTGTATATATAACTACAAACTTAACATGGTAATAAGCGAGAAAGTAACTTGATTATCTTTACAGAATAAAATTATTTTCTTGTAAGTAAGTAGGATTTATGTTCAGAACTCATATAACGAAAATACTTTTAAAAAACGTAGGTTATATACAAAAAAGAAATAGTTAATACTGGCTTTACTAAATACAATACGACTTAATCTACTAAATGAAATAAAACCTCTGAAAAATTACAGTGACTTACATTTAACCAAATACCGTAAAAGTAAATAAAATAAAATGTAGTGTACACATTTATGTTATATATCAGCATTTAACTTCGCGCGCATTTTTGCGATAAAGGTAGGTTTTAGGCAAGGGCGTCGCGTCGGGGCTGGAGGTTGGAACAAGGAAGAACATACCCTAAATTTCTCCCCTGAAATATCTACTTACCTCTTTATTATATGGATATTTGTATGGTCCAGATATTTATAAAATAGTTTAGGAAACAGTGGCCCCTTAACTTTTTGATCACGCTACGCCACTGGATAAATATAGTGAATTTGCTCAAAATTTAATTCTGAACAACTTTTGTAGTAGCCTCAAAAAACTCCACCGTTTTAAATATATTAAAAGATTCCTGATATAAGGTAATTTTTCGGTGATCTCTGACCTTGGCGGCCATACAAAAAAAAAAAAAAACTCGCGGTTTTCAGAACATGTGACCAAGCAAGAAATCATTCACTAGTACCATGAGACAAAGTCCAGAAATAATTTTCTCTTCACCTTTCCAATCGAACAGGACCTATGGGTGACCTCTGCACTAAAGGCTTAAATACCTTTAATTATAAATCCTTAGTCATACGTTTTTCTAATGTCTTGTATGGAAAACCAAATTCCTGTAACTGCTTACGAAGGGACTATTTTTGGCGAACGTTCGACAGACGCTGCAGCCTCCACATACGTTTCTAGTGGTGTTGGTGTTGGTCCTGAGCGAGGCTTATCTTTTATCCAACCAGCTGCAAAGACCTTTTTCTCCTACCGTAAAATGGTTGGTTTCGGAGGGGAAGTTTTCTCAAATCTTAGAGTGAAATCATGCTGAATCAGGGCCGTAACGTATGAGGGGCAGGGGGCAACAGGCCCCCGGGTCCACTTTAGGACAAAATTGTCTTACAATACGAAATGAAATATACAATGAAGCATCAAACAAGTTCACTGCATTACATAAACAAAACCGCACACAAAAGGTAAATAAAACAAAAATGATTCGTGGGTTCATTTCAGTAAAAAATATCTACTATTTGGGGCCCTACAAACAATATTTATTTGTATGGCTTTGAGACTTGTCAATATTGTCTCATTAATTAATTTGTTATGTATGGAACGGGCCCAGCAGAATAACTAATGGCCCCGTAGACCTTGGCTTGCGGGAGGGCCCATAAAGATTAAGATAGAAAGAAGGGAGCCCAAGAATTAGAAAAACAACTTTTTCTAGGGGGCCCAAATACGCGTATTAATGCTTGCCCCCCAGAAAGGAATCTAAGTTACGGCCCTGTGCTGAATACGTCTCATTAATTTTCCTGTACGGGGTCGTTCTTGAATTTACGTGCTCATTACGTGTAAGTGGACTCACCAACCATGATTTAGATGTATGAGCACCTGCAACAAAACAAAAAACACAATTTGTTAACATCTATGTAATACATACGGGGTAACGGGACTTTATAATCACTCTGTACAATAGGCTGTAGGTTGTAAGTCTGTTTGAAAACAGAACCATGAAGAAAAGAAATGCTGAAGTTTCACTATTATATTTTCTTTGAATCACTGAACGTAAAATTATGCTCTTTTACGTAGGCACAAGATGTATGTCTTTCATTTACACGAATTTAGTCTACATAAAGAGAAAGGGTACTATTCTTGAATCCTTGATTTCATAGAGACGGTGTGTGGCGTGAGAGAGGCGCAGTGTAAATCTTTTTTGTAAGTAATAAAACACGAATAGTTAAGTAACTCTTTCTCTAGAAAATGAACAGAAAAAAAAAAAGAGAAATGGAAACACTAAAATATGTTTTCGTACTGGCTGCCGAACCCAGAACCATGCTCTCCAAGAAGCACTTGCTACTGGTATCGTTCAGCAGAGTCGAATCAGTAAAACAAAATCTTGTTTTTTTTTTTATTTGTTTGTTCTTAGTTATTTTCGTCACGATATGGTTAGTATATAAATACTATCAGGCGAAGAGGAAAGTAGAATTGGCTTTTCTCTTACAAAACAAATAATAAAAAAAAGATTTACAGTCCTTGGCAGAAAATCAGACAAGCGGGAAAAATAGTAAATGGTGTATATATTATATAGGATAAATTGATTTAAGTGCAATTGAAAAGTCAAGCTAGAAAAAATTTTTAATGAAGAAAACAAACGGAAAAGAAAAATATAAAAAATGTTTGGGAGAAATATATCCAATCAAATTTGGAGTTATTACTTGACTAGACCCCTGAGGGCTTCTGAATTCCCTCGATACAAGAACTCACGGTGTAGTGCTGTTGTTATGTTGGCCCTGGGCCAATTTTGTCCTTTCGTGTCTTAACTCCAGATACACAACGAATAACCGTGACAAAAAAACGGAAAATGATCCCCGCAATAGAAAACCAGGTCAATCCATCCTTACAAAAAAAAATCAATTTCTTTTAAAAAAAAAAACTCTTCTCTTGGTGGGGCATATCCTACTCTTCCTCTATTCAATTGAGCATTCGAAGGTCAGTTTTTCAATACGGAGAGCATCCAAAATATAAGAAGCAGTTTTTTTCTTTATCTACTTTCATTTAACCTGTCCTAAACTCCTTAAAGTTTTGCTTATCTCTCGCTTTTTTCTTTTTAATCACACCCATGACTTAGTTTGTGCTTTTTGGGTCAAAAATAAATAGAATTTCTTGTGTTGTATGCGCTCATGCAGAACATTCTACAGCTTACAAATGGAGAAGGGATGACCCAATATGTAGCAGAAAAGTTTTTTTAAAAACAATGTTCTTTTGAAATGATATATGTTACGAAAAATATTTCAACACTAGAAATAGGAAAACTAAAGACAAAAATAAACAAACAAAACAACTCTATCCTTCTGCTTTACGTACGGTGACCATAAAAGTTTTAGCTGAAAACGAGACAAGTTTCGGCTTTTTTTAAATCATGAGAAATGAGACACAGGTGAGTGTGCAAATTAGTTCCTGTTTATCTTAGCAATACCTAATACATTTATATTGTAATGATTTTCGTATAGTCAATAGTGGACCGAGATTTATGTAGGTGATTTGATCAGTTGGACGACTGATGCTGGGTCTTTCGGTGGTCCTCCTTTTATTTATCCTCTTCGGGTCCTTCCGTGAGGTCTGTCTGCTTTCGGCGTTCCTCTGTGCCCTCCGTGTCGGCTTCTTGTCTGCTAGATTGTTTATAATCATTAGCATGTGTTGAGCTGACACGTGCGTCTGTTGTGATGTGGAGATCCTTGCAATATTGCAATATAACATAATATGTATAAAAAATGAAGGGTTAAAAAAATCTCGTTTAAATTTCCTCTGCCTTAATACGACTTACTGAAAATGACCATATTTTTAGAGAATGAATCTGAAAATTTGGATGTAAATTGGCTAGAAGTGAAAAGAATGATGCCTAGAATTGCTATTGGTGCTGAATTAGCAACCCTGGACTTTTAGGCCTTCCTTTGTTCTTAAGAGCGCCCTCATATCAGTGCTCCTCCACCTCTTTCTCTCTCTCTTTCTTTGTTACAGGTCGGGGTCAAGTAATTCGATACTTATGAAAAAGGAAAGACACGTTGAAGTTTGTTCAAAAACAAGCAACTGCTAAATCCTCTGCTGCATTTTTAACAGTACTGCGAACTATATAGATTATGTTTAATTTAGGGAATATCATTTCAATTCTTCCGTCTTTGTTACTATTAATTATATTAATACCTTTACAAGAAGTAAAGGTACTGGGTTTGTTATTTATCTTTTTCACTTGCGTAAAACGGATAAATGCTATGTTTTCCATCTACTGACGGAACGGCCGAGACAAGCCCCTAAACCGGGACTGTTCCGTTCAAAACGGGATGAATGGTAGCCCTAGATTTACGTTCTTCTTCTAGTAATTATTTCCCTAGCGTCTGGACCACATTTGAATCGTCTTTCAGAGCTTCACTGAGTCCATTTTAAGGCGGATTTTCATACAAGTGTCGGTTGCTGTTCTTTGCTTGCGATTCCGCCGAATAGCCAATTGAGGAAGTTGTTTAAGTATAGTTTTACGTGTAACACAACTTGCTGTTGTCTACACATAGAAATTGCAAGAAAAGAACGCAACGGACGCGTGCATGAAAATCTGCCCTAACTCATACCCAGTTGTCATCTCTTCGTGTATCGTTTTAGTTTTCCTTGAAGACAGAGGTAAATAATCACAACATCCAACACGATTTCGCCGCCTACTTTTCTAGTTGTAGCATCAATTCAGAAGACCTTGCAAAGACATACATTAGCACCAGGCACGTAGGCAGGATTTCGTGAAGGGGGGGTCCGTGACATGAAATACTGTGGTCATCATGCCAGGGTCTCGATCATTCTAAACTATTTTACTGGAACATAATTTATATTGGTTCGTTTAGCCAAGATTTCGCAACGGGGGGGGGGGTGCTGACATGAAATTCTGAAGGCCCAGGAGCTCGATTAATCTAAACTACTTTACTATCAACATATATTAATTTGTTAGGACAATAAAATTAGGATATGTTGGTAAGTATTTCAATAACAAACTATGAAGAAATCTCGAGTAAAATAATAAAAGAAAATGTTGAAAAAGATTATACAATATTTACGTCCTTCCTCTGTTATTCAAATATAACAATTTTCCTTTCATTATGAGCTCAACTATTATAAAAAGTACATATTCACTATTATAAAAATTACATACTCAATAATGTCTTGTAAAATATTTTACAATATCTGTGTTCCTTTCTCTGTTGAATCAAATGTTAACAGAACTTTTTTTCCACATTAGTTTTTATTATTCCGTCAGCTACTGTCTGTTCCAAATAATAGGTTAAAGGAGCAGTAGAAAATTGTTTTTGAAATAACATGTTTGATACTGCAAGGATGTGATTACGAAAAATTATGATAAAAAATGTCCACGTTGTTACAAACGGCACTATGCTTTCCGAAGCTTGAAATCTCCCTGACTAGAAATTCAGAAAAATCGTTAACTTTTCTAGAAATTTCAAATTCCCTGACTCTTCCAGAATATCTCGCTCACTTTGCCACCATGTATTGCAACTAATATAAATCTCCCCATAAGAAAGAGTAACGAAAAGCTTAATATAGTTTATTTTTAACTCTGATTCTTCTTTTTCTCATTTCATTTTGTTTCATCCTTCCATATTTTTTTTCATTTCTGGTCTCGAACGAGGGGTCCGGACCCCCGGACCCCCTTTGGCTACGTGCCTGATTAGCACACATATTAGAGACATATCAATCTATTATCGTGCAAGTCGTAAAACGTAAGTTGTGTACCACCGTAGTACTTGCAACGATAGCGTTTATGTATATTTAGTCATAAGGCAACACGGACAATAGTCCGGAACCTTATGATAACAAATCTTGTGGCCAGACTTGTTTAAACTTGTTTTATTTATGCTGTTAAAGATACAATAAGTAAGGAAGCAATAAGCGATTGAATTGTATTTTTAATTTCTGTGAAACGAATGATACGTATTAAGGAAATACAAGGTTTAAAAGGAACAAAAATAGTTTTATTTATTGAAATAATTACCGTGATAAGTTTTGGTGATTATTAAAGTATTTTTTATCGAACTGGGACTAGGGCTGTTCTGATAATCGAGTAATCGATAACAATTCGATAAAATTTCAAAACCGTTTCATCGATAAAGAATTTTAATTTTATCGAATTATCGAACTTTCGAGAGTCCCGAAATGTTCGAGACTCTCGAAATGATCGAGACTCCCGAAATGTTCGAGACTCCTGAAATATTCGAGACTCTCGAAATGATCGAGACTCCTGAAATATTCGAGACTCTTGAAATGTTCGGGGATCTGGAAGTGTTCGAGGGACTCGAAGTGTTCGAGGCACTCGAAATGTAAGAAACATTAGACAACTTCGAGACACTCGAACTGTTCGAGAGTCTCGAAATGTTTGAAAGCAGCAAATACAGAAATATATCAATATGATCGCATTTGTCGAGTCACTTGAATATTTTAAAAACTTCGGAATTATCGGAGTGTTCGGAAGAAACAATGTATTCGAGGTTATCATAGTTGTATATACAGTAATATGTATTACACATATGCATTGTGTTTATTTTAAAACTTCTCTCCTTAGCAATGAAAGGAAAGGAAAAGTTTTTTTTTTTTTCACAGATCTGCATACAAAGTTTAAGCAGTCTGTTAGAAGAGAGAAAGAGGAAAAGAAAACATGGATCACCCGAATAGAATTGGAATCCAAGACACGATTAGTCTATTAATAGTCACTTTGCTGATTGCGTCAATAACAGGACAGGTAGAAAAATAATTTTACGTATGATTTCGACAAATACAACTTTGCAATAACTTATCAGATGAAAAAATTTGTTTGACTAGTTTGGCTGCAAGAAGTAATCATTGGAGAGGTGAAGAAACCGAACTGTCCATCACTACTTTTGATAATACCCGAAACTTCGATAATACTCGAAATATCGATAATACCCGAAACTTCGATAATACTCGAAATATCGATAATACTCGAAATGTCGATAATACCCGAAACTTCGATAATACTCGAAATTTCGATACTACCCGAAACTTCGATAATTTCAAATACTCGAACGGTTTCGAGTAACCGATGACAAGTCGATAAATTTTCACTCCCGAAGTTCGATAGGTCCTGAGCCTTATCGAACACCCCTAACTGGGACCGCAATATTTAATTGTGTATGTGAGTGTGTGTGTGTGTGTTACATACTATTTTCGTTTCCTTTCATGTCACAGACATTCTTAATCGTTCATTTTCTGTTTGTTTAAATCGAGGACGAGATTAGATATTTCTTTGAATAGTACCTACCATTTTCATGATCAGGGTTGATTAATTTATTGTTGCTAGAATTAGAGGTTTAATTAATTTATCATGCTAAACGTAGACTTCTCAATTTATGCAATCTTAGAACATCGCCAGAGAAAAACTTAGACGTTGAATTAATTTCTGTAGCTTGTTATATATAACCGTAGTGGGTCAATTATTTTTAACTCACATGTATAGATAACTATAGTCTCTCAATTTGTGAACACATGACCATAGATAACTAGTCGCTCAATGCATTTTAATACCCCTCATGACTTATAATCATTGTCTTTTACAGTAGCTAGACAGAAGAAGGCAGTAGACAATGTCTACCCTTTAGAATTTTACTTGCTTTAAGTTTAGGTCTGTTCCTAACTTAACATTTTCTATAATTCCTTTTCCTTTTTTCCACGTTGAAACTAGATCCTTTTCTAGAACGTGCTTCCATGTAAGTAGACAGTTCGCCCAGCGTCTAGCGGAACCTTGAACATTATCCCTGTGCTGGATTCATGTAACTTGCATCAACCTATAGAAGCGTAGGAGTGCCAGCCGTGCGGGAACGAAAGGTAAAACACTTGGTGCGTAGCATTTCGCAAAAGACGTTCGGCAGTCTGTCTATTACAGCGTTTCCAATCTACTTTAATTCAAGCTAGATTTGTAAGTGCCAGAAACACCGCTAGCCTTCTTATTGTCTTTTCTTGTTCTTTTAAACTACCTCTTGAGCTTCCTCTACAAAATGATATATTGTTATAATGTGCCTTTCAAGCACGATTTTTAGACATTTTGCCGTTTTGGGGGTGCGGTGGCTCAGTGGTAGAGCGTTCAGCTCCGGTGCTTGGGGTCCCTGGTTCGATCCCAGCTCGCGCCGTGTGGACTTTGTGGTGGACAAACACCGTGCTCGTGGGTTTTCTCGGGGTTTCTCCCGTTTCCTCCCATTTTCATCATTCCACCATCTCATTCATATCTCATCATCACCGTCTCCTTTAGCCTAACCGGCATAATCGTGGGACGTAAAACTAGAAAATTTCATTTTCATTTTGTCGTTTTATGTCTAACATTGTAGGGAAAAGCACTGGATGGATGTTTCAATGGCAACTCTACTACTATTGTGTATTCTGTGAGAGACATAAGTAGAAGTGAGATGATTACGGTGAGTTTCCCTCTGTGTGTGTAAATGTTTACATTAGCCTGTATTATGAAATGCTTCGGCATGAAGTTATAGATTACGATAGTGTCGGAGCTACCTTAATGGGTTGAAATTTTTTAACGATCTCAGAATAAAAATCTATTCTGAGACCACATGCATCCATGTTAGACGCACGCTCTAACCACGATACTAATTCTTCAACCACCGTATAGACCAGTGTTCGCCAAACTTATCAAGCTTCTGGTCTACCGTACCTTTTTTAAATCGTACTGTGAGCTACCAACCAAAAGAACTACCAACTATTTTTTTAAAAAAATCTTACGTTTGTTTATTGCCTATAAACTTACATTTCTGATATACACGAAATCAAACTATCCAAGTTAGCAAATGTCTAATATACACACGAAAAACATAACGTTTAGCAAATGTCTAATATACACACGAAAAACAACGTTTAGCAAATGTCTAATATACACACGAAAAACATAACGTTTAGCAAATGTCTAATATACACACGAAAAACATTACGTTTAGCAAATGTCTAATATACACACGAAAAAATAATGTTTAGCAAATGTCTAATATACACACGAAAAACATCACGTTTAGCAAATGTCTAATATACACATGAAAAACATTACGTTTAGCAAATGTCTAATATATACACGAAAAACATAACGTGCACAACCCCTCGCGTCGTACAATCAACTGTGAGAAGTGGTTGACAATGGCAGTTGCGCGGGAAAAAGAAGCAATTGATTTCATCAGCGCCCCCTAGGCTTGCGTCAGATCAGTGGAGGAACCAAGGTTTGCCAACCTGAGCGTTAACGTAATCTACCGAAAATGTCTCCGCGAGCTACTAGTAGCTCGCGATCGACGGTTTGGTGATCACTAGTATAAATTGAATCTTTCATTATTTTCTATTCCCAAGGCTGAAGACGCACTTGAAAGGATACTGCTCTGCGACTGTAAAAGACTTCAAAAGGCCATGATACGCAGCCTTAATAATATTCCTAGAACGGAGTTCCACCATGCATATCAATAATAGACACATCGTTGGAGGTGTTGGGTCTCTGCGGAAGGGTCTGATTTTGATGAGCATTTACTCTATGCGACAGTATTGTCAATAATTATGCTACTTTCCGAGCAGACTCATGTATAGTATAACTTGGAACTCTTAAAATAGTAACAATATTATTTTTCATAAACTTTCATTTCTATCTACATATTGTTTATGGTTATTATCTTCTATTTGTTTTCTTGATTTTAATTTGCTTTCGTTTTGATTAGAAAAGCGTAACGTTTTACCAAAGATAAATTTTCCACTGAAAGGAACAGGAAATAAATTCAAACCAACAGTTCTTTCATGTGTTTCTTCTTTATTGTCCTTTAGATTCAGTATAATTACTTTTTCTCTTGGTACTTCTTGTGAAAAATGATTTCCATCTCGTTGTTTAGAGTTTGTAAAGAGAAAAAAATAAATACTTCAGCACCGAGTGTTTAGAACAAGCAACTATCAGTTCTGAAAAATTGACTTAGTTTTATTTATAGTTTTTTTTTTAGAAACTATTGGCTTTTAAACAAAATAAACTGGAAAAAGTCCAAACAAAACGATGGATAGAAACACCTTTTTTGTCCGTTCCACTGGAGGGTATTAGAATGGGAAGTTTTCTAGATTGCAACGTCGAAAGAAAGTTTTTTTTAAAAAAATCCAATACTTCGATTGCTTGGAATACAACGAAGTTGATACAGGTTTCTATGAAATTGTATTGATTACTAAAGTCTTGGCAAACAAGATATATCAGCTATATGTAGGTTGCTATCAAAATAATGGGAACATCTTATAAAAATTCAACCAATCTGGTTAATCATCTGTGGATCACATATAGTGTGAAATGAATTCGTCTCGGAATTAAGGCATTTAACCAGAGACTCATTTCCAGAGAAATAATGAACCTTCATACAGTGGATCATTGAGGCGCGTCAGAGATGATGAAAGAGAAAGAGTGGCTGCGAAAATGACTCCGCAGACTTCCATCTGTAGGGAATAACGAACTGCAGACTCTCCCAGAAATTATAAAGCTCAATTCACATAGGGCATGATTGGTTAGTCTTTTTAGGATTGAGATCTACTTAGTCAGAAATCAGTGGCGGTGTACTTGTCTGTTCAATAGATTGCTAGAGTAACAATTATTGATATAGAATGCTGTGAGCAACCTCTCACGACTTCTCCTCGATTATTAATCCGCAGTGGACACATTGGTCACAATAGTATGTTTTTTAGTTCTGCGAGAACGGGACAAACCCAGTTTTGCCAGTTCTGAGGAGGAAGTCTTCTCTAGGGATCTCCAGAACCGGTTCTTGGCGGAACCGGTTTTCGGCTCAGAACGGATCCGGTTCTAGAAGATCCGGTTCCGGAACCGGTTCTTCGGATGCAGGTTTGGAACCGGTTTCCAAGATCCGGTTCTGGAACCGGGTTTTCGGATCCAGATCTGGAACCGGTTCTGAAAACCGAATCTCAAAGAACCGGTTTCTCGCAGAACAGGATCCGCCGGAACCGAAACTTTGTGGCCATCCCTAGTATTCTCCAGACACACTGCCCTAGAACTGACAACAGATATTCTGTAATATTTAATCAGGGAATTGAGAGAATGATACGAGATGATGAATATAGCCAGATGTTTAGCAAATTTCTCCTAAACAGATCTGGCTGTGTGTATTGTCGCATTTCCGAAGATTACGTTGTTGTTATAAAGCCCACGTATACACGCACCATAGGACCCACCTGTCACGTAAAGCATCCACATAAAGTCTGGTACTACTTCGTTGGTTAAAGGGTAATTCACACATGCTGTGCCATGCCGTCGCCATTCCCCTTCCATACTCCTTCCGTGCCTCGGTCGTGACCATTCACACACCGTGCCGCTATTGTTTTCTACACCATACTCCTTGGTTCTAGTCAACTTCGTGTCGCTTCGTGTGCTCCAAAAAAGCCGAAGGATCGCGACCAAGGAGCCACGACCGGGCTGGTTTCTCTTCAAGACGGCCTGTCGAGGCACAGAACACGCACGGCACGTGATGTGATAATTAAAAAAGACAATCCAAAGTCTGAAAAGAAACTTTGTAGACCACGCGACGACATGGAAACGACACACTATGTGTGAATTAACGTTCAGATTAATAATAGGGTCAATGGAGTGGCATTACATTGCGGCCAATACAACCACAGATTTGTCGCCATGATTAATGGTAAGAAGTAAAGAATCCAGTGCATACATCTCTTTTGGGGTGCACCATATATAAACCCGGCCTGTTGCTTAAAACAAGACGAAAACTGACTTCTCCTTTCCAATCATCGACGGTCCATACTTTATTTCTCGGCATCGTCTTTTCCGCTCTTTTACCGATTTCGCAATAAGATAAGAGAATTCAAAATCACAATCCAACTGCGGATGGTTAGGCTATGTGGGCGTTGACATGTTGTAATTGTAGAAGCAGATCTTCCAGACGCTAATAGAGTTCTCCATTCAGTTGTTGTCGCATGAGCGTCACGCTTCTTTGTAAGAATCATCTTTAATGTTCGGCAATCTCTCTCACCTGGCCATGATTCACATCCACTAACCATCTTCTGTGATGATGTCTTGTTAAAAGTTCTGTAGGGGGTGCGGTGGCTCAGTGAGGGAGTGCTTGCCTCTGGTACATGAGGTCCCTGGTTCTATCCACCACTAAGTAAGTTTGTGGTGGACAACATTATGTCCGTGGGTTTTCTCAGGGTGATCCCGTTTCCTTCCACTTACTCATTCAACCAATTCTTCCTTCATAATGCATATGTCTTAATCATCGTCTCCCTTAGCCTCAAAGGCATAATCGAAGGAACTTAAATATTTCCTATTTTTACACTTAAGACACTATTGCTCTCCATACACCTAACATACTGACAGTCTTGGATACACTCGCTCCAACTAACCCCCATAGCCGCAATTTGTCCTCTTCGAAACTCACAGAGATCCTCCAATTTTCATCATCAAGTTCCGGTCTATTATACACACGAATCTGTACTACACTGTTTCAAGTACTATTTATTGTCATGAAGGAGCTATGATGGTGCATGCTAGAGTTCTCATCTCTGATGCGAGGAGTCCATGGATCGAATTCATTCATGATTTATTTTTTGGGGTATTTGTAAGGCCAATTTTAGCGTCCCCTTTTATCTTTGTTGATTCGTTTAATACTTGGATGAAGTAGTGTTTCCCAAGAGACTCTTGAAATATCTCGTCTCATCTTGATTGTTACATTTTGGTCTCGTCTCGAATTTTAAAATATACTTCTCGTCTCATTTTCGAATTGAGAATCGAGACGAGACCTGGGTAGAACTAATCAAAAATATTTGTCTTGTTCACTACATCATTATCAACATTAATATTATCTAGTTATACTAATTTCTAACTGGGGCGCAGTGGCTCAGTGACGCCCTCCCCGCTGGTCTAGTGGCCAGCACATGCGCCTTTGGTGTACGGGGTCCCGGGTTCGATTCCAGATGGGAAACCTTTTGGAATTTTAACTGTCCGCGCTGTAGTTATGTTCGTGTCCCTATCGTTCTAGGTTACTGGAAAAATTAGTCAAAGGAGAAAAATTAGGTAAAAATCTAGTAATAAATATTAAAGGAAGTTAGTGAGGCACGTTTGGTGAATTGAGTTAACTTTAAAAAAGAGTGGTAGACCGTTCACCTTTGGTACACGAGGTCACTGGTTCAATCCCAGCTTGTGCCAAGTTGCCTTTGTGGTGGACAAATACCGTGTGCATGGGTTTTCTCGGGGTTCTCCCGTTTCTTCCCACTTTCTTCATTCCACCATTTCATTTATTTCTTATCATCACCGTCTCCTTTATCCTAGCCGTCATAACCATAAGACGTAAGTTATTTCTGCCTTCTTTACATATTATGGAACTTATTTTTGTTGTTGACCAAACTTTTACATGAAGTGAGGATTAATTAAATCAATTATCCTTATTTCGCCTACAGTAGCGGACAGAAATATTTCATTTGTCTGTTATAATGTGTTGGATATTTACTTAAACGAAACGAAGTTCAGACAAAACCATGAGACAAGAAAAGAAGATATTCTTACTTCGCTGCTGCCTAACTAAATAAGCCAGCAGTTCAGTGGTCTTACCACAAACAAAAATGATAAATAAAAAAAATGGACAAAATGCTGCTGGGCATCACTACATTTCTGTTTCTCTTATCTTCAGGAAATTGACAATCTTTCTTGTGTCCTTGAGACATGTCCTGTCCTCGTTCTTCTCTTTGCATTTCTGTCTTCTTTGGTAGTTGTCCCTCAAACGACATCTTGTTATTCCTTATAACAAACAACATTGTCGTTTTGTAGGATGTCGTAGCATTTTCTAAAATATAAAAAACAAGAAACGTTCTCTATTGACCTTGAGAATTGCATTTCTGTCAAAGACAAAGAAGGGTCTCTGTTTATTTCAACAACATGTGACGATATTATTTACTTTTCATTTTTTTTAAACAAGGGAAAGATGCCATAAGGAAAACAATCAAATGTCTTGTGTTTTTATGTTTGAGTGTCTCTGTATGAATTCAGAATAAGCAATAAAGACATATTGACAGAAATTACAATACAAAAAAAAAAGCAACAGAATAAATAAACTACCCTATGTCAACTTCTCTTACATTACTCGACCTTATTCTACTTGCTTTAATATTTTTTTTTTTTTTTTACTTTCGGTTTGAATCATGTTTTGTTACTTTTTTTTATAATCTTCAGAACTATACTTTATATACATTGGAGTATGGGTTTGTGTTCTGCTTTATCCTTCCATTAAAAATTTTTACCACTCCCGGTTGCAGTATTTCCACTCTAACACCAAACGCGTAAGAGACCATGACAGCTGTTTCTTTGATATGAAGTCTTAAAAATGACCTGAAAATATAAAAGCTATTAGTTTGGCAAAAACTAACAAAAATATATAGCCAGATTAGACACTTAAAAATGTAAAGAAAATATACATACAGTGCAATGTTTTGGTGACGAGGACGGATTAATTATATTCATTATTTACGCACAAACAAAATTAACTTTTTCCTCGCAGTGCAAGAGCTAAGAGTAACTTATCAAGAGAAGATCAGGTCAGCCTCCCATGTATCTCTTGGTGACAATGGAAATACGCTACTCTTTGAAACAACAGCAACATTCAACTCAATGAGAAAATACAAGTGTCAGCTAATCCTCTTGCAACTGTTTTACTGCTAATTGAAAGAGTTGGTTTAGTTTGTAATTCCACCATTAACACTAAATTCAATGAAAAAATAATAATTTCGGTTCATGAACAACTTTACGGAATGTGTTTTCGAGACCAGACATCATTTTTACGAAATCCTTTAGACACAAATCAAGTTCAGTATCCTAGGCAACATTTACTTATTCCATTATGAAATGGAATCAAATACCGTTAAGGGTAATTTTTATTAAATGGAAATTGGAAACTCCGGAGAGTTATGAAAACCCCTCTTGAATCCGCCCCTGAATGTTAGCAAATGGTTCTCCATGTGTACCGAATGTATAAGGACTATCAGTTCCAAAAGTATAAAAAATTATTAGTTCTTCAGTGTTCCAAAAGTATATAAAGATTATTGATTCTTCAAAATGTTATAAAAGTATACGAATTGTTGGTTCTCCAAAGTGTTCCAAAAGTATAAGAATTATTAGTTCTTCAAAGTGTTCAAAAAGTATAAGAATTATTAGTTCTCTAGAGTGTATAATAATTATCAGTTCTCCAAAGTGTTTCAAAAGTATTGTAAACTGTGGTTACTTGGAAAATCTGGGGCTATTTGGAAGACTGACATTTCTTTTGTTATATGGTATAATAATGAGAGAACTATGACATATACGTTGTTTTCTTCCAGACCAATGAAAGGTAGACACCTAAAAGAAACCAATGTGGATGGTCACAAGAGCTGTGTGTTATGTATAGACTGGTCTAAAAATTCTCACAGCAATTGATACTTTTTTTGAGTTTTCTGTAAATTGTTCCTGTATTTCCGTAATGAAAAGTGATTTTTACCTGGTTGGACTAAATATCATTGTTTTCACAAGTTTCCTAATAAGACGAATTAGTTTTACATTTCCACTTCCTTTTTGGGAAAATCTGTAGCCATGTTTTTATTTCCTACCTTTTTTCTACTAATAATGATGATACTGATAAGTGAATAGACAACGGTGACATTATTGAAGTTTTGCCTGAACCTATCTACAACCGCAGAGAACAAATTGTTTTTCCATATGACTTTGCAGCAAAGAATGTCAACATGTGAATTTTTTGTCCTTATTGTACTGTGTTGCATTATTATTATTATTATAACAGTACAATATGATATTTTTGCAAAGAGTTAACGTAAATGTACACTTGTAAAAATGGTACCAGGTTATTTTGTAAACCAGTGTAAGGCAATTACTGATCTGATACATACGTAAATTTCATAAAATTATGTAGAGCATGTTTTAGTGTTTGAAAGAAGTCTCAAGAACTTATGCGTGTATTCGCATTTGCCAAAATTTTCCTGTCAGTGTTTGAAAAACTACCGTTTATAAAAGTTTATTGGAAAGAAATCACTGGTTCTGTAGGCCTTCAGGAAGGTAGGCTTACCATTGTACAGTGGTCCAGAAACCCCGAAAATCTGGCAAAAAATCAGGTAAGCCACATGGACTGCATGTGTGGTTTGAAATCGTTAGAAATACCGGAAAGAAGACGATAGGAAGAGTCTGAAGAATATTGTGACCGTATGGATAGAAGTAACGTATAATATGTATGTAAGAAAAACACAGTGTAACATCAGTCTAACTGCTCTTCACTGACATCTGTGACATGGACCATGAATGGCTGTGTAGCATCCAGCAGGCGTCCAAATTTGAAGATATCAGGATTTTCATCTGTTTTCCTGTTTAATTCATTCATGTCTTTTGGAGAAGCATCACATCTATGACACTTTTGACTCCATATGTTAATGAGTGCATTACAAATCTTCCCATCTACCAAAGTCAGTTCAAGTTGATGGTGGACTTCTGTAACTTGACCGGCTATTTTAATTGTTGGTGGCTTAAGCCGCATTTATTGTTATTGTTTATATTCACCTTTACCTATAGCGACCTGTTTCGTTTCCTTCTTCAGCTGTATCCGTAGTGGTCGACAAAATCGAATATATGATGCATGTGGATTGAGCCAGATAATGACTCTTGATTCACCTTGCATGATCGCGAGCAACTGAAGTGAAACGATGGAGGTAAGGCATATATCAGAGTCGAAAAAAGTTTTATCGGTTGAAACTCTTTTGTATTAAGAATGCTCGCTGCTTGTCATCACAACCCAACTTTGTTAAAAATAAATAATTTGTGGTGAAGTTCTGAATGAAGGCCTCTTCCTGGACGATAGCTAAGCGTTGAGTCGTGTGATCCAAGAGTGACTGAAGCGGCTATCACTGCAATTGATTCAGACACTTTTAGTCCGTGTGGATAACATTGTTTTTTTTTTTTTTTTTTTTTTTTTTTTGACTCTAACAGTTTGTTATAGGCTGGGTTGATATCATGTAAATCCTTTGCGCCAGATCAAATAAGCTGATATTGATGTTTAGTCATGTCACCCTCCAGGAATAGTGCAAGTGCTGCATCAGGCGTGTATATTCAAGTTCCTGATTCCGAAACCTCTTGTTGTCTAGATGTCCATGCTACTCTTATTTTCTTTGCTCTACTCGAAGAACTCAGACTTTCTTTTAGTAGTTTCGCTTGTTCCATCGTTCCTTTTTCTCTTAATTTCATAGTGGTAGCTTCTGCCAGGATACAGCTAGTGTAGGACTTCCTTAAGTTCTCTGTTTCCTTCTACGTGATAGTTTACTGCCGTCCTAAAAAGAAACATTTGGTCTTTCCTTAGGTGGTGACGTACGCTCCTCCTCCTCCACGAGAATAACAACGTTTTCGTCCAGCCATGTTGAATATTTCTCAAGAAACGTCCGTCTTGTGATGCCCCTTGTCCGATCGTTGAAATGCATGAGTAATAAATACAATACTGCCGTGCTGAATAGTTTGTCTTTCTTTATCCGTCTTTGGCTTCATTTCTTCAAGAACGTGGTTTACAAGTTGGCTCCGTTGCTCTTTGCGTCCTCCACTCATGAACTGCAGCAACAGAAATAGGTCTCTCCTTTTGTGTCGAGTATTGTTTTCCAAGTATTCCAAAATATGTTTTTAAGGATTATTCTCCAGTGTTTCAAAAATTTAAGAATTATTGGATCTCCAAAGTGTTCCAAAAGTATAGAAGTTATTGGTCTTGAAAGTGTTCGAAAAGCATAAGAATTATTGGTACCTAAAAATGTTTAAAAAATATTAGAGTTATTAGTACTCCAAACTGTTCCAAAAGTATAATAATAAGTGGTTCTCCAAAGTGTTCCACAATGTCAGAATTATTATTTTTCTCAAGTTTCCCGAATGTGTGAGAACGAGTAGTTCTTCAAGATATCCGAAAAGTGTAAAAATGAGTGGTTCTTCCAAGTGTCCCAAAAGTGAAAGAATCATTAGATCTCCCCAACGTCGTGAAGTGCTAGAACAATTACTTCTGGTGGCTCGAAAATGTAAATGACTATCTCTGTCAAGTGTTCCAAAGTGGAAAAAAATATAAGTTCTTTCTTGTCGTATCGTCATCATCGTCGTGGGTATTCTGCCATTATTGGCAGGTTACTTGCCGCAACTAAGAAGCTTTCATGCTCCATGGTTTTCCGGTAACCTCTTCGCCTTCATGCAGGGATGAATTCAGGGGGTAGCCCGGGGGAGAATCTCTCCCCCGAAGAAAATTCATTCCTCCCCGGAGAAACTCTCAAAATTTCAATCACAAAATGTAGAAATTACTTCACCCAAAGTCTTTTCCCCCCCGAGGAGTTCATATTCCCCCTGGGTGAAAATGTCTGAATCCCATCCAACCTTCATGTACGATTTGTCTATTTCGATATCGTTCATTAGTTGTAGTCTCCTTCGCCCTCTCCCTCTCTTCCCTGCCACCATACCCTCTAGCACGTGAATCATGATACAGTTCTCTCTTAGCCAATGTCCCAATCAGTTCCTCTTCCTCTTCTTATTCCATATTATAAAATTGAAAGTGATTATGTTTATGACTCTTAAACTCTTGAACCGCCCAACCGATCTCAGTCACATTTTCAGCGTAGATGCGATTCTGGCCTGGGAGTGTTTAAGCTATTTACTTTGACGATAGAGCTTTGGGGAGGAGGAGGAGAGGGACATAGAAAAAATTAATAAAAATTAATAACTCTTGAACCACCCGACCGATCTTGATCAAATTTTCAATGAAGATGAGGTTCGGGACTGGGATGATTTATATCATTTCACTTTGACGGAGCAACGTAGGGGAGGGGGTAGAGGGGGAGATATACAAAAATCAATAAATATAAAAATAGAAGTGAATTAATTACATTTGAACCACCCAATAGATCTCAATTAAATTTTCAACACATATGAAGTTCAAACCTGGGAAGTTTTTTTATTATTTCATTTTGACAGTAAATCATAGGGTTTGGGGAGGAGAGAAGGGGAAATATATGAAAATGAATAAGACTTAGTAACTCTTGAGCCATCCGACCGATCTGGAACAAATTTCTGGACAGATCTGGATGAGGTTCAGATATGAGGTGTTTTTTATCATATCATTTTAACTGTATAACTTAGCGGAGAGGGAGGGGAGGGGAGATATCTATAAAAATAAATAAATTTAATAACTCTTGAGCCACCAGACCTATCTTGATCAAACTTTCAACATAAATAAGGTTCGGGTCTGGGATGTTTTCGTTATTTCACTTTTACATGAAACCTAGGGGAGGGGGAGGGGGAGATATATGTAAAAACAAAAATAAAAATAAAAGTGACCGTGTTTGTGACTTCATCGCTCTTTAACGACAGGACCGATCTTAATCAAATTTTCAATATGAATGAAGTTCGGACCTGAGGTGGTTTTTAACATATCACTTTGACGGTAGATCTCAGAGCAGAGGGAAGGGAGGCGACATATAGATAAAAATAAATAAAACTTAATAACTCTTGAACCACCCAACCGATCTTGATCAAATTTTCATCATAGATGACGTTTGTACTTGGGATAATTTTTAACATTTAAGTTTGACAGTGCAAGGTAGGGGAGGGGAGGTGGAGATATAAATGTAAAAAAAATAAAAATGAATGTGATTGTCTATGTGACTTCACTCTTGAACCATCTGACCATCTCGATCAAATTTTCAACATAAATGAGGTTCAGGCCTGGGATGGTATTTATCTATTCACTTTGACGATAGAACTTAGGGGATAGGGGAGGAGGTAGGAGTGGGAGATATATATAAAAATAAATAAAATTTAATAACTCTTGAACCACCGAACCGAACTCGATCAAATTTTCAACATAGATGAAGTTCGAACATGAGATGATTTTTGTCATATCACTTTCACGATGTAACTTAAAGGAGGGGAAAGACATTTACAAATGATCGAAAATGACCGATATTAGTGTTGAATCTATTGTTTTTGAGGTGAACAGTGATACTTCTGATGCCATTTAAATCAAAATTCACCCCCGAAAAAATTGTGAAAGGGGAGGGGGATATATATATATATATATATATATATATATATATATATATATATATATATATATATATATATATATATATATAAAATCAAAATGACCAATATCAGTGTCGAATTCATACTTTTCGGGGTCACTGAGATGAACAATGACACTTCCGATGCAGTAGCCTGGAACATGGGGAGGAGAGGGGATATATAAAAATAATCGAAAATGACAAATATCAAGGAGCGCTTTAGTAATAATAAAAAGTGACTGACTAACGAAACATATTATTATATTTTCTTAAATTAACCCAGCAAAGCGGGTAATTAATGATTGTAATATGTAAAATTACTCTTTTCTCTCCCACCATCTTTAATATCCTCGTAAAGCTAAAAAAAATGATTAGTTATCAAAGTATCCTAAATGCATAATAGTAATTAGTTTTTCAAAGTATCCCAAATATGTTAGAAGGTTAAGTCTGAAGAATGAGCCAAAAAAGCAAGAATTATAATTCCAAACCGAATCGTAAAAGTTTATCTTCTTAGTTCCTCTTATTTTTCCGTAAGCGCAGAAAGATTAGATCTGGTTCTGTATTAATTGCTTCGTTTAGGAAAAATTATTTTAACCAATCTTGTTAGAGAATCAAAAATAACTTTTTAAAAAAAAAATAACCTACTAGAAGAGATTTGTGTTCTTGCGTATATTTACGATATATTTGTTTCTTCCCTTTCTCTACGAGCATTGCAGAACGAAGAACAGAAAACTAAATCAATTTTTTGCATCTACTCTTTATTATTTTTCTCGCTTTTTTTATTTCTTATTTTGGCATATTGGTTTTTTCCTCTATCTCTTTCATTCTCTCTCCTTCTCTTTCTCTTTCGTTGGTAGCGTTTTTCCTTCCTAGAAAAAAAAGAAAAAAGAAGGAATTTAATCCCTTATTCTTCCAGATCGTTCTCAATTCAATTTGGAGAAGTGAGATAGTAACGTATCTAGGTCAAGAGAAGGGGAAACGGAACCAAATGTAGAGATGGCTATACTAAGACAATTATATATCGTTGGATTCTGTTACATTCTTCCCTTTCATTGCTCTCTAGTTGATGAGATACATATGTAATAAATCTGACAATATCGAGAGCTAACAGTCACCAAATGTCCAGCGACCAATGTCAGAGGAATTTAACGGAAGTTTAACGTCGAGATCGTAAATGAAATCAAATCTATGAGTTTTACGTCCTACGATTATGCCGGTTAGGCTAAAGGAGACGGTGATGATGAGTAATGAATGAAATGCTGGAACGAAGAAAGTGGGAGGAAACGGTAGAACCCACGCGCACTGTTTGGCCACTACAAAGTTCACTTGGCGGGGGCTGGGGTCGAACCCGGGATCCCAAGCACCCGAGGTGAACGCTCTACCACTGAGCCACTGCGGTCCCCAACGTCAAGATTGAGATGGCGTAGACCAAATTTTTGTTATAGGGAGCATGGAATTAACCATATTAAATGCTAACTCAAACCAAACAAATATCTGTGTGACAGTGTTTTCCAGGTAATGGAGTTTGGTTTATTAGACTTAATGAAAATACGCTCCATTTTGCATCAAAATTTGAATACTTTTGGTAAAAGTTACTGAGGAAAATTATTTCCTTTACATATTATTTAAATAAATAAACTTCAAAGTTTGGGGAACTTGTCCCCTCTTTTCTTGCTTACAATTGGCCAATTTCAACTGCACCCGAAGGGCACAATCAAGGTGCACTTATAACGGTTCCTTTAATTATTGAGCCATTAAAGCACACCAATTACCTTTGACACACGTGGTGTAATAATTATATAAGAGATGCGTACAGATTACTTACAACACACCTTTTCAAGATGTCTGTTTTTATCAACTGAATAATTCTATTTATTATATGTTGCCATGACGACGACCTCGAGAATTAGATTACATAACAGTATTTGAATATCTTTATATATTAACATTATAACGATATTATTTCTTTTTCTTTCTCTTCTTCTAATAACAGAATCAGCCTAGTACCTATTTAAAATACATCATGGCGCCAATAATATTTTACAAGAAAATAACAAGTAAAAAAAAATACAACATACTGTTGTACACTAAAGAGAACATACACCACATTTTTAAATCAAAATTAAATAATTTTTACGTGGTTAATTTTGAATAATTAATGTACTTATTTGTTTGTAAAAATTGAGGGTTCATTTTCGGTGTTTAGCCTATATGAAACATGGACCAACAATTTAACGTGTTTCCAAACCACCGCATTCTGTTCAATGCTCTTCCATCTGTATCGAACACAGGACCACGTGCTTCAAAGTCACGTGTACTACCCACTATACCAAGAGGAAGGCCACACGAAAATTGTTTTAAAATGGAAGGATATCTTTCAGTTTAACGTCCCTCAGTTATACCCATTAGGTTAATGGATACCGATGATTAAGGCAAACGAATAATGGTTAAAAGAATTGGTAGAATGATCATGTAGGAGGAAACGACGTGGGCGTGGATCGAACCAGGGACCCTACTCATAAGAAGCAAGAGTTTTACCACTGAGCATGTGTGCCCCCAATTTTTTGTATGTATATGTGCAAACGTATACATAAGATTTATTTTACCCTTTTTATCCAGTTATTCTTAGTGCATTGTAACCCCAAACAACAGGGTTATTTCGAAAGATTTAGTTGAAGCTGGTGAATCCTCGATAGAGTAGTACTCACGGGACGTCGTCTCATTTTTGCCAGTGAGCGTCTTCTGGTAATCCATGTATCCGGGCTTAGGTCCCGAGAACGAAAACTTCCTATGCAATTGCTGTGTAATGTTTCTTTGCGGGGTAACTATTGGGCATTCGTTATACTGCAAACCTGAAAGACCCGGAACAGATATGGACAGTGGCGTATTTTAGGGGTTTGCTTCCGGGCTTAAGCCTTGTAGCATGTTGTAAGATTATTTTTAAAAAATCATTTAAAAATAGCGCCACTTCTAATGGGTGGCGAAAATAGGAACTAGTATTGTTCTGGACGTAGTTAACTGACCACCTTGTGGTCATTGGAAAATTGAGTACAGACGGGGAGCACATGCTCTGGTTAATCGTCGAAATGGTGCTATTTATATAGAAAGTTCAGAACTTTGTCATCAACGTCTTAATAATTTGGTGAATTGTGATATATTCGACATAATCTGGATAAGTATTTATACTATTTTCTGAAAAGTGACTAAATAAATCAATTGAAGTTGAATAGGAGTCTTATCCGAATAGTCTTACGAGGCATTTTTTGTGTTGTAAAATCTACGAGTGTAGTTTGCAATTTCTATTCCTATTTTTACTGACTATCTAATAATACCAGTGATAGTGAAGATTTTAACTAAAATCCAAAAGTCTTATCTGAATGAACTCTTAATATTATGAGATTGTGGAAAAAGATATGGCAACGTGTGATCCAAGGGAACATTTAACGCTAATTATCAAGATTCATCGATGGATTATATAATCAGATTCTCCTGTATAAGTAACAACTACCGTATATTGTATACGCTAGTAAATTTTTTAACAAAATCATTCCACGTTTTAGTGTACTAGTGGATTTAGTGAAATTTGTGCGAATAACATTAAAATTATGATTTCTCTATCGTCACCACGTTTTTTGTATTTCTAACGCACTCACCCAAATTCCATTATAATGACTTCTTTTTTAATAATTTGTGTGGGTTTTATTACCCTGCACCACGGCGTTTAAATTGTTACAAGACGTCGGCACAGCCCCCACCCCCCGAAATTTTATTTACTATATTAAAGTTATTAAATATTTTGCAGAAGTTTCACATTTCCAGGAAAGAAGTTAGCAAAGTCCCCCACCCCGAAGCAAAATCGTAAATACGCCACTGGATATGGATCTTCGGAGGACGTGGAAACATTAACATGTTTTGCTATGTGGGAAAATATGGTTTAATGATGGTCTTTAATTTGCGCAGCGATGAACCATTAGGTTTCTTAACGCTGCCATTATCATTATTAAGAAGGTTCGCGAGGCCATCTAATGTTGAAAATATTAACAAGGACAAAGCAAAAGTGCTATCCCAGCATTTAGTCCCTAACACCATAGGCGCGATCCGCAGAACATCTAATATATTTTTGAGCCTCAGGCATATGTATACCTATGTTTGGTTCACCGCTTGATATCAGACGGCGAAACAAACACACCTGAATGGGCACTTCGAAGTTACACAGAAATTAGTGCTGCTGCCTTTCACTAAAGAAAAAAAATAATAATCTTAGAAAGAATGGCCGTTGTGAGATTCGATCCTGTATTCTCCCTTAATAGATTGAATTCGTTAGTCGTTGACCTAATGCCTTTTATATACATGTAGTAATAATGTATAAAAATTACAAATAAAAAGAATGAATAAATTATAGCTCCTTTCCAACATTTACTGTGATCCCAAATTCTGCAGATGTCGCATTGTACTCGTATATTTTAAGCTGAGATAGGATTCTGCAATTCCAGGAAATTGATAGAAAAGTAAAGAATGAGTATATAAAGCACACACCCACACACACGCATACACACACATACAAATATATATCTTTATGGATTTATATCGGTGCATAGCCCAGAACATTATTTACCATCGAAAGTTCTATTTCGATAGTCGTTTACGGCGAACAATTGTACGCAGTGAACTGTAAATTCCCCTCAAGTGCCAAAAGCAAGGAGGGAATGTTTTATTCCTCACCATCACCCTCTCTTTCTAATATATAGATATATACACGCAGGCACATACCCAAATGTGTGCAATATATGACTGCAGGAGGTCGAAGTACTCCGCAAAGAGAAATTGAGTATCGATTTTTTCGAAGATATTTCCTCTCTTTTCTATTTTTTATCTTCCTCTGTTGAGAATTTTATGTCTCGTTTCAATCGAAGAGTCATTCTACCATTACGAATGCTAAGAATTGGGCGAAGGAATTTTGTTCGATTTTTATGAGCATAAAATGGACTTTTTTTTCTGCTTATTTTATACACGCATATAACTGTAAAAACTACAACGGATTCACCAATTCGCTTGCAGCAACAATATCAACCAATCCAATTTCAACAAACCCTTTGTTAAATAGCATTTCTATTTCTCATCATTTTTCTTCATTCGTAAAACATAAAGGGCCTTATACAGAGTCATTTTGACGTACGATTAGCATCATACTAAGAGTTTGAGTTGAGTTTAACGTCCCTTTCAACAGCGAGGCTATATGAGACGGGACCTACTGATTAAAGTGGAATCCGAAACACATAAGCTCCCGCCGGGAATCGAACCCGGGTCTCTCACGCCAAAGGCTCGTACGCTAACTGCTTATTCACGAAGGAGCTCTAGAATCTGATTAGCACGAAGTGGTTGATTAAGTTAATAATATATGACTAATTAATTTATAGCAGAGGATAACCTGGTTTAGCCACGGTTTAGCTAGAATACACTTACATAATGAGAATACAAAAAACAGTTAATTGCCTGTCTTTTCTTTTTTCTTTTCTTTCAACTCATCGGGTGAGATAAGTATGAAGGCAGGCCTAGTCCTCTTTAATAGCAGAACTGTTTCATAAAGTGAACAGTGAGTAGAAAATTTCCAGTTTTCTGAGGGATACATACAACTGATCGATAAATTATCTTCCCTTATAATCACAACATTATCCTTGTATTGTAGCTAATATTAATTGACTTCTACTTATTCCTGCCATAAATACATTCCTCAGAAATGAATACGTTAATTTTAATTCGATTTCGTAACTATTTATGAGTTGTTGTGATGTCAAACCACGAAGAAAACTTTTCGAATTTCGTATTTCACATATTTTCATTTTTACAGACCACGCATGCGCACGTCTAGATTTCTGTAGTTGATACATTTACTTTTCTCACCCGATGTATTGGGGTTATTTAGTTAATCAAACCCAAATCAACTTATTGGCTGAACTCCAAGGAGACTCTGAATACCAAAACATACACTCTCCTTAGTACAGAGCTAATGGAGACCCGGATTCGATTCCCGGCGGGAGCTCATGTGGTTCGGATTCCACTTTAATCAGTAGGTCCCGTATCATATAGCCTCTCTGTTGAAAAGGACGTTACACTCAACTCAAACTCTTAGTATGATGCTAACTAATCATGTGACTAACGCTTGATTAATGAATTCTCTTTGAATATCGTCCAACTCTTTTAACATAGGAGCGTGTGTTAGATGCGATTATGATTATATCAACGATAAATAACGACAAAAGTTATGTAACGAAGAATAAGTGTGTCAGAGCAGTATTTAAACTTAAGTTTCATTGTTCAATGAAGTGCGGAAAGGCTTTTATAACATCGTTTTTAAGAACACGGGTTTTGTTTAAAATCGGTTTTTAATATGTTACATACTTTACGAAGAAAATATTGTATGAGTTGAGTCGAGTATTATTAATCCTCATCGCTGGTCTAGTGGCCAGTGCACACGGCTTTGATGCAGGGGGCCCTGGGTTCGACAACCTTGAAAATTGAATGTATTACGGTCGTTCGGATTCCACTTTCAACTGTAGGTTTACATCTCACATAGTGTCGGTTCTGGAAAGATATGATAAACTAAAACCCACCAAATCAACCATTGAATATTGCCTTACGATATAATGATGAAATTAGGTATACATGGTGAGAGGTACGATTTCTCAATGGCAGTGGTTCTATCTCAATTCAAGTGAGTCCGTGTTGAAGAACATTGTGTCTGTGGGTTTTCTCGGGGTTGTCCTCTTACCTACTACATTCTGAATTCATTAATTCGTTTCATAGCATAGAGCCGCAGACGTTCTACAGCGTGGTCCAGAAGTTGGCGTGTGGGGAGTTTTTGGTTCATTTTAAGCTCCCGTCAAGTAGACTTTGCGTTGCACAAATACTGTATACCTCTTTGAGTCACGAGAGCCAGCGTTATTTTGTACCCCTTGCTGCATGAAAAAATGTTCTTTTGAAGTTCTAAAATTTTCATTAAAATTATACATGTAGACAATCTCTAAACACACCAAATTAATTTAATTTTATTTTTCAGTTAATAGTTGGACGAAAAAAATGAATATCAAAGTTGGTAAGCACAACTTCCCACCGTGCCTCAAAGAGATACGTGAGTTTTCTCCGGATTTTGCTGTTCCCTCGTATTTTCTTCATTTCATCATTATCACCTATCTCATCATCACCGTCTCCCTTAGTCTTGATGTATAATCATGGCAGCCTTTCGTAATTATTTACCTCCGTTAATCATCCATCTGTTTTAGGCTAGAGAGTATAATAATGAAGAATAAGAGGAACAGTAAAAGCTTTTTAATGTTTTTTAATTACAACCGAAAAATTTTTATTTTTTTTTTCACAGTTTTTCACGCTTAAAAGAGAGTTTCTGTATTATTAATTTACCAAAAAAATATTTTTAATCTTATATATAACCCTAAAATTTTGCCATGAACAAGTTGATTTTAAAGGCTTCGTAAACAGACATCAAAGAATACTGTTTTGCGATATGCAAACTTTTGTTGGAACCACGGGTAAAAAGTGGATCTGAAAAAGCAGGGGGATGGATGACATCACGTCATCCCACGTGCCCAGTGTAATTTTTGTACGAAGTGGGGGGACGCCATAGATACTTTTTGTAAGTTGGGGATCGACGTCATCCAGTTTTCCCCTCACGTTTACCCTTGCTTGGAGTCAATTAACTGCGTTATGCAAGGTATTCCTCTGCTTGTAATAGTGTTCGAAATATTGGTATGAAGAAGAATGGAGACGTTGGTTATATTTGGGAAAACACAATAAAGAAATGTCAAGAATAAAAATATTTTTGGAAGATAATATTACAAAGAATATAATGAACCCTGTTTGGAAAGGTGCAGACATCAAACTAACAACGTATGGAAAACAAGATACAGTTTCCAATTGATATACGATAGTAATGTCCTAGCAGCACAGATATCTTCCAGTGATTATGTTTTCAACATCTATGAATGTAGAGCCACCCACCAGCGATCGAGTTTCAAAGTTAATTTACCGTATGCAGCCACCTGTCAGCAATGGAGTTTCCAAGTTCAATTTATGCAGAGTTATCTGCCAGGCGCTCTAAGATTTGATGATATTTCTTACTAAGGTATTTCCCAAAAAGAGGATCACGTGTTTACTAATGCTAACCATCAGATCTACAAAATACTAATTAACAATTACCTTTATTATTTACACAGAATGGCAGCGAATAGTTATCATATATACGTGATATTAGTTAGTTGTATGATGGAAGTATTGAGCCGCGGACGTTGTACAACCTGGTCCGGAAGTTGGCGTACACCTGATTGGTGTTTTCTGACGGTTTTAGGTTTTAACATTATTTGGCATTCTCTGGTAACATTGCTTAGTATTGTATGGCAACATTGTTATCCGTGTTCATTTGTTTTCATTCATGCATTATCCATGCGACTGACGTACGCAATTACCTGAATCAGACGTTTCCTGGCCACTGAATTGGAAGAGGTTGTACAACTTCACCAGCTCCCTTTGCCTGGCCTCCAAGAAGTCCTGATCTAACGACACCAGATAATGCTTTCTGGGGTTTGATAAAGCAACAAGTAAGAAACACTCGATATCACACAATGCAGGAATTACGAGCATCTGTGGAACATGCCTTCACCTTCGTGACTCCAGAGTATCTCCGCAAAACATCTGCGAGAGCTTGGCGCAGAATTCAGGTGTGTTACGACATGGATGGCGATCACACTGATGTTTAAAACAACGCTCTCTGGGATTTCATAAAACAACAAGTAAGAAACACTCGATATCCCACAACGCAGGAATTACGAACAGCTGTGGAACACGCCTTCACCTTCGTGACTCCGGATTATCTCCGCAAAACATCTGCGAGAACTTGGCGCAGAATTCAGCTGTGTTACGACATGAATAGTGATCATACCCATGTTTGTGACTTAAAACTTCAAGGTAACTATGTACACACATTCTACCATAACTAACACTATATTGTTGAAACTAAAAGGGAGTACGCCCACTTCCGTACCACCCTGTACTATAGTCTGAGACTGACGAACGGCCGGGATTTATTTCCTAGTCTGACGGAATATTTTCTCCCCTATCTTTGGTTCAAATGTTCATCGTAAGTTCAGTCAGCTTCTGTTATATCGGAACTTAATAAGACCTGGAGGTAAAAGTGGCTGAACAATTGTGCTCGCCACTCGTGAGCCACATTGAGATCTCCGAGTGAAAAGGGCATACGTTTTAACTTTAGTGCAATACTACTTTATTACAAAGTTGTTCTATCCATACCCTTGCCACTGGTCTAGTGGCTAGCACGTGTGCCTTTGGTCCCGGAAGAGTAAAAAAATGTAATTTCACAATTATTTACTTTCTTAATCATCAGTCCCTTTTAACTAAAAGACATAACTATGATGTGTTAAAGTAAAAGAAAATCAAACCATATTAGAACTTGTTCTTGAAATAAAACTGAAATGAAATGTGTAGGTTTACGTGACACAGGTATGCCCTGCAGACTAAACATGGAGACGGATGATTCTAAAAGAATTGCTGAATTCAGAATATGGAAGACAACAGGCCCGCCACAAATTTACATGGCCTGTGATCGAATTAGAACCTCCTGGCACGAAAGATGAACGATTTACCACTAATCCACCGTGTCTTCCAGCACTTCTGGAGTTAACTACTTTCATAGCATGTTTCTGATGTAGAAATGAGCATTTCATATCAATAAATTCGTATTTTTTCACTTCAGTATGTAAGAATACGTACTAAAAAGATAAAGATATTCTTGTCAAGTTACTGAAGTATCTAGAAAGAATGATGAGATCTTTTAGAAAAAATGAAGATTTTAGCGCAGGAAAAATATAAAAACATCTCAAACTTCGTACATTGTTATATTGTGGTGAAGAATTGTAAGATATTAACTTATTCCTTTCCTGTATTTTTTACTTTTCTTATTAATTTCTGAAAAGCAAACATATAAATAGATATAGAGAGTTGTTAGAACTTCTTTGTGGAACGAGTTGCTTCTTTATATGCATATTGTAACGTTTTTTTTTTTCCAAAGCGTAGAGCTCTTGTATCTTTTTAAAAGTATTTTTTTAAAGTTGAAACCTCTCTAGTATTACTTCCACTTCTGGAAACAAGGAAGGAAATTGGGAAAATAAACTTTTGTAAAAAGATATATTGTTTTCTTTGTTAGCTTTAGTAGTTGAACGACCTCTGTTACGGATCTGTAATCTTAGCTATGTATCAGACAAATGTTAATCTAAATATATCAGTGGAATATACGTACATGTAAATTGTGGAATTATAATAATAAACCTATAAGTTTTACATCCTGCGGTTATGCCGGCTAGGCTAAAGGAGACGATAATGATCAGTAATGAATATAATGGTGAAATGAAGAAAGTGGGAGGAAACGGGAGAACTCAGAGAAAATTTACGCACACGGCATTTGTTCACCAGAGAGCTTACTTGCCACGAGCTTGGATCGAACCAAGGACCTTATGCACCAGAGGCATTATTATTATTATGTATCTCTTGTTGTTTTTGTTTATTGTACTTTAGCGTCTCTTTCTAGTGCCTAGGCTGTGTAAGACATAGACCTTCAGTTAAAATACAATACAAACAACCGTACTTTCAATGCTTTCCCACAGGAATCGAACCCGGAAGCACGAGAACCAAAGGCGTGCGGACTAACCACTAGACCATCCGAGTGGAGCTAGCAATTTTAGGGTAATGGAACTCTATAAACTCACTATCAAGGTATTCTTTCAATCCACCACGTTTGCTTTGTCTATATACGTGGTCCCGTATTCAATAACCCCGTGTAAGTACTTTCCTCAGATTCATATGTATAAGTTTGTTGGTTAGATTAGGGAGACACGATGGCTCAATAGTAGAGCGTTCACCTCTGAAGCGTGAGGTACCTGGTTCGGCCCCAGCACGCGCCAAGTGGCTTTTTCGTTGGACAAGCACCGTGCTCGTAAGTTTTCTCGGGGTTCTCTCCCTTTCCTACCAATTTCTTCATTATACCATTGTATTCATTTCTCATAATCACAGTCGCCTTTACCCTAGATGGCATACCCGGATTTATTTCATTTCATTTGTTGGTTTATATAAAGTTTAGTGTTCCTTTCAAGAGAGAGGCTATAAACGACTTGGGAGTGCACTTTAACGTAGGATCTGAAGCACACGGTTTCCTGCCGGAATCAAACCTAGGTCTCCCACGACAAAAACGTTTATTCGATGGTGATTTTGATCGTACTTCAATCAGTAGGACCGTGTGACATGATTACTGTTCTTAAACTTCAATATTTATTTATTTTTTTAATCTATATTATAAAATTGAAAGTGACTATGTTTGTGGGTCTTGAACTAACTGACCGATCTCGATCAAATTTTCAACCAAGATGAAGTTCGAAATTGGGATGGATTTTACCATTTTACTTTGACGGAACAACGTAGGACAGAGGAAGAAGGAATATATAACCTAACCTAACCTCATCTATGTTGAAAATTAGATTTATAATTATATATATATATATATATATATATATATATATATATATATATATATATATATGTATATATATATGTATATATATATATATATATATATATATATATATATATATATATATATATATATATATATATATATATATATATATATATATATATATGTATGTATGTATGTATGTATGTATGTGTGTGTGTGTGTGTGACTAGGTTTGTAATTTAATAACTCTTGAACCTGACGGTTTTAAATCTAATTTTCAACATAGATGAGGTTCGCACCTGGGATGGTTATTATCGTATCATTTTGAGTGGAGAAGAGGGAGAGAGATATAAAAATAAAGAAACTAATAACTCTTGAAACACCCGACCGATTTCGAATAAATTTTCAGCACAGATGAGATTTGAGGTTGTGATGAATATTTTACTTTGATGGTCCAACTTATGGGAAGGGGAGGAGGGATATGTATATATATATATATATATATATATATATATATATATATATATATATATATATATATATATATATATATATATATATATATATATATATATATATATATATATATATATATATATATATATATATATATATATATATATATATATATATATATATATATATAATAAAAAATAAAAGTAATTGTTTTTTCTGACTTAATCACTCGTCAACCACCCGAGTATCATAGATGAGGTGATTGACCGGAGATGGTTTTGTAATATCACCTTGACAGTGCAACTTATGGGAGGAAAGCGGGAGAGAACCTTTGTAAATAATCGAAAATGACCGATATTATTCTCGAATCTACAGTTTTCGGGATCGCTCAGGTGCATAGTGACACTTCTGATGCTGATTAAATCCAAATTCAGCACCGCAACTTGCGAGAGGGGGAGGAAGGAGATAAATAAAAATGATCAAAAATAACCAATATCAATGTCAAATTCATGGTCTTCGGGATCGTTGAGGTGAGCAGTGACACTTCCGATCCCGTTTAAAACCAAATTCAACTCGCAACTTTAAGGATGGAGGGAGGGATAAGTATTAAAATGATCGAAAATGACCAATATTAGTGTCGAATCCACAGTTTTCTTGGTCACTGAGATGAACTGTGACACTTTCGATGCCGTGCTCCTCAACACGGGGAAGGTATATATATATATATATATATATATATATATATATATATATATATATATATATATATATATATATATATATATATATATATATATATATATAAATGATCGAAAATGACCTATATTAGTGACGAATCCACAGTTTTCGGAGTCACTGAGATGAACAATGATCATTCTGATGTCGTTTAAATCGATACCACTAAAAACGAAAACAGCATATTTCACGGGTACCGAACACATGAGATGTGGAGTTGTGTATTTAAGTTTTCATTTTAACCCAGCGAAGCGGCTAATCAATTCTAGTATTCTACATACATTCATTTCAGTATATATTTGTTCATTTGATATATATTCATTTCAGTTAATCGAAACACTTTACATTATGCTTGGAAAGTTTGGAGATAGAAAAGCTCTTCATTACTCAACTGATATAATTAATTACATGAAAAGCAACGTGTTTAAACATTGCCAAAAATTGGCTTAAAACTTGGATAGTAGGCAACCAACATTACAGATAATCAATTTGGGTTGTATATGCTTCCAGAGCATCGTTCCGACATACACATTGGCATATGCTATTATGAACTATTCTTATATTTATTATACAGCATAAAGCTTGCGTTATCTCAACTTTATTTTTGGTATGGAGAAGAGTGTAGGAAATCAACTGAGTGGGACGGTAGACCAATGCAGAAAAGTTTGGGACAAGGTGGAAAGAAATCGTAACAGCGCACTGCACCATATTGTTCGTCATACAATCTCTCCACTTCTTCTTTAGCCGACTTCTGGCTCGTCTCGCATTCAGTTCTATAGCATCCATTCGGTGAGCTACAACTTCCAAAAGTATTCTTCTTACATGAGCAAACCGTAATTCCTTGCAGTTTTTCTAATACTAGTATCATTTTTACTGTTCCACAAACACTTCATTCTTTTATCCTTCCGAGAAAGAAATTAAATGTCGACTAAAAGCAGGGAATTCGTGTTCTTATTCACTTCAAAATCTCTTGTCGTCACGAATTCTGTCGAGGAATTTGAAGCTTAAAATATACAAAACGATAATCATGCTGTTGTTCTGAATGGTTGCGAAACATGGTCACTTACTCTGAGGGAAGAACATAGACTGAAAGTATTTGAGAACAAGATCCTGACAAGGGAACCTTCCGAAAATGATAGTTACAGTGAAAGATGTGGCCTATGCCAATTGAAAGAGCTGTAACAGAGATGTTCATTCCCCAAAAATTAGCTGCCCATAGCAATAGGTTCAAGAAATATAAGGGGTGGAAGTTCGGGAAACAGCAACGTTGGACAAGGGGGGAAAAGTGCAAATTCCGCAAAAAAGGGGGACACGGCAAAATACAATGCTGTCAAGTGATGTATTTAAAATTAGAGGCTTGCCACAATAGGGAACAAATGAAGGCCACCAGTGGGGTTAACAGTGTTGCCAACTGCAATGAAAAGTACATGTTTTGCAAAGAGTACTACATGAAATGAGTGCAATATTCTGTGTCAACCTGTCATGTAGAACATAAGATATGACGTGTATAATCAGTGGTACAATTTAACAAAAGAGAATAGAAAAAAACAGAAGTACGAAAAATAAGGAAAAGACGGAGTTGGCCATAATGCGCCACATTTGATCACGAGCTGTGCATATTAGGATGAACAAAACAAGAAGCACCGACTATGCAGGAAACCGACGTACCTAGAGTCGAAAAGAAAAACGAGTTCCAAAGTTGGCAACACTGGCCATGAAAATTCGGACAATTCTAATATAGTTATTCCACTCGCTTCACAAAAAAAAATCCAGCAACAGGCATTAGTCTTCGCATCATTTGTACATGCTCGTCCACATTGTACGTGCAGTTGTTCGATGAGGCAATGGTCCAAACAGAAGATACATTTGCAGTGAGCACAGCGGAATACTGCCAATCCGTCACACATGGTACAATGATCACCTGTGAATGTCTCGAAACAGTACTCTAAAGGTGTCGGAACCTTTGGTGGTCTTTCTATCACATATCCACACCAGTAGAAAGCAAACGTAATCAAAGGATTGATCTGCTGCGTGTTGCTGTCTGTAGTACTATCACCGCCTATATGATATATCCAGAGTATCCCACCTAACTCTGCGACTGAAATAGTTTCAAAGCGAAAAAATGTGACACATCCAGTTAAGCAGGAATGTACCCATGTCAGCGGGTGACGAACTTCTGTGAGACGCAAGTGCCCCCAAGTGCCCCATCATAGGGTCCCAGGGGCCAACTTCAAAATTTCAAATAACACCATCGGTCGAGTTATATTTCTTTCGATAAATCTTGGAATATGCAACAACGCACATCAGAAATATTTACTATATGGGATTTCAAAATGGCCGCCAAAAATATCTGCTCGGTGACAAGAACAACGTGCATTTTTGGCGGCCATTTTGAAACCGGTGCTTCATATAGCAAATGTTTCTTATAGGCGGTGTTGTATCTATCCAGAGAAATATCATCCGACCCCTGTTCCCATTTAAAATGTTGCGGTTGACCCCTCGAGCCTTATGATGGGGGCCCTGGGGGACTTGCTTCTTACAAAGCTTTCTTGGCCCTCGACATGAGTACATTCCTGTGCAATTGGATTTGCAACATCTCTTTTCGCTTCGCAGCAATTTGAGATCACAATGTTCGATGACATGTTAAGAAACAACATATATTTGTGGCGGCCATTTTGAAAAACATGCTTCATATAGCAAATGTTTCCTATAGATGTTGTTGCACATTCCATGATCTATCGAGAGAGGTACCACTCGGTCCCTGTTGCCATTTGAAAATAAGAAGTTGGCTCCTGGGGCCCTATGATGGGGATCCTGGAGGCACTTGCTTCTCACAGACTTTTATCACCCCCTAACATTGGTACATTCCTGCACAACTGGATCCGTCACATTTTTGTTCGTTTCGCAAATCTTTCAGGTCACAAAGTTTGGTGGGAAACCCTGTATATTCCCACATACGACCCAACCATGACATAATGTTCACTACTTCTATTATCGGTTGTTGGCTCAGCCCAACCATTTCATGTTCCCCGAATTGACATTGCCTCAATCACTCTACCATTGATGCATTCCGAGTGATGCCTGTTGCAGGAATTTTCTTTTCGTGAAGCGAGCGGCCTAACTATATTAGACTTGTCTGGATGTTCATGACCTGTGTTGCCGACTTTGGAACTCGTTTTTCTTTTCGACTCTAGGTACGTCGGTTTCCTACATAGTCGGTGCTTCTTGTTTTGTTCATCCTAATATGCACAGCTCGTGATCAAATGTGGCGCATTATGGCCAACTCCGTCTTTTCCGTATTTTTCATACTTCTGTTTTTTTCTATTCTCTTTTGTTAGATTGTACCACTGATTATACACGTCATATCTTATGTTCTACATGACAGGTTGACACAGAATATTGCACTCACTTCATGTAGTGCTGTTTGCAAAACATGTACTTTTCATTGCAGTTGGCAACACTGTTAACCCCACTGGTGGCCTTCATTTGTTCCCTATTGTGGCAAGCCTCTAATTTTAAATACATCACTTGACAGCATTGTATTTTGCCGTGTCCCCCTTTTTTGCGGAATTTGCACTTTCTCCCCCTTGTCCAAAGTTGCTGTTTCCCGAATTTCCACCCCTTATATTTCTTGAACCTATTGCTATGGGCAGCTAATTTTTGGCGAATGAACATCTCTGTTACAGCTCTTTCAATTGGCATAGGCCACATCTTTCACTGTAACTATCATTTTCGGAAGGTTCCCTTGTGAGACGAATATTCGGACCCAAGAGGAACGGGAATGGGGAATGACGGAAACTTCATAACGATGAACTACATAAGTTATATGGTTTACCCAACATTGCTAGGGTTGTGAAGTCTAGGTGGCTGAGATGGGCAGGTCATGTTGCTAGAATGGAAGAAAGTAGAAACGCTTTCAAAGTCTTGACTGGAAGACCAATCGGAAAATTACTATTAGGAAGACCTAGACGCAAATGGGAGGACAATATTAAGATGGATCTCACAAAGATTGGATTACAAAGTAGAAACTGGATCCATTTGCTAAGAATAGAAGTCAGTGGAGAGCTTTTGTGAACGCGGCATTGAACCTCCGGGTTCCATAGGCCATAGAGTTAGTTAGTTAGTTAGTTAATCCTTCCGCATCACTCCACACATCCACCGCAGCATCTTCATACCCGCAACAAGGAATCTTCTGTTCCTCTCTGTTTTTCGTTCTCCACCATTTCACTCTATATAATATGGCAGGTCGTGCTACTGTTCTCTAGTTTAAGAGAAGTTTTATTCTGAAAACCGCATTTTAAAAAATATAGTGGAAGCAAAACGAAGGAGAGCAAGACGAACAGTAGGATTGATTAGCATGATACAAAGGGATAACTCTGTATAAAAGTAAAGTGATCAGAGGACGACCAACCGCAAAGCATGGAGCTTTCTGATTGTAAAGCAAACAAGTTGTTAGTGTTGTCAGAATAATAATGATGAACCAAACATAGCAATTTTGCTATCAAACTTGAGCTTTTTATCCTTAATTAGACTCGCGCCTATTAACCTTACTCGGCTCGCGGTCATAAGGGTCTCGGTCATGAAGCTCGCAATCGCTCATTCTCGATCCGACTAACTTCATTGAAGCTTGTCTTATTAGGACTTAGGCTCTAACTACCTATCCACTTTTAAAAAAAAACTCGTGTTCAAATGGGACGCTCATAAGTATTGTGCTCGAGCCCGATTTCACCCAAGAGTTGGACTCGCGATTCTGAACGTCCCGTCAATGAACACGACAGCAAAAAGTCAATTTAAAAGCACACAATTACAATTTCAAACTCTACATTCATCGAGTGGTGCTAATAGTTTGTGTATTAAACTGTACTGTACATAAGTGTCGGAAACTTTATAAAACGGCTGTGTCCGTCCGTCTGTACGCCTGCCGTAAGACATCAGAACGAAAATGAAAGAGATATTGAGACATGACGAGGTCTCTTTAAATCGATTGAGAGTCCCAAGAACAGGCTGCATCTCTGCATCTAGCCAAACCGGAAATGAAAAATTCCGTTTTCAACATTGTTCACAATACATCAAAGATGGTAAACCCAGCAACAAGTCTATTTTTTGAAATCTATTCAGTGCCTCAAGAATAGATTATTATCTCCATTCTTTCTGACTCTACTAAAACCAGAAGTGGTATAAATCTTTTACTACTTCTTGTTTCAATACTGATGTACGTAGTGCGAAAACGGTAAGAGCTATCTTTACGCGGCTTTTTGGTATGGTTTCATCGTCCTATAAAATAGACGTCATATTCCCCGTTAACCTCTATTCAAACTGCAAGTAGTAGAAATCTGCCACTTCATCGTCCCATAAAATAGACGTCATATACCCCGTTAACCTCTATTCAAACTGCAAGTAGTAGAAATCTGCCACTTCATCGTCCTATAAAATAGACGTCATATTCCCCGTTAACCTGTATTCAAACTGCAAGTAGTAGAAATCTGCCACTTCATCGTCCCATAAAATAGACGTCATATACCCCGTTAACCTCTATTCAAACTGCAAGTAGTAGAAATCTGCCACTTCATCGTCCCATAAAATAGACGTCATATTCCCCACTAACCTCTATTCAAACTGCAAGTAGTAGAAATCTGCCATTTCATCGTCCCATAAAATAGACGTCATATACCCCGTTAACCTCTATTCAAACTGCAAGTAGTAGAAATCTGCCACTTCATCGTCCCATAAAATAGACGTCATATACCCCGTTAACCTCTATTCAAACTGCAAGTAGTAGAAATCTGCCACTTCATCGTTCCATAAAATAGACGTCATATTCCCCATTAACCTCTATTCAAACTGCAAGTAGTAGAAATCTGCCACTTCATCGTTCGATAAAATAGACGTCATATTCTCCGTTAACCTGTATTCAAACTGCAAGTAGTACAAATCTGCCACTTCATCGTCCCATAAAATAGACGTCATATTCCCCATTAACCTCTATTCAAACTGCAAGTAGTAGAAATCTGCCACTTCATTGTCCCATAAAATAGACGTCATATACCCCGTTAACCTGTATTCAAACTGCAAGTAGTAGAAATCTGCCACTTCATCGTCCCATAAAATAGACGTCATATACCCCGTTAACCTCTATTCAAACTGCAAGTAGTAGAAATCTGCCACTTCATCGTCCCATAAAATAGACGTCATATTCCCTATTAACCTCTATTCAAACTGCAAGTATAAGAAATCTGCAACGTTTGGTTTTAATATTAATTTCCATACAGCAAAAATTATAAGAGGTAGCAAGATCTGGCTTTTTGATAAGGATTAGCGTCCCACAAATAGGTTCCTCCTATAGTTTCTTCCTCCATTACAACTACACGCTATATACCTATTAGTTTTCATTTCAATATGGAACTCCATAACTTTTACTTTGGAAGTGTATACTAGTTTGACAGTGCTTAACGGTGAAACGAAACTAGGTTATTATTATTATTATTATTATTATTATTATTATTATTATTATTATTATTATTATTATTATTATTATTATTATTATTATTATTATTATTATTATTATTATTATTATTATTTAAACATTAAAATACTGCATGTAATAATTGTTATAACAGATTTTATGAAACTTCAATATTTCGTTTCGTCGAAGCCAGATGACAGATTAAATTTGTTTTAATTGCTGAGAATGTATTACGTTGAAATGTTACTATTCTACTCAACAGTGCAATATTAATCGTATTTTTTGTTATTTAATTAGATTTCCGAAACAGTTTCTTTATATATAAATATAAGAAACAGTTTTCTTAAAATTACTACAAATTAAGGTTTTACTTTTCTGTTGAAATCACAATTTTATTAAATCGTTTACAGGTTAAGTAAAATTTGAATAATATTCAAGTAATTTTGATTAAATGCCATAACGCTTGATAGAAGGTTACGACTGAAAATTGTCCGTTTTGTATTATGTTTAGAGAATTAATACATGTTTTGTATACCTAGTGTTTCTACCTTGTAAGTACTAGTGGAAATAAGAGTTTCACAGAGGATTCTTATAGATAAGAGTTTCGCAAATATATATTTTTGCTGCTGATCGACCACTTTAGAAATAAATTACTAAATAATTCCTGTAAGAATATTAGCATAAAATGCAATAAAATGTCCAAAATTTTCAAAATGGCTAAGGTTGCGAATTGTCCAGTATTTTTGTCAGGCTGGGCTATATATTTTAAGGTTGAGTTGATTTCGAGTTTTACGTCGCTTTGAGCAGCGAGGATATGTGAGACTTGGGCCTACTGGTTAACGTGGAACCCGAACCATATGAGCTCCAGCTGGAATCGAATCCGGGTCTCCAACGCCAAAGGCGCGTACGCTAACCGCTTAGCCACGAAAGAGCTAAGATATTTTAATATTAAAAATAAACTTTCCGCAGCTGTTTTGAGGATTATAAGCGTTTGCCGACAAGGGCGTCGATTTCTCTGTAAATTTCGGGGGGGGCATTCAGATGCAGAAGGCATATACAGGGGTAGACAAAAATCTAAAACGTTTGCAAAAGTGTGAAAATCATACCTAGTATGGTGTGGGGCCTCCTTTTGCGTCCAAAACAGCTTGGATCCAACGTGGAATGGACGTATACAGCTCCTGAATCATGGTGTGTGGAATTTTGTGCCATTGTTCCTCCAAAACATGCTCCAGTTCCTTAAGGGATGCTGGTGGAGGGTAATGAGACCGAACACGCCTTTCTAACTCAGACTACAATGGCTCAATGATGTTCAGATCTGGTGATTCCAGATCCAGGGGAGGTGTGATGGCTCCTGGTTATGCTCCTCAAAACATGATTTCCCCGTTTTTTTAGCGTAACAGGGTGCAAAATCATCTTGGTAGATGCCATCACCATCAGGGAACAATATTTGTGCCATGGGTAGAACCTGGTCCCCCAAAATGGCCTCATACGCCTTAGCATTCACCATTCCAGGGATATGATGGGACCAGCAGAAAATCATGATATAACTGCCCATACTGTAACAGAACCACCCCAATGCTTTGCAGTTGGGAGCAGACAGTCTGTATCATAGGCCTGCAACGGTGTTCTCTATACATAAACACGACCGGTTGTTGGAAACAAGGTGAAGGTCGATTCATCGGACCACATTACGTGTTTCCACTGCTCATGAGTTCACGCCTTGTGGTCCCTGCACCACTGGATACCCCTCTTCGCATTTACTGCTGTGACCAGGGGTTTGACGATAGCAGCCCTGCCATGAATTTTCATTTTATGAAGTTCCCGTCGCACTGTTTTCGATGAAACCGGGTTTTGTAGGCCGAAATTGAGTTCAAACGTAATTTTCATTGCAGTGGCCTTCTTTTTAGCTGCTACAATCCGTTTTAATGCCCTCCGGTCCCTATCTGACAGGATTGTCTTTCGACCAGTGTTGTACTTTGCAGACGTCGTTTGCCCATGAATTGTGTATACTCTCGTTACATTGGACACAGTGCCTTTCGATACCCCCACAATGTTCGCCACTGTTGCCACTGAAGCTCCAACCAGACGGGCACCAACGATCATGCCTCTTTGGAAGTCTATCAGATCGCACATTTTACCGCACCACTTTCACACCACGACACTCACAAGTGAACTAGTTACTGCTGACGGAAGAGGAAGATCCACATGACACATTGAAAACAAAAAAAAAAAAAAAAAAACGATCGGCACCCGCAACACGTGTTATATAGTGGAGTGCCATACTTACGTGTCCTGTATGAAGTGTTTTTAGATTTTTTGTCTACCTCTCATTTATATGAGGATTTAAAAAACAAATTGCATTCAAATTATGCCAAATATTGTATATTCATAAATACAATGCAGGGGCCCATATGAGCTTCGGGGACAGGGCCCCCTCGGCCTCCCCAGGATCGCAGCCCTGGGTAGCCGATAATTATATTATATTAGAGTTTGGGAGCCCTGAACATATACCAATTAAAAGGTCCTTGAGGTGAACACAATTATATACTTAAGACTAAATTATGATGAGTAGTTTTTGACAAAACTGAAAAATATTTTTATGGAGCTAAAAGGTGTGTTGTTCATTGCCAAAGAATTACGTTTGTGAATTGTTGGTACGAGTATAAAGTGCAGTTCTCCGGTTGAAATCTCAGATCGGAGACGTTTCAAAGAAAAATAATTAAATAATATTTTACCGAAGATGTTTCAGATAGTTGTAGGGAAGCAAGATGGCTCAGTGGTAGAGTGCTTACGTCTGGTGCGAGAAATCCCTGGTTCCATCTCCGGCCAAGTAATTTTGTGGTGGACAACATGGTGTCCGTGGGATTTTTCCAGGTACTATCACTTCCTCCCACACTGTCATTCCTCCAATTCTTCCATCGTCATTCACTTGCCTTGTCATCCATCTCCCTTAGCTTAAAGGACATAATCGTATTACGTTAAACTAAAAGATTTTTAGGACTACTGAACGTAGCAGAACAGATGGAGTTTATATATAGTTAAAAATTGAATTCACAAAACAGCAAAGAGTAAAAATAGTTAATGTGAACAAAAATAATTATTAAAACTTTTAATCCTAATGTCAAGTAGGATTTGGGGTACCTTGTTAATGCAATTGGACAGCCCAGGTCTAGTTTGGGCATTATGTATGAGTCTCTCAGATATCTTGCGCGGGTTGCATTTTATTCTCGGTTTATGAAAAACTAATTCTGAATCCCTTAAGGACTTAATTATCAGATTTTCTGGCAAAAATACCCATAATTTTTATTGTCTGTTTAAATTGTTTGAATATACCTATATACCTATATAGGTAGAAGATTACATAATAAAAATATCTCTTCATAAATCTTTTCCAGTGAGTAGAAAAAATTGCACATTTTTATCCCGAGTTATCCCAGGGCTATATGAAGAAGGTATAGGGACGTATAGGTATAAGTGAAATATCCCTGTAGGGACGGTGTTTATCTCTATAGTGTTGTGCAATACATAATAAAATAACATTTCAAATTTTCTACTTGCTATTATGATTTTTATCCTGAGTATTCTCGATACAGAGTGTTACAGATAACAACTACATAAAATTCGACAGATACATTTGTAAGACTGCAGTACAAAGCCGCTAGACACTCTACAATACACCTAGAGACATCTGTTGGGCAAAATAAGTACTTCGAACACTAATAGACGGCTTCTTTCGTAATAAGTACAAAGGAATAAGAAAGTTACAAACGCAACGTGATAACTCGGGCTAAAAAAATAATTACATTTTTTAAAAAGCCAGATAACTCGGGATATGTCCTTAAGAGGTTATGTATGAGTCTCTCAGATATCTTGCCTGGGTTGTATTCTATTCTCGATTTATGGAGAACTAATTCGGACTCTCACCTAGAAGAAAACATTTCTCACTAGATTTCTAGCAATGAAATTGTGAAGACTTTGTTTGCTATAAGTTCTTGTCAGTTTTACTGTTTTATGATATTTTGTTGACGTACAGAGATGAATGATTTATGCTAAGGGGTGGCCACGAGGATCAGCCCCCATTAATATATTCACTTACCATGTCTTTATGAATATCAAATAAACTCAACTGAGGCTCTGAAAAAATAATTATCTCGACCACCACCCCTGTCTTAATGTTCTGGCTACGGCCCTGGAGCTAAGATCATTCTAGTTTGTTTTTTTAATGTGTGCTTGTATAAATGATTGACGATCAAATAGCAAACATAGTAATAGTTTCACAAAATAACAATAGTAAGATAAGTTAGGCATCTTTTCTATATTATATTTCTGTTGCACAACTTTCTTTCATATACTTAGGAATTCAATAGTTAGCTGGAATTCAGATAGTTATATAAGCCAAAGATGGAAAATGTTAAAACAACATATACTTAAATTGTTAATTCTTTCGATTCCCCGTCGCTTACTCGGAAGGAAGAAAATAGACTGAAAGTATTTGAGAACAAGATCCTGACACGAATATTCGGACTCAAAAGGAAAAGGAATGGAGAATGGCGGCGGAAACTTCATAACGAGGAACTACATAATTTATACGGTTTACCAAACATTGTTAGGGCCATCAAATTTAGGAGGCTTAGGTAGGCACACCATGTAGCTAGAATGAAAGGAAATAGGAACGCTTTCAAAATCTTGACTGGAAGACCAATCGGAAAACGACCATTAGGAAGACCTAGGCACAGATGGGAGAACAATATTAAGATGGATCTCGCAGAGATAGGAATACAAAGTAGAAATTGGATCCAGTTGGCTAAGGATAGAAGTCAGTGGAGAGCTTTTGTGAACGCGGAATTGAACCTCCAGGTTCCATAGGCTATAGAGTTAGTTCGATTCCCCGTGATGACACTCAGTCAGAAAAGTGTAAAAACATCTTCAGATCAGCCAACCTGAATGATGTTTTCCTGGATTTTCCCCATTCACAACAATCAAATGCCGGGATGGTATCTAACATACAGGTCCCAGGCCGCTTCCTTCCTTCCCCAATCCTTTCTGCCTTCCCTTTCCCCGGATAGTTTGATCACCGAGTGACGCCATTCTTGATATGTGTGAGTGCTAACATGGTCATATATGCCGAAAGCCCAAAAATCTAATTCCTAATCCTAATCCTGAAATGTTAATTCACATTGTGTATTCGACAATAGCTTTTGGGCCACAAATGTGTATGTGGGCCAAGTAGAGGTTTGTCACCAGTGGCGGATCTAGGCCGGGACCAGGGGGATTAGACTCAAACAGTTTCTTCATTGTCTAAGTAGTTTAAGCTATTATTTATATATCTTTGGAAGTATATAGTAAATTCATGGTAGATGTATCATAGTTTGGGTTCTGGGTGCTCCACAGGTTTTACCTTTTAGATCCGCCTCTGTTTGTCACATTTTTCGGAGAGAAACAAAGCAAGATTTTATCATTTTAGGGGATCTAGGAAGATATATCATAATAAGAATTTAAATATAACAAACAAACACATATAAAATTTTACATAGTCCTAATGAGCAGCATAGGCATTGTGCCAGTATTGCTAGGTCATTTACCGCAACTAAGAATCTTCTATACCCCACAGTCTACAGCTCAATCCTTTCATCTTCGCTACGATTTGTCTGCTTTGTTATCATAAATCAATTACAGCCTTCTTTGTTTTGCCCTTCTCTTTTCTGGTACCATACCCCCTAGCACGTCCCTCATGATAACAGTTCCTCATGATCGATACTAACAGAAAATAATCTTAATTGAAAACTTCGGTAGTTTCATTGAAAATAATTGCAAACCAAAAATAAAATTATACTACGATTTTTCGGCAGGATCTGATGTGGTTCAGACATCATGTTAAACCTTAGGTCCTTACCTCAAATCATAGATGTGCGTCTACGCGTAAAAAACGATAGTTTACGTTTAAGTGTCAACTATGCGTAGACAATGTAAACAACGTAGACTATGTAGAATATGTCAACAACACGTAATTTAATATGGCATCGTGGACAATAATGGAGCTTTATTTTGTCGTTACCTTGCGAAATTGCGTACAAAATAAAATTGTAACTTACATTTGATAGTGGTTGTCTACATAGTCTACAGGGGAAAAGGTGTAATGTAGATTACGTATAGATTACAGTAGACAAACGCGTAGACGTAAAATTATAGTTTACGGCACATCACTGCCTTAAATAGCCACAGAGCTAAAAGGGGCACTAAACGTAAATTCAATCAACCAACTATATTACACAAATCTGTGTTGCCTTTTAAATGTATTTTAATAAAGTCTTTGAATTTTTTAACAGTCTTATATCCTATTTATACATTCACAAACATTCTATGCAGGATGCAGGTAGCAGAGGTACGTAAACTACATCTTTGATATACCCCTACAAGAAAAAATCACAATGAGGTCCGGTGGCCTAGGAGGCCAGTGAAGAAACACCTGGTCATTGAGTCCAACACGACTATTCCATCTGTTTGGCAGGACCTCATTCAGAAAAATTACGGACATTATGATACCAGTTCGGTGGTGCTCCATCTTGTTGAAGGTAGTCACCTACCTCCCCTATCTGCATCCATGAAAATTCTGCAGGACAGAATCACAAAAGCTGTAAACACAATCACGCCATATATGCTTCCCAGAGTTTGGAATGAGCTCAATTATTTCCTAGATGTTTGCCGTGTGACGGGTGGAGCACATATTGAGTACCTGTAATGAACATATCTATATCACACGAAACTTTGTGAGTTGTTGTACGTCTACCCAAAAAGTGAACACAATATTCCCAAAGGTTTTAATTTTATAACCAAATAAAATCGAGGAGCGTTTTTGTGGACACACTTACATTTAGAACAATATCACTCCATGCCCCCTTAAGAGTAATAAAAGAAAGTCTATCATTAACAACTTCAAACCCGTTTATTTGCTGATATTATTCGATTGTGAACGTAAAAGCCTGTTCCTAGTTGCTGATTTTTATTTCCCTTCCGTAAAAGAACGTAAATTTCCGGATTTCACTGCTCCCTTTCTTTCCCATCTGACTTCCTGAACTCTTACTAGGTAGACTCGTGTCAAAAATGATTGTCGCATATCTATAACAGTCTTCTTGTAAGAATATAACTTGATAATGATTTTGCAGGGTACTTTTAAAACTGATACTCTATGTATAATCGTGAAATGTATATTTGTGGTAAATTTTATAGGAAAAGAATTATGAATACAAGAATTAGAATGAGTAAAATAAAATGTTGCTAAATGGACAAGGAAGTTTTATTTTCGTTTTATTGTTCTTATTTACTGCTCTTTTAACATGCGATTTGCCACATACATGTCTTTGCCGATTATATATATACTAACATTGTAAGAAATACAGGACGAATTCGTTATCAAATTATATTCCTACAACAACATATTCATAGACATGCGACAATAATTTTGGACATGAGTGTACATCCTATAACAGTATAAAGTCAGTTGTTACGTTTTAACGTGCCTGCCCTGTAAAGACTTCTTATATTCCATGTTCCAAATCTCATGTCCATTTTACAGTATACACTACCTCCAAAAAATGTTTGCGATACTATAAAATTAGAAAACAATATGTCCAGGGCCCTCTAGTTCTGCATTCATCGATAAAAAGAACTATTTGATTCTAGTAGCATATTCCATACACAAACTGCATATACAATACGCACAATAGGGACCAATGTGGAATTATCAAATACAACAAGTGGCGCCCAAGATTCAAAAACCCCGAACATATCTTAGATCAAGCTTCAAGGGAATTCAAACACAGTCGCAAATGCTCCGTAACACCTCCCCTAGTAAATAAACACTCAGTGTTCTGCTCTTATAATAAAAATGTTTACCAAATTCTTACCTAAAAGAATATTCGTGATGAACCTCATTGTGGTTACCAAATTTTGAATTAACTTAACCTAATACTCAATCAGGTATATTAACATTGTGCTTAGGTAAAATTTTGCCTCCAAAGATCCTGTTCTTTTATTTTAGGAATAATATAAGATTATTCTTTATCTCTAAAGGTGAAGCCTTCAAATATTTTTTTTTACAATATGGTGTTTACAATATGCTTAATATTTGTTAGTCTCTTTTACAATATGCTGCTTTCTTTTTTTAAAATTTAACGTCCCACGTTTAAGCATCGAGCCTAAGCAAGACCAGTGTTTCTTTCAGAAAAAATGTTCCGGAGGGGCACATATTATTTTTGTTAGATATTTGAACAAGGCACAAACTGATTGTAAATGAGGCACATACTGATATGTTTATTTAAGAGAGTAGTTTATAGCATGTGAATATTAAGAAGATATAGATTAAGACGAGATTATGAAGATTTAGGTAAAGAAGATATTGATTTAAGGTATTGTTTGAGGAAATAACGAAGGGATTGAAATAGTTGTGGATAAATATTGTATAGAGTACAGAGTACTAAAAGGTACAGGTAAAGAATAAAGGTTCACGGAAAAATTTAAGTGTATATTTTGTGTATATTTAAGTTCGTTTTATAACAATTTTCACACTTTTTCGGTATGATTTATTATTATATAATAGACGTATTATTTTTGTCTTCTTTCGAGGGTGTAGTCTCAGAGCTCCAGGGGGCATTGACCCCCCAAAAAATATATCTGGAAGAAATACTGAGCATGACGGTGATGAGGTGGAATGAAAGACGTGAGACGAAACGGGAGAACACCGAGGAAACCCATACACACGGTATTTGTCCACCACAAGGTTCGCTTGCTACGGGCTGGGACGAAACCAGGGAACCCATCCAACAGGATGAGTACTCTATCACTAAGCTACCACGGCCTCTTATTTTCTCTTGTCGCAGATATTCCATCCATATTATCAAACCAGTTGTATACCAAACATATTTTTGCCAAACAACTATATAGTAAATCTCAAAATGGTCTTAAGCTCAATAACTATCTTTAAACCCTACTTGAAAAAACATTAAGGTCTATAATAGCTCAGGTTGTATTCATAATTAACCGCAGTTCAAGTTAAGAACGTCAAAAGAAGTCATTTATTTCGGCCTCTCAAAGAAAAATATTTACTAATTAGTAGGATGATGGCAAATGTGCTGAAAATAAATAGAGAAATACGAAGTTATTTTCCTAAATCTTTAATGCTATTAAGTGAACGTTTTAAGCTGAATTTTTTTTTAATAGTTTAGAGAAAAATTGCCTGTTTTTTTACTGAAATATTGTTTGTTAACTTATTGCTCTGCTAATAATAACTTTAATATATTTTAGCATCTATTAGTAAAACACTACTAATATTAAGAACGTACCCTAACAATATTAATAACATTAGTGTAACAGTTTCGCCAAAGATGCTATTATATTTCCGAACGTGTGATACGAGGGCAACTCGGAAAATAAACCTCCGTTTGCAGATGTGCGAGAAATGGTCGGGAAGAGCGACATCAGTCCAGTGGCATTGTTTGCGGTAGTTTAGTAGATAGCAGTGGAAGAAGGTTGCGCTTCAGTTCACTCATCCGCTATAAAAATTAAAAATGAACACTCCAATAGAAAAACCCGCCAAATGTGAAATGCATGCAGTAGACAATCAATTCAGAAGACTACTGGGAAACGTTAGGATAACTCAGACAAGTGTCAGGGCATGCTGACTTCCGGTGTGTTGTTAGTTCACCATAATGCTCGCCCGCTGAACGTATTCAAAAACTTTTGAAGCAGTTCCACTGGGATGTTTCTAGTCATCCTCCCCATAGCCCAGATTCGGCGCTAAGTGACTATCATATCCTCAGACACATGAGACAATGGCTTGCGTCGCTCCGCTTCGACAATGACAATGCGCTTCACAATAATGTTAGCGGGTGACTTTATTCCCAGGCGGAAGATATTTTGCAGAAGGATTTTCAAACCTTGTAAAACGTTATTGATAAGTGTCTCGATTTGGATTATGGATATGTTGATAAGTAATGTAATGTTCTACTTTTTTAATGTGTATAATAAAAGTTCTGTATCAGTGAAAGTATGCCATTGATAACCAAACGGCGTGTTTTTATTTTCGAATTGCCCTCGTACAGTCAGCGACAAAAATATTTTTTCGTTTGATGAAATTAGTTTCGTAAATAGCTTCAGAATGGAAGAACAATTTGAGTACAGTTTTCAATAAATTAAAAAGAATGGAATTTTCTATACGTTCCAGCCTTGAAACTCGGTGGAACAGTGTACGTTCCACTATTACTCCCAAAATAAATTTTACCAAACAGAAAGCACTTTTGTCTCTGACTGTACAAATGTTATTAGTATATCTATTGCTTTCGTTAGTTTGTTTTATTAATACATACTTATAATATCGTATGGATTACTTTCCGAAATTCCCTTGTTTATTATACATTTTGGTGCCAGATTCATGGTAATTTGCATTTTAATATATGAAATTATCCAGAAACTAGGTGAGATAGGAAATTTGGTAATTAGCCTACCAAACAAGAGAGAGCATTGCAATCGCAAAAGCAAAGCAAAGGAATGCAGTGTTATTCCTTCATTGTCCTTGTATTGATCAACCTAAATTCCACAATCACCAAAACTCTGATCATCCCTTCACGTCAAGGAAAACCGCTTTCTGCATTCCTCACGAAAACTGAAGGAATTCAGGAATTGTTTATTGATGACTTGAATCAACTGACGCCATTTTAGTTTTGAATTTAGTCACTGCATGATCACGACATAACTGTTTCGTGAGAGCTTCGTTAAATCATATTGTCATATGTCTTTCTTTGTTGCCTCAAAGCAATTACATGGAAAATAGCGTTCCGTGGTATTGTTGCTTCAAAGCTATGTTATGAATGAGTACAGGAAGCTTTATTATAGAGAACCGCTATAAGGACTCCATATTATATATTCCGTCCGTCCGTCTGTCTGTTGACAAGCAAGAATGTAAACGTAAAAATGAATTGAGAATCCCAAGAATGGGTTAGAAATTCGTTCTTGTCCCTCTATCCAGTTAATACTGGCTAAATATGAGGATATATCAAAAATTAATGCCTTCTGTGGCATAAAGCATTACAGACTATAGCCTGAATTGTCCTCTATACAAATCTGCCTCTCAACATAGTCTCTATGATTTTGAACACATACTACTACTACTACATAGTGTACATCTTGTCGAACTCCTTAGTTAAGTGGGGCCGCGGTGGCTCAGGGTAGAGCGTTCACCTCTGGTGCTTGGGGTCTCGGGTTCAAACCCTGCTCCCGCCAAGTAAACTTTGTGTTGGACAAACACCGTGCTCGTGGGTTTTCTCAGGGTTCTCCCGTTTCCTCCCACTTTCTTCATTCCACCATTTCATTCATCTCTCATCATCATCGTCTCCTTTAGCCTAACTGGCATAACCGTAGGATGTATAACTCAAAAATTTCATTTCATTTTCCTTAGTTGAATCTTCGTTTACTTCAATGTCTTCGTAGTAAACCCCATGTTTTGATATTTGATAATCTTCCGCGGATAATAATCGAACATTATGTCTTCCTCATTTTCATCAATACCGATATGACAATTACTATACCTAGACAGATTGTTAAATTATACCAGTTTGTTCAGTGTTCTTTTTTTTTTATTTCTAGACATGGTCACGCTAACGTACCTATTAAGAAGTCATCGTATCTAAGGTGAATAAGATTCTTATACACTTAGTGATCCAGCTAATTATATACCGTAGCTGTATTGATAGATTGAGGCTAAGGAAGACAATGATGATGAGATGGATGACAGTGGGGAAATGAGAAAAGTGGGAGAAAATGGGAGATCCCCGAGAAAGCCCATGAAAACAGTGTGTGTGTCCATTACAAAGTCCAATTGGCGGGAGCTGTGGTCGAACCAGGAACCCCAAGCACCAGACGTAACCGCTTTACCATTGATCCATCGATGCTCGTAATCATAATTTCAATTTTTCGTAGGAATTGCCTTACCAATTGAATTCGTTGGTAAGGCGCTCCGAAAACCGGCGAATTACAACGTAAGATCAATACTGAGAGTTGACTATCCAACCATTTCGCACTATTTTAGCCTGCTTCCTGTATTGTGAGGAAGCTACGATGGGGCTCTGTTCGATCAGTGGTTCGATCTCAGCTCCTCCCAAATGGAATTTGTGTGCACAAAACCTTGGTTGAAGGTTTTATCTGAGATCTAACGTTTCTTCCCATCTTCATTTCCTCATTATCATTCATCTCATGATTGCCGTCTTCCTTTGGCTTGAAGTATAATCATAATCGTGGGATATTAAACTGAAAACCAAATAGGTACCTATGGTTTTGGAACATCTATATCCAGAAGCACCCGCAGCATTTTTTCCAAGGGGAGCAATGACTGATACACAAGAGAAGTCGCGAATATACACATCCTGATTCACGCCATACTTCATATAAAACAATTGTTGTTGATATGCATAGCATAACTTCATTAAATACAATACAGTGACTTATTGGGTCAACGGTCACTTAAGTCATGACTTTTTCCGGTCACCCAGTTCTGAGTTTTTACTTCCGGACAGCCCCGGTGACCCAGATCAACGCAGTAACTCAGACAGATACAGTGACCCGGGCACACCTGATGATTCATACAAACCCCGAGATCCAGACAGACCTGGTCACACAGACAGATCCGGTAACTGGGACAGACTCGATAATTCTGACAAACACAGGAGACCCAGAAAGATTCGGTAACCCGGGCAAACTTGGTGACTCAGACAGACCTGTTGATCCAGACAGATCCGGTAACTGAGACAGACCCGATAATCCTGACAAACACAGTGACTCAGACAAACTCGGAGAGCCAGACAGATTGGGTGACCCGGACATACTTGGTGACTCAAACAGACTCGGTGACTTGGACATACCTGATGACCCAGAGAGATCCGGTAACTGAGACAGACCCGATAACCCTCACAAAACTAATGACTCAGACAAACTCGGAGACCCAGACAGATCTGGTGACCCGGAAACTTGGTGACTCAGACAGATCGGACAAACCTAGTGACCAAGACAGATCCGGTAACTGAGATAGGCCCGATAATCCGGACAAACCCAGTTGGGAATGCCCTTGTCTATACCATTACACTGCTTCAGTAGTCCTATAGACTCATTTCATTATGCATAAAAACAAACATTTTATCTCATTTCTTTGACGCACAGGAAATGAAATATTTGTGTTTCGTTTCTACGTATGCTGTGTCATTAACAAACATCTTCACAAGTTGAAGCGTTGCGTGTATGGGAACATTTCCTGCCGCCAAGGACAAGTATCATTTTTCAAAAACCAATCAGCATTGCTATGACAAACTAGGAGGAAAATGACTTATCGATTTAATTGCAAATAATGAAATTAATTAAAGGCATACGGAAATGCACCTGTTGTCAATAACATACAGCATAAATAAATGAAAAGAATCAATTTATCTAGTAACGAGATTTTAAATTAAAAAAATATTAATTTACTTTTATCTCCGTATCAAATTCATTTTTTTTTAAAAAAGGAAAATAATTAAAATAAACATGGTAAGTAAAGCAACAGTAAAAGAAAGATATATATTACATTTATTTTAATTTGCTATGTTTAAATGTTCGCTACAAAAAGAAACTTTCTACAATCGGTACACGGAGAGAAAATTAATATGCTTATTTCTTTTAGTTTTTTTTTTTTTTTTGTATTATTCGAATGAATTTTAAAAATAGCATAAATAGTATAGGTTTTTATTTCGAATTTCAGCAGCAAAATAAATGAATAATATGATACATTATTTCGAAGAAATATAAATAGCCTTCAGCAATGTAATGTTTCACATAGAATCCTATAAAGATTTTTTGTAAAGTATTTTTGGAAACCGAAAGCTCATATACGTAAGTCACATGTGAATATATCCAGTAACTACAATGTTTATTATTAATTTATTGAAAACTAGTTAATTTCACGGTGTTGCAAGGACATTTATTTATTTATTTATTCCAATCTTCTATTAGGCAGATAAAATGAATTATATTTATACACTGAGTGCTCAATGAATTGCCTCCATAACACAAGAAAGTTTGCCCAGTAGCTGAGCTGATTACATGATCACCCCGACTGGTAGTACTTGCAGAGAAAGAACACACTCGAGGCTACATGGTAGCGGACAGCACACTGTTACAAGTATAATGGGAGGCGAACAGGATTTATCCACATTTTAATAGAGTATGATTGTGAGTACCCGAGCAATAGATGTGTCAATATCCCAGACCACAATGTATGTCAGATGCGGATACTCCTTTTCAACTGAAGGTGTACAAGGAGTGGGAAGAAAATAGGGTAACGGTCTGCAAGAGACGGAACTACAGCGGCGTACGGAAGTTCAAGACGTGGAGCGAGCGTCAGCTCGTCACAGCCAAACGAAATATCAGTATCCGGAATCACGTGACTAATACAATTCTGGATGCTCAACACCCATATCCCATGTAACCATACGACGTAAACTGGCACGCATTCAGTTCCACAGCAGATGACACATTCGTCACAAAATTCTTACGACTTATCACCGCCGATTTCGTCGTGCTCGGGCACATGAACACGCTAATAGGACCATGGATAATTGGAAAAGAATGTGTTGGTCCGATAAATCACTGTCTGTGCTACTCTGACGGGTGTGTGCATGTGTTGCGGCAACAGCACGAAGCTATGGATCCCTCGTGCATAGTGCGTATTGTACAAGCAGATGAGGGCAGCTGTATGGTTTTGGGATGTTGATGTTAGCATGGACAGGGACCGTTGGTGTAAATGGATGACAACAAGACAACCGTTGTGTACGTGCAGGTGTTAGAGAACTACTCAAACTCTATAATGCAACACTTCTACCCACACGAAGACGGCATTTTCCAGGACGACAGTGCACGGTGCCACTAAGCCAGGACTGTACTTGCTTGCCTTAAGGAACATTCCACGTATGAATTGTCATAAACTTATTTGTGCATTATTTTTGGTGTACTCGGCTCAGACAATTTAATCTTTTTTATTTTAAAAGTTTGCTACCTTTAAACAAATAGTGTAAATAATCGTTGTACGTTCTCGCAACGGATGTATATCAGCAACGAGCAGACGAAGCAGCCAGTGGCCTTGGCAATAAACTCCAGCCAATCACAGTCGTACTTGTGCTTACGTCACTATGGAAGGTGGGACTCACGTGAGCAGCGAGAACAAGGGGAAAATGCGAGAGGCAACCATCATTAGGCGCCACGAGAGTTAATAGGAGGAGACTCACCTTCTCATCGCTGCTGAAATAACGCATATAAAATGTAATAATAAGCACATTCGTTTGTATTTTCACAATTTAAAAACATCAACATTTTTTGTTGTCATAATATTAACTTTTACTTGTAAAGAAATAAAAATATAGTGTTAATATTAAATATAATCTCCAATTTGTGCGTATCATTAGCGGTATTCTGACCCGAGAATGCTGCCTCATGTTCGTTCGCTTTGTTGTTATGGTACGAAATATATATTAATGCTAGCAAATTATTGTTGTAAGTTGTTTTTCAGATTAAATGATACTGAAACTTTGTCCTATTTGTAAGTTTAAGGTTGTTAGTTGAATTTTCGCCTATGTGTAGTTAGCGGTGAAAGAAGCTATTGCTTTTGATGATAACTTATTTCGTCGTTAACGCTCGGGTGAAAAATTCGATTAATGGCTATCTACGAGTATTGTAATGTTTGGTCTACTTGGATTACCATCCTATGGAGTAAACATAACAGAATTGACCACCTAAGTCACAGGATCGCAATCCTATAGAACATTTATGGGATGTTAAGAAACGAACTCTTCGCACCTTGACTTCTGCACCAATATCTGTGGGCTCATTGTAGAATGACATCGGAAATATATGGAGTCACATCCCCGTGGAAACATATCACAACCGGAATCTGTGCCATCTGCGCCTGTGTCGCGTTCAGGCCATGCTCTGAGCAAAAGACAGAGAAACAAAGTATTAGGTAGGTGGTCGCAACTCAAAATTGTTTTATAAGTTAGTTAAAGTTTTATATAAGTTAATGTAAGTTTTATTATCAGGGATTTAAGAGTAAAGTATACAAATTATAAGGTAAAATCTTTTACCAATCCATTATAACATTAATTTAATTCCTAATTTGATAATAAACAAACCTCCAAGAGCAAGGATAAATTAATTCTTGGGTGAACCCACCGTTGAGCAAACAACATAAATTAAAAGAATTAAATTCAATGATATGAAGTACTTACATCTAACCTGTAAGTGCGATAAAACTCTTCATATAAATAAAAAAAAAGTATTAAAGTATTTTCTACACTTTCACGTCCTCAAAGCTGATAGGTGCTAAACTTGGACATAAAGAGATTGGATATGTGACTATTAAACTCATCGACCCCCAAAACTATATATTGGAAACAATTATCGACCATTTTTTTAAAATTATTTTTATGTCAGCTCTCAGTACCGCCGAAAGTCATAACACTATTTTAGTTTCACAATTAAACCAATCTCAAACAGGGTGGTACAGTGGTAGAGCGCTTACCTCTGGGCGTGGGGTCCCTGATTCGATCCCCTACCATGTAAGTTCGTTGTAGACAACATCGTGTCCGTGAGTTTTCTCGGAGTACTCGTTTCCTTCCACTTTATCATTCCACCGATACTTCCATCGTTGTTCACTTGCCTTAATTATTCATTTCTCTCAGATTAAAGGACATAATCGTAGGACGTTAAACTGAAATATCTCAAAAACCAATTTCAACAACTCGGTTTCTTCATTCTCATAACAAATCTCAATGATCTATCTATTTTTATTTGTTGATTACATCAGATGATGCAACCAAAATGGTACAGACATTAGTCCAAGTTGTTATAATCTCTAAATTGATTTTAGTTGAATTGTATTAAATTAATTATTGTTTTGACACCGGATGTGTTCCATATGAGCTACATATTAATATTATTTTAAAAAATAGCTTCAGATTATATTTCTTTCATATTTCAAAGTGTATCAAAGATTAAAAGTGTATTATTTGAACTCCTGTTAATACACTTAACACACTCCTGTTAATACAGGAACTCAAACCTCATGTACTTATCTGATTGTAATTAGATCTTGGTTCTCTCAACATGTATATTTTAAGAATAAACTACGTATCGCACAATTTTCTATTTTTTCTCCTTCTCCTCAATCTTCGCAGTATTGAACAAATGCCCTATCTTCGCGCTATGAACTTTATTAAGCAACTTGGAGAAAGGAAAAGGGTCTCAGAATATGCACGCATAACTTTGAATTATGTGAACCAGTCATGATTATATTTATTTATTTTTATTTATTTAGTCTTATTTTACATGGCAAAGTTAAGGCTAATCATGCCTTGTCTCCCACTTGACCATGCAATGATCATGATATTTTGTTTGAATGGGTCCTGTAATCTCATACAAATTTCTTTCAAATCAGAGGAGAATCTTTGAAGCACTCTATGAAACACTTCAACACATGCTGGGGTAATTATGGCAAACATAATAATAGGCAACCATACATTCTTCAGTGTGATTGTGGTTGCATAGCATTACAGGGGTTGTGCTGCAAAGTTTCGGAACACTTTCATATGTATAATATAATCTCTGTTGTTTGTAACATTCTAAACAAGTGCGTTACAAATGTGAAGTCGGTCAAGACTCTTCTTGAAAAAATGTTATTTAATAATTGTATCCTGGCAATAATTTTAACCCGCTCCAATGATGAAGATTGAAGAATAAGGCTAGAGAATACAGAACTCGGTAAACAAAGAAATGAATTGATTACCCACTAGACAGGAGGGGGGTACTTTCTTTTTCTGTCACATCAGCACATATGAGGTGGTGCTTGCTACAAACATCAATAAATAAAAAAAGTAAAAAATCGTGCAATTTCTGTTGAATTACCACTGTGAATAATTTCGGTAATAAAATACCGAAGTGCCTTTCTGTCGACAGAAATGGGATTTTATTAATGGAAGCTATGGCCTCCTTTATTGAATGCTGCACACGTTTTAACCTGACACTTCCTGTTTTCTCTGCGACATTCATTTCTTCACTTTTTTTTTCATCCATAGAAGTCAAACACTCTGTGTTTCACCGACCCATTTATTCTCTCCTCTGTTCTGCTACATTCCGACAGAATAATACGTTGCTAAGAGCGACGCTCATTTTTCCTCTTCTTGCCGTGCAAAACGTATGTGGTTAAGGTGCCACTCTAATAGTCAGTGTTGTCAAATGAATTATAAAGAATTCCACCAGAATTGAGAACAATTCGTCTTAAACTTCTGAAAATGCGTCCGGAATTCTGCTGTTGATAAAAATGATACATTTACAATTAGTATTGTGTGATAAAAATGACTGTTTTAAGATTTTTAAAATGATGATACTAACTATTAATGCACAGTAAGAATTATTCGTAACAGGAATACATGATTTTAAGCTAGAACATTCACATTTGCTAACATGATAATAATAACATTAATAACTTAGTTCTCAAATTATGTTTACATTAATCTCAACTTATTATCGCCCGCAATTAGTATAATCCAGCGCATCAAATTTCGTTCATTTAACCAATATTTTTTTTTTAATTTTTGCTAATAAGATTTTTTAAAATATTGGTTACAAGCACTGTCCTTAACAAAGGTGTTCACAAGAAGGGATATGACTCAAGGTATGTAATTGAAACTTTAAGTATTTAGAAAATAATTGTATCCAGTTCACCGCAACAGCAAGGTGTGGTGTTATTTATACACAGAAGAATATTTTTTTAATTAAGGAAGTACCCTAGGAAGTATTGGAGGTTAGTGCCATTAGGTTCAAAAGTAATTTTCGAACGATACATGTGGATAGAAGACTCTCGAAAGGTCTGCCATGAGCAATATGTGTGTGGGCGCATCTGCTACAGAATTACCAAAATTTTGGAAGAAAGAGACAGGAAGCTTCTACGGTACACGTAAGTACACGGAAAATTTAACGCACTATAAAAGTTATTTGCAATATTTGGCCATGAGTGTTTTAAGCTCGAAAAAGAAGCTTCAGATAGAGATCTTAAAGATGAGATACGTTCATAATCACCAAACGTGATGTTTTTTCCCCTTGCACACTGAATGCACCATTTGATTGTACTTCACTTAGGCAAACTCTAGAATACGGGAAAGGAAATCACTGGAGCGAATTACAAGGACAATACTGGACTTAAGAAATAAAACACAAAACGTTACAATGAGGCGCTTATTGAGCAATAACATTATAATATATATATTCTTTATCTCCAAATTTGCCATCAATTTCCTCACGAGCAACTCTCATCGATGTGATTATAATACTATCAGATTTAGTGAAAAATCTCTAAAATTGGGAACACTGCTTATAGCAAGCCATTCTGAACATTACTCATAAGTTACCAAACGGACAATGCCTTTGTAACGCCAAAGCAATAATTCCACACACATTCCTCACAGCTTTGAGCGCAAATAATACAAGTCAACTTTCCACCTTTGTTAGTATATTTTTCTTCTGTGCGTTCTCAATAAAAGCACCATAATGACGAATGAGCTGAAATATTGACCGAGTAAGTAAAACAAAAGATATGTGAAACATGTATAGCTACTTGAAGCCTAAAACTGAAACAAAAAATGTTTCTAGAGATGTATTACTCTAAATGTCCACGATAATTGCAAAAGTGAATTAAATGAACTCGGTTTTGGATTAAGACTAATACAGCTTTCATGCTTATTGCAACGTTGTATCACTGAATTATTCAGAAACTAATTCTCTGTCAGCAAAAAGAGGTTCTATCTTTTATCTTATGAAATTGAAATTAATATGTGTTTGATCCCTGTGGACGTAATACATATAGTTCAGATTCCATAATAAAACAGTTCTCAAGGAAAAAAAAAACATTCTTTAAAATTTAAACCAAATCATTTGCAATGATACTTCGTTGATACTGTTAAATTTGGCCACGTTGTTATGGCAATTTGTTCCTGGAAATAAGTTGTAATTTTACATTACAATAATATATTCTTTGTTTTAATTTTTCGTTATCCTGAACATTGTTCTATTTTCACAAGCTTCTGTACAACACATTCTTTGGTTCTATGTCTAACCAGGACAATTCCTTCATTCTTCTCCATACCTATATTTGTAAGGCCTTATCACTTTTTTCTAATTTTTTTAACTACAGAAAGCGGAAATGGTAGTTGATTTCTACGACTACTTCTGGTTTCAGTAGAGAAATTACAATGAAGATGGAATATTTTCTTGGGATGCTTGACTCCATAAAACCGATTCTGGTCTTGGAAGTACAGTATAATTCTTATTAACATTGACGTTTGTTTCCCTGATTTTCGTGTCGATGATAGTTGTATATTTTCTCAACTGAGAACTAGAGTAAACACGGTACCAGAAACATAGACATGGGGTATGTAACCCGTAACAACTACTATTTTGTAAATCTAGAGTAAATTTGAGGCATAATTTTTCGTAAATTGTCTAAAATGTAGACTCATACAGAACTTGAATCCTCCACTAAATATATTCCTGCCTACTCTGAAAGAGGATAGCCAACTTTTGAAAAATGGAAATAGCAGACACCTTCCTGAAATACGTATACTCTTAAGATTGTGACGTCATTGCTCGTCAAAAATGTGAACAACCAGAAAGTATCTACTTCACATATAAACTGAGTGATTCGGAGTTCGAATTTAATAACTTTAGTTACCTTTTAAGCCTTTATCAAACTTACTTATTCCATTTTTGGTTGAGTCTGCATACGTAATTTTTGTAGTCTACCATCAATAAAAGAGAAAAGCAAATGTAATTGACAATATAATTATGACATACACAAAATATCCTTGAAAAATAACTGTCACCAGCTTCACTGGGGCTGGTAATGTCTCATAATCCTACATATTTTTATTGGATCTGGGTGCATTATTTAATTAGAAGATGTAGCTAGCTGCGCTCTTGAAAATGTGCTTTTGTTTACCTTTAGCGCTTTTGATTAGTTCAGTAAATTTTCCTGTCTTCAACTCTTCAGCAAATTTCGCGCACGACAGGTCGCTATCAACGAGAGTTATAAGCTCTACTTTAACCATGTTCATCGACAAATAATTCCTTTCATCACTCAAAAATAATCTCAAGAGAACAGAGACTAGCACTAGTACGAGGAAACATTGCCATGCGTTTAACGTCCGGTTTTGAGGTCGTACCGGATACCGGACAAGGAGGTCAAAAATCGAACTACCCATCAAAATACTGAACGGTTGGCAACCCTACCTGATATGTATACATGTTTTACAAATACAGTAAAATGCTAGGAAGTTGGAATTTGCATAGATATATATCAGCGCAGGATGGAAAGGGTTAAATATAACCAGGCCCGTGGGCGGCCTGATTTATTAGGGGCGAAAGATTGAGAGGCAATGACAAAGACATCAAAGAACACCATAAAATTGTATATTTATTTATTATTTACAGAATCTGTATTTATTTTTGAATTATCAAAATCGTAAATTTTATTCAATTTTTTGTATGCTTAATACAAGCTCTTTGCCAGATATTTTTTTCATATTATTAACTAAAATTGAAGTATTTAATTTTTAAACATTAGAACAAAATTATATTACAGCAATTTTAGATTATATCAGTACAAAATAGAAGTATACGTTTTATTCAATGTATGGACTCAATTTTCTACCTTCCAAAATAAGCGAGACACTACAGTTTATTAATATTCACAGCTAACATTGTGGACTATGATGGACGCTTATACAATGCTTGTGACATCCTGTTGCTTACCTGTGACCGCTGTTACTTCGACAGTGGCATTGATACATATCCATGATTATCGTAACTTTATCAAGTAGGTCGGTTCACAAGAAGTATTTTACTACCTAATAAATTGTTGAACTGTACATGTTAAATATTTTCTGCATATATTTTTCTCATTAGTTACAATAGTGAAGTACTACAAATTAGTTTGTCTTCAAAATATTGCTCTCCAAAGTTAGTGATGCATTAAGAGATTAAAATGAAAGGCTACTTGCTTCTTAAATAAAATAAAATAAGTTTAAACAGAATACAAAAAACTTTGTTCTGAACACTTTCTCAGCTAACATGGCAACTTCATCTTTTTGCCGTCCTTTAGTCTAACTTAGAAGAATTACAAAGCAGAACACATTTAGAAAATGCATAATGAAATATTAGCATCTTTGGTGTCATGACTTTCATTGGGGGATTTATTATAGCCTCACATCACTTAAGCGATAAGGAAGTGTATCCTTTTTCTTAGGCTAACTGAACTGTCCGGGTCCTGAATAGTGCATTACATTTACATATATCACATTACAGCTGTCCAATTTAGTAATAGTCCCAGGGTACAATATTCCATCGAGCTTCACAACTACCCATTGCCCAATGACTAGCTCTTCTTCTGTCGTACTCTCTTTTCTTTTCAAGTTCATCTTCTGTCACTTTTGCACATCTTCTACGTTGCCTCTCTCGATCCTTCCTTGTTTTTTCTTCAAGTGCTGAACCACTAAGCTTCCTTCTTTGCCTGACTTTCTCCTGTGAAAGATTTTCATCTCGATCGTGTAAATACCTCCGTAGGGTGGCTTCTGATTTTGAAGATGTTGGAGTCTGGATATCCATCGCTATATAGGAAGTAAAAAGAAACAAATACCTGTAAAGCAGTGGTTTCAAATTTTAACTTATAAAACGTATTCGTTTAAAAATACTGATCATCGTCTGAAAAGATCTACAAAATCTCGTAGCGTAATCAGTGTTTTGCAGAATAATTCCAGCAAACTAGAAGCAGGCCCTTTCTCCTACCATACACTGTAGGACAAAATAAAATAAAATATCAAACTGAACGCAGCGTCTTGATCCTTTGTTTAGGAAAATTATGGAAAATCTTCATTCCATTCTGTAATAGTACAATACTACAAACTTTGATGCGTTAATAAATTATACTTTCAATTAATATTACATGCACTCACAATAAAATATTAAAAGTGCTATTCTTAGAGGGTCCTAAATCAGTTTTCAGTGACCTCCGCTTTTGTCTGTATTTCACTCCACAAAAGGCCGAATGGTTTCCTAAACTTATTTGTATTTAAAAGAAAGTAAAGCAATCAATAAGATTCTAAAACATGCTCAGAGATAAACACAAGCCTCTAATCCATCTCGTATCTCAAATATTTCTAAGAGACTTTTCATTACTCTTTGCAATCCTTAATTCTGTAGTTTTATATAGCTTGATCATTAGAAACAATCTTCTAATTGAAACATGAAGTATCGGCGGTCACGCATGTAACAGCGGTCATTTTTGTATTGTCGGTCACGCAAAAAAATAGGCAATTCGTGACCGCTGTTACAGTGACCACCGTTTCATTTTCGGGATATAGCTTCAGCTGTCGTTCGCACGTGGGCTTAATCGTGCTGCCCTCTTCAGTAATGTTAGCATTGTCAATGTGATTTAAGAAATAGTAGTTTAATTTATATACAGGAATCAACTTATTCTTTGAATCAGGCGACCGTTGTTACGTTTTCAAAAGTCATGGCTGAAATTTTTAATATATTTTGCACTTACCTGCGTAATTGATTGCTTATCTGCTCGATTCAGCTGCAGTCACTAATCACACGCGCCATCTTCCTTCACTAGAAAGTGTTGCCAGTTCTGAACAGGTTTCGTGCGGTGAGTAATGACATCGCTTGATGGTATGACCTCCGTTACACAGATATATCGAGACATGACTTTGGAGGTCTGTGCTATCCACATAAATTGCTTGCGGAGATTACATGGTACATAAGTTTATATTTCTATATGTTTAGTAAACTGTAACATCAAAAGAATATACTTTCAATTTAATGTTTAATTTTAATAAGGTGCAGAATATCCTATTTTGTGTTTCGGGACACGTGACCTCCGTTACATTTCTTAGGTTTATAGCTTCATAATATAGAGTTCGGAAATATTATTCGTCATTCACTTGTATGTAAATATAAGGACAACAATGGGGATTGTCAATCAACGCAAATCTACTTTACTTTACAATTCAGTAATCCTATGGAAGCCTAGGACTGAAAGTGGTGGGTTAACACAGTACGACCCTTGAGCCTTATTTTCAGAAGGGGTAAAAAATAATTAAGAAGGGCAGGGCCCCCTCTAGCTCCTCCCTGACTACGGATGTGAATATAACCGTTCACTGGATCGTGAGAAAAATGATCTCAAAATTGATATAATTATATCTTCTATTTATATCTGAACTTTGAGATAATATTTCCTGGCTCCATAAACGGATATGTATAAAAAATACTTTCATTGAATTAAACGTCAAGATGCAATTAGAAACTTATCCAAAGATGAGAATTTTGCATACCATTATCATAAGCAGTAGTTCTTTAAACTACTCCCTCCGTTTAGAATACTCATATTTTAAAAATTCTATATAGCCTACGGCCCTATATTTACCTAGAAGTATGCCAATCCATCGGTATGGTCTTGTATAAACCACAAACAAAGATTGATGTTTATATATAAGAAGATTGTAAATACATTGAACATAAAACTTTTTTGTGTATAAAAGGGAAGCAAGAGCTATAGTATTTGCACACTCCTACAAAAATCTCTTCCGGGTTTCAACTTAACAAAAATCGGATTTTTCGGAAGAGTTCATTTTTTTTTTCATTGGTCAACGAACTTTGATTCTCCTTGTTTGTTATATTTTTTATATACGTGAAATGAAAACAAACTTTTTTTCTAACAAAAGAAAGATAAGAAAACAAGTTTCTTTCCTTCTAAAAAAAAAGTAAAAAAAAAAAAGTAAAGAGAAACTACCACACATGTCTCGTTGACATTCCCAGCACATACGTCACAGGATGAGAAGGGTCAAAGAAAAAAAGATATAAAAAAAGAAAGCTAAGCCCGTATCTTCTCTCTTCTGCCGACGAGTCTTAAGAGATCTTGTGACCTTTGAGAAGTTCCCAAGAGACACACTGTCCGCTCCTCTTCTTCCTCTCCTTCTTTATCTTTCGACTGTCGATTCCCTCTCTTTTTTCACTTCCTTGCTTTAGTACCTTTTTCCCCTCTTTTCGTTTAGAGTATTCACTGCTGTCTGTCCGTTTTCTTTCCACAAAACAGACAAATGGGCTCGCTATTCCAAGAAACCAGAGATGTACTTACATTATTTATATACAGTATACACGCTTTCTATTTTTTCTATTTTTTTTTTTAGAAAATCCCAAAAAATCACTTTCACTTAAAAGACGGTTTTAGTAACACAATATCCTTTGCTGTAGCAATTTCTCTGAGTCAGTGTATATCATACGACGTCCGAGCGAGTGGACGATACTTGAATATCAACAGGGATAAGCAGTGGCCTATTTACGATTTTGTTTCGGGGGGGGGGGATTTGCCTGAAAATGTGAAAATTCTGCAAGATATTTCATATACTTTACTATAGTAAGTAAGATTTCGGGGAGGGAGGCTTAAGCCCGGAAGCCCCCCCTAAATACGCCACTGGGGATAAGGAAAGTCGTGTGATTGTAAGAAAGAATTGAATTCGACGTTGCAACAGATTTACTTATTTCATGATTCCTATATGCTCTAAACAGTTTTTTTTTTTTTTTTTTTTTTTTTTGATATTCATTCATCTGTCGGCATATACGAGGCGTGGCCATAAAATAAGGTATCCAAGGCGCTGGAACCGTGAGGAACGCCTTGAAGCGAGATCTGACAACACTGGCGTATAGTGTGGCTCCCATATTAACATCACTACCAAACAGAGCCCGCTGTGACGCTCAATTTGGAGTGGGCACCCATTCGTAATAGAGCTCCCGCTCGTTTTTTTTTCCCGCCAGGTGCGAGTTGCGTAAAGTGATCCTTTTTTTTTTTTTTTTTTAGTGCCAAAGGTTACGTCAAATCTAACTGGCGGTGAAACCGACGACAAGTTGAAAAAACGAGGTCGAGTGCTATCTATGCAACGTGGCGGAAGAGCTATATAACAAACGTATATGAAAACTGCCCCAGCGCATGCAAAAGCGCATCGATCGCAACGGTAGTTAGGTTGAAAAATAGTGGAAAGTCTAGCTTTTCCATCGATGTAACATTTGTTGCCAATAAACGTGTTTTCTATGTGAAAAACAAACGGAGATCTTATTTTATGGATACGCCTCGTATAAAGATCTAAAGGTTATACAAGTTAATGGAGCCTGGTTCGATCCCAGCTTGCGTCAACTGTGTTTTGTTGTAAATAATCAACATGTACGTGGATTTTCTCGGAATTCTTCCGTTTCTTCTCACTTTGTTCCTCTGGGATCGAAGCATAATGTTGGAACATCACACTAAAAAAAAAAAAAAATTAATGAATCAAAACCAACTTTATAAACTTAAGTTTGATTGTTTATTTGTGTGTTTATTAATTGGTTATTAGTGTGTTTTCGGCACCGAGGGTATAAGAGACAACTTACATGTTATTTAAAGTTAATTCAGAACCACCGTTCAAATTTCAATGTTCACTCACCGGGAATCGAAACGGGAATCACGTGCATGATAGGCGTGCGCTCTAGCCACTAGACCAAAGTCTTTTAAACTTAATGTCTCCGATTAAAAAACAAAAGAAAACATCCTTACCCCTGTGGGACTACACAGCTTGGGACTGAAGAACGTGGAAGATTTCTTTTTATCCCACACAGGATTGCCAATTCAGACAAATTAAACGAAACTACAAGATAAACTTCCACTGTATAGGCTGTTTCCTACCACACTTTCTCTCCACCAAGAGAACTGGTTTGCAAAACCATGCTACACAATTGCCAGCACGTGTCTTTGTATTTATAGCATGTTGTGTAGGGTTGCCAACTATGAAAAATAAAAAAACTACATACACCCACTCATAATTCTCAAAACAGATGGAAACTTCAGTAGCAACCTTAATACATTGATGTGCACTGTTAAAGAGACGTGAATTTTATCAACATATCTCAATATTTATCCACTCAAATTTCACAGACGAGGCTATTTGTAACTGTCCCGATCAGCTCGACTACTCCAAACACGGACCGCTGTAAATACATGTGGATAACGAAGAAATCGATATGTAAAAATGACTGTAAAATAGGAAAAAAGATACAATAATAATTATACGAGAATAAGGCTAACAATATAGAGGAAAATATAACAATAAATAGGAAATGTTGAACAATAACTATAAGAAAAATAGCAGTAACAAGAAATATCACTAATATTAATAATAGAGAAGATATATAACAAGAAATAGTGAAAAAAAATAAATAATAATAATAATAATAATAATAATAATAATAATAATAATAATAATAATAATAATAGACCTAATAATAATAGACTCGTATTCAGAATAAAAATAATAATACTCTTTGACTGTTATTTATTTTTGCTTCACTTTTATTAGATTTTAAAGAGGATACCAACACCGAGGCCAGTGCACGGACAAACACGGACTGCCATAAACAAAACGGACCCAATAAACATCACCCACAACCATGGGCGCCCGAAGAAAATTTTCTAGAGGGGCTTCTCTCTGGTTGCTATATTAAGTTTGGTATTTTTTATTTGTATTAAGAAAGACTTAACAAATTTAAGTTGCTGTCATATACATTTTCGTGAGCCATGGGGAACCGGCCCCCTGTCCCCAGCTTCCCCATACCCTGTCCCCATACCCACAATCCACCTCATTATAACATGTTTATCCTGGTATCACAAGTCGTCAGAGCCTCATTGGACTGCATTACTATGAATGCACTTTCCAGGGTGCACTACGAAGAAGTGAGGTTGACATGTGAGCACTCAAAAGGGAGCGCCCCTTAAACCCCAAATTTCACAGAAGATTCGTCAGGAATTCACACAAGCTCATTGATCCATATTACACGTCAGCTCAGTTACCGCGTATGTAGAGTTACGTCGTGCATAACGTAAAACATTTTAGTCATAATAACTCCCCCCTCCGTCTCCCCCCTCCGTACTTGTCACTCTGTGCTCCATTAGCCAATAAACTTTAAACTACAAAGTTTGCGCCTAATTATTACACCTGAGAAAAGCAGTTAACGTTTGAATTCTTTGTTAAAACCTTCAAAATAGCTTTGTGTTTTAGTTTTTAAAAGAAAGGAAAGTTTTATGTACAGTATCTTCTATCGCCCTCTTCAGACTTTTCATTTCATCTCTGACTCTCTTAAGAATATTAAAAGCAAACATTCTCCATTTTCCATTTATTAAATTGTAAGGGAAAAGATAGATCCTTTAATACTACAAAAATATTTTCCTTGACTCTCTATGATAGAAAAAAAATTGCAAGGAAGATTATGCAATTTCTAACCTCTCGTTTTATTTCTTACTACTTGATACTAATTGTAGGTAACTAAGAAGAAAATATTTTTAAGTTATTTTCGCACTTGCGTTAAATTTTTCATTTAGATAATCGATCGGTACGCCCTTGGCTTTTTTAAAAAAAGAGAAACATGTAAGTGAATAAGCAATCTCTTGAAATATAACATTATGTTCACAGATAAGGCATATATTCTTCGTTTCGTACGTTATTACAGCGAAAATGAACGAACAACCTTAAATAAAATTAATTTGTGAGAGTTAAGTGTTTAGATGAAAATTGAACGCAATATTCTGTATTAATCAAAGATAATATTCCAAACAATTTGTAAAGGTAGAGACAATGACAGTCCAAGATTCTAGCCTTTCACCTATTTACTTTACAAAATACAAAATAGTATTTGTGTCAATAAAGTTAACGTATCTTCCTTATGACCAGAGGTGAAGGAAGTAATGTTTTATACGGGAACCCCTTCGCTCATGGAAGCCACCGAGATGTTTTGTAGCGACTTCAGATTATGGTCCTTAGGTAACCTCGTCGGCTCATGGCAGCCTCGTGAGATATGGTTTGTGTTAAGGAATCTCGTTTGCTTCAAGGCAACCTCCAGGGATTTTAGGAAAGGTAGAGTAAATTCGTACAATAAGACCTACGAGTCTCATCTGTTAAGAGTCTTCATCCCGGCGAAATTAAAATACCGCTAATTTTACATTAATTATGTGATATCTTCAAATAGATAAAAGATAATCGAAATGTGGAACAAGAGCGCCCTAGACAATATTATTTTACATGAGATACCGTTATCACGACTCACTTATCTGCTTTCGATTTCGAGCCATTTTGAAAATCGGCATTTATTTTCGCGTTCCTAAACAGCTGAAAACATAAAGCCACTAAGTGACTTGTGATAACGGTACCTCACGCAAAATAATATTGTCTAGGGCGCTCTTGTTCCATATTTCAATTATCTTTTATCTATTTGAAGATATCACATAATTACTGTAAAATTAGCGGTATTTTAATTTCGCCGGGATGAAGACTCTTAAGGGTTAACGATCAATGGTCAACTGATGTCTCCGTCTTCTTTGGTTCCACTTTTATAGGCCCTCTTCAGGTGGCTCGTTCTCCTTCGGTTCCCATCGTGTTGATCTTCGTGTTTTCCTGGTTTTGTGTATCGTCTGCTGCTTATAATAGCACGTGTTGCTTGTAAACATGTGCTCACGCTGTAATGTGGGGATCCTTACAATATACTTTACTCAACGGTGTCCATAAGCAGTGTGTGAATCATGAGACAACGTACGTAGGGAAAAAAAATAATACTTGAAATACTGAAACCGAGTTACTAACTTTCAACAAGTTGGTGTTGTTTCACATGCTGAAAGTAAAGTAGACTTCCAAACTATGTGGGTTAAACATACTGACCAAATTCATACATTTGTCATTTCCGAGTCCAATAGACGGAAAAGAAAAGCAATGGGACTAACTCTTTAGATGGAAATCTAACAATTTCTCTGACAAATCTACAAACATTTCCTCTAAGTATAAAAATAAAAATGAAATAAAAATTAACCTCCTGAGACCCTGCGTATTGCATACAATACGTTTTTCGAACGCCCGTCATGGCTACTAATATTTAAGAACATGCCCGAATCTCGGTTATTCTTTTCGGAATGTGACGAAATTACTGCAAAAAAGGCATCTGTTTTTTTTTGTTTTCACCTACAGGTGGCTCTATTGTCTGCTGAAGGCAGGAAGAAAGACAATTGGGGTATTGGACGCATCTGATCAGGTACATTGATTGAATAATTTCTCAGAAAATAAAACAGAGTGAAGTAAATTTCAAGTTTAATGATTTACATATCTTATGCTTATATTACGAAGGGAAATATACAATTTTCCTTGTGTATTGTATGTAATACATAGCTATTTGATACCCAAAGTACTGCATAAAATTCGACCCATTACCGATCAATAGGAAAGCAGTATGACAAAATGTTTTTTTTAAATATGTACTATTGGGTCTATTGTTACCTAAAATACAGAAGTTCATCAAAAGGTCTTGACAAATGAATGCTCGGATCTTAGGAGGTTAAAGACTCATTTCCTTTTTAAAAAACTTTAAACTTTAGTAAACTTTAAAGTAAAAAAAAAGAAAGCATGCATTTAAGTGTTCCCGAAAATTCTGCTACTAAGGGGAAAGTTTTTTATTCACAAAGTGCCGATTGTGGGAATTTGCTTAAGTTCGAGATGTGAAATTTGCTATATAAAATTTTAAATAAAAAAATAATGGAATATGTTTAGGCGTTTTCGAAAATTCAGCTTCTAAGCGGGAAGAAGAGATTCATTCCTATAATATTGAGATTATATTTTCTTTATTGACAAGATGTTCAATGTGACTGTTTACGTGAGAGATGTAAACATTAGTGTATATATATATATAAACTCTTGCATAATATATTACGTATTTCATCGTTTGTTAAAATGTTGTTTTTAAAGGAGAGAAAGTAGTGTAATTTCTATAATTTTAAGATTTCATACTATTTATTCAGATAATGCCTGACGTAAGGACTTGTTTACGTAAAATTCATTATATAACCTCTTAATTAAGAATAATGGAAGATGTGTTTCAGGGTTTTGATAACGCCGCTCGTAATAAGAGAATAAGGATAATTTGTACTAATTTATGAAAGAGTGAAAGTAATTCAATCCCTTAAACCATGCTAATGTATATGTGTAGAAACGAAACATTTTACACGTATAACTACTTTTATTACGAGAGCAATGCATAAGAAAGAACTTGTGTTAATTCCTGTTTTCAATACTTCCGTTTCGCGAAAAAGTACAGATCACTTCCATTGTTTGCAATTTACTTTTAATTGAAAGAACGCTGTAAATTAAACATTGAAGATCAACTTCTGGTTTCCTTCACACCAGGGCCGTAACTTGTGGGGGAAGGGGACAACTGCTCCCCTTCCCCAGGGAAGCTCCCGCCGTTCGAGGGGGGCCCATTTTAAGACAAAATTTTCTTGCACCATATATGATACGAACATGAAATTATAAATGAAACATCAAACAGGTTCACTACATTACATAAACAAAACAGCACACGAAAGGTAAATATAACAAAAATGAGTCGTGCGTGGGACCCATTTCAGTAAAACATGTCTACTATTACGAGTCCTAGAAATAATATTTGGTCTAGGAATTAATTCGTGCGGTTGGTACGCACACATTGAAGCTGTAGTACAAACACAAAATACATAAATACCTTAAGAAAAATATTGTCCATCGCTAGCCACCACTTTCGCCCATCTGTCAGGCAATGTACGGATTCCGTGGCGAAAGAAGTCCTCATCCTTGGAAGCGATCCAGTCAGAGACCCATGTTTCGATATCTTCTGAAGAAGTAAACCGCTGTCCAATCAAATCGTTGTTCATGCAATCGAACAAGTAGTAGTCCGAAGGAGCAACGTCTGGTGAATACGGCGGGTGGGGTAAAACTTCCCATCCGACATTTTCTAAATAGGTTTTGACCGGTTTTGCGACATGTGGGCGAGCGTTATCATGTTGAACAATAAGTTTATCATGTCTGTTCTCCCATTCTGGTCGTGTTCTGGCCAGAGCTTGCTTCAAACGCATTAATTGTCGTCGATAACGTTCTCCATTCATAGTTTCACCCGGTTGCAGCAGCTCATAGTACACCACACCTTTCACATCCCACCATATGCACAGCATAACCTTTGCACAGTGAATATCTCGTTTTGGTTGTGATGGACCTGGTTCACCTGGTTTCACCCAGGCCTTTTTTCGTTTAGGGTTCTCGTAATGGATCCACTTCTCATCACCCGTAATAATTCGATGCAGAAACCCCTTTCTGCTCTGTCGTTGAAGCAGCAATTCGCAAATGTTTTTTCGTCTTTCAACGTCTCTGTCTTTCAATTCATGTGGAACCCAATGTGACATCTTTTGAATCATTCCCATGGCTTTCAAGCGTTTGGAGACTGTTGTTTGATCAACGCCTAATGCTGCTGCAAGTTGTTCCTGCGTTTGACACGAATCCTGCTCGAGCAATGCTGTCAATTCTTCGTCTTGAAATTTTTTTGGCTGTCCAGCTCGCTCTTGGTCTGCCAAGCCGAAATCACCACTTCTAAACCGTGCAAACCACTTCTGACACGTTCGCTCAGCTAGAGCATGGTCACCATACACTTCCACCAAAATACGACGACTTTCAGTCGCACTTTTCTGCATGTTAAAGTAATGCAGCAGGACACCCCGCAAAAACACTTTATCAGGCACAAATTGCGCCATGTTCACTTAACTACAAACTGGTGTTGTTGACGCTTTAATCCACTGCCCTATACTACGAACGATACGCGATGACAGGGGTTTGCAACACATGTGTGGATACACGGAACTGTGGGACGCTCCGTTCGTTGCGCCATCTCTTGTCCACCCGCACGAATTAATTCCTAGACCAAATATTTATTTCCTATGCCTTTGAGATTTGTCAATATTGTCCCTTTAATTAATTTATCATATATGGAACAGGCCCAGGCGAGTAAGTAACGGCCCCGCAGACCTTGCCGTGCAGGAGGGCCCACAGGCTCCGGAGGTCCATAAAGAGTAAGAGAAAAATGAAAAGAGGGGCCACAAGAATTAACAAAAACAACTGTTTCTAGGGGTCCAAATACGCGTTTTAATGCTTGCCCCCGCCCCCCAGAAAAAATCTAAGTTACCGCGTTGCTTCACTCTAATACTTTCTTCCTATAACTGCGGACAATGCATGGAGAGAATTATTTATGCCACTAGTAACGAGATCTTTCTTATTATTAAAACTGTATAGACTACAAAGACAATAGACTTTCTACAAGATAGTAATATTTTATGACGTTTAATTTACGATGTCCAAACTTCGCTATCAATAATTCATTATATATTGACTTCATAAGTTTCTTTATACTTAGTGATTTACCAGTTGTAACAAATAATACAATTAAACATACGTTTACAATAATTGATACAGTATGATGACAGATTTGAAAGGAAGAACTAGTTGTTGAATGCATAAGAACTGATTTACTAAAGCCGTAAAACAATAATGAGCCGTAAACAACAATAATTTACTATTAATTAATTTTACACCTAAAAACTAAATTCTTTCCCCTCTCCATTTTCCACAAGCCGTTGGAGGACCAAGTCTAGGTAAAAATAAGACTCTCCACTTTCTAGACTTCAGCACCTTCGGGAGATAGTGATTCGGGTTGACTACAAGACGAAACGAGACAGAATCTTCGTAAAGAGACACAATACAAGCCCGAGCTATTCGAAAAGGAACAGCTACACTTACAATAACCATACAGGTCAACAGTTGCCCTTCCAACAAACAGCAGTAATCATTTAACTTAAAAGGAAACGCGTTTCGTTTTGTTTTTTAAAAAATGTGCAATAGCGTAGCCATTAAGGCGTCTGCCTACCAACTTGGCGACCCGGGATCGATTTCTGGTGTTCATGGGAACTTTCTATCCATTCTATCTTCGTTCCAATATGGCTTTGAGGCTTATCCAACTGTTCTAAAATTAATAAATCTGACAATCTATTAAGTAAAGATGCCAGAGAAAAGTGTTGATTTCATAGGTTTCGAAGTCTGGACATGTCCATCTGGACTATTGGAACGAGGCAGCAGTGGGCTTTTCGTAACCTAGGCAGAGCAAAAAGTAGCACAAAGAAGCGCAGGGAATTGATAAAACTGGCGTTGTCAGAGTTCACTTATTAATGAATCTCGATAAGAAAATACAAAATATATTAACGTTCAATTGTTTCCCCACCCAGAGAAATCTCTACAGGATGTTCAATGTTTTCCCCAAGTTGGAAGTTAACTTTAAGGACTTATTAATTATTTTAGAGAGTGTATCAGATTCATCCATTGCTCGTTTAAATTTTAAGCAATTCTTTTGGTGATCTCCAACTGAAGATTTCTTGCTATTCTCATAATGATTGCTTCGGATCTTGGTACGTTTTAACACAGTTCAACAATGAAAGCGCAGCTGAAAGATATTTGACGGCTCCAGAGTAGTCTAAAGGGAATTCACTGATATCAGAACCCCATGAATTATACTGTCAATCTGAAAAGGGTGACTTAAATATAGGTGGATAGTATGCTTGAGTCAGGTTGTATGCAATTATTATTTCTAGTGTGAATGAAAAACGTCAAATATTTTCCAAAGTCAACGACGAGCAAACTTTTGAACTATACGCAAATGTTGGATGTAGTCAGGAAACTAATTCATGCTGATCAATCAGAATCATGGACAATACATTCACGTACTATTCAGATTGTTTGCCCATATTTTCTTCTGCATGTCACCAAAATTATCTAAGCTTTGCTCAATCGTACCTTCAAACCATGAAACATTTGGAGATGACTAACTATGTAGCGAATTATAAATTATGGAGAGTACTGTGTCATCAGACGAAGCAACAAATTCTGGGCTGGTGCTGGTTGTGACTTGGTTATTGAGAAGACAGTAATGAACACGTGTTTACAACTTTAAAGACTTTGCTTCGGAATGATGATGTATGTACAAATTGTGTTGTCCATGCCTTCTCTGGATCCGACACAACTTCACGAATTGAGTGAAAGTCAGTTTTTGAAAAGATTAACAGAAATCTTCTTTTGCGTGAATGTTCACAGATTTTTCTGTTCTCCAAACACAGATACCAAAACTGTGGGAAAATATCGGCTGAAAGTGTTGGGTTTGTTTGATAGGAAGAGTCGGAAATAATGCAATCGCTGCAGAATGCCTACATTTGAAAGAAAAAAATAGTGACACACAATAATTCATTTGGAATACCAGAGCGATTTCTACCCGCAATTTCAGCTACAAAACACCACTCAGAACGAACTTACTTTCAGGTTATCAGATGGATGGTCTTAGTCAAGACATGGATTCTACTAACTGGGATGATATTAATGAAAGGAGCAAACTAATAGCAACATTGATGGATAATAAACCTACAATTGGCTCATTTAGAAAAGAATCCATTTCACCTATTCAGGTGGATGTTTCACACTTAGTTATAGTAGTAAGAGTCATGGTCTTGATTGAAATGCAATGTATAGTCCTTGCTGTGATGGCAACTGTGGAAGCACTATATGTACACTACTTATAGATTAGGAATAAGTTTAGGAAGCTGATGAGGAAAAATATATACAGGTATATAACACTAATTTAGTAAAGGCAGGGGCCGCGGTGGCTCACTGGTAGAGCATTCACCTCTGGTGCTTGGGGTCCTGGGTTCAATCCCAGCCTCCGCCAAGTGAACTTTGTGGTGGACAAACACCGTGTACGTGGATTTCCTCGGGGTTCTCCCGTTTCCTCCCACTTTCTTCATTCCACCAATTCATTCATTGCTCATCATCACCGTCTCCTTTTAGCCTAACCGGCATAACCGTGGGACGTAAAACTCAAAGATTTCATTTCATTTCATTAGTGTAGGCAGTTCTTTTTTCTGACAGTAGGAGAAAATGATACGACAGACAGTTTTTGCTCACGAATAATATGACATATCTTGTACAGTTTATTTTGTGTACTAATGCAGAAAGATATGCTAGTCTCACATTTACAATTAACATTATTCCTCACCATGATTTGTGACCACCATATTGTAAAGATAACAGTTGGTAATGAACATTTTCGTAAAATAGCAACCATATTTCATGACATCATAATTAAGCACTTTGTGATGCTCTCATCTTGGCCAACTTTGGATATGCTGTTCTTTTTTTCTTTCGACCAAACCAATAAAATACTTCTTTGCAGTTTGTTAGAGATTGTTTGTTTGTTAGTTTCTTAGATTCCAGTTTGCAACAAACATCGGTGAATTATTTTCACAATACTCGTATTTCTTTTATTTTGTCTCGTTATTTATTAACTATTTTATCAACTTTCTGGCTATCAAATCATACGCAGCATTCCACACCAACCGTACAGGACACAAACTACCATTATCTATAACCGTGCTAGCGAGCACCTTCGATTTGTTTGGTCGTGTGACATATATGCCACAAACGATGCATGTATGCAAATGATGTAAAACTTACGATTTTCCATCGTCAATAACTAAATGAAACACATTTTCAATGAACTTTAAAAATGTTCGTTACTGAATTCTCTATGTATGTGTGGGGGGGCGCGGTGGCTCAGTGGTAGAGCGTTCACCTCTGGTGCTTGGGGTCCCGGGTTCGATCCCAGCCCCCGCCAAGTGAACTTTGTGGTGGACAAACACCGTGTGCGTGGGTTTCCTCGGGGTTCTCCCGTTTCCTCCCACTTTCTTCATTCCACCGTTTCACTCATCTCTCATAATCACCGTCTCCTTTAGCCTAACCGGCATAACCGTGGGACGTAAAACTTAAAGATTTCATTTCATTTCATTTCTATGTATGTGTGTATGAGAGAGAAAGAGAGTGTGTGTGTGTGTGTGTGTGTGTGTATCTGTCTGTTATTTGCGAATTTTTTTAATTTTGAGCCCCCCATTCGATAGAGCATCAAAAACTATCTATGCAATTTTTCGGGTCACTCTTACCGTTTCCGAGATATTGGCCCAAAAGAAGTTCTGATTTGGAGAGATTTAACGAATCATATCTCGGTAACCGTAACTCATAGAAAGATGATATTGGTGTTGATCAACAAAAATATTGATTCAGTACTAACACCAGTTAATGATTCAATAATTATTGCGTCATTAGTTATTGATTCAATAATTATTGCGTCATTAGTTATTAACTCGATAATTACTGCGTCATTAATTATTGATTCAATAATTACTGCGTCTTTAGTTATTGATTTAATAATTATTGCGTCATTAGTTATTGATTCAATAATTATTGCGTCATTAGTTATTAACTCGATAATTACTGCGTCTTTAGTTATTGATTCAATAATTATTGCGTCATTAGTTATTGATTCAATAATTATTGCATCATTAGTTATTAACTCGATAATTACTGCGTCATTAGTTATTGATTCAATAATTACTGCCTCATTAATTATTGATTCAATAATTATTGCATCATTAGTTATTGATTCAATAATTATTGCGTCATTAGTTATTGATTCAATAATTATTGCATCATTAGTTATTGATTGAATAACTATTGCGTCATTAATTATTGGTTCAATAATTACTGCGTCTTTAGTTATTGATTTAATAATTATTGCGTCATTAGTTATTGATTCAATAATTATTGCGTCATTAGTTATTAACTCGATAATTACTGCGTCTTTAGTTATTGATTCAATAATTATTGCGTCATTAGTTATTGATTCAATAATTATTGCGTCATTAGTTATTGACTCAATAATTATTGCGTCATTGGTTATTGATTCAATAATTATTGCGTTTTTAGTTATTGATTCAATAATTATTGCGTCATTAGTTATTGATTCAATAATTATTGGGTCATTAGTTACTGATTCAATAATTATTGCGTCATTAGTTATTGATTCAATAATTATTCCGTCATTAGTTATTGACTCAATAATTATTGCGTCATTAGTTATTGATTCAATAATTATTGCGTCATTAGTTATTGACTCAATAATTATTGCGTCATTAGTTATTGATTCAATAATTATTGCGTCATTAGTTATTGACTCAATAATTATTGCGTCATTGGTTATTGATTCAATAATTATTGCGTTTTTAGTTATTGATTCAATAATTATTGCGTCATTAGTTATTGATTCAATAATTATTGGGTCATTAGTTACTGATTCAATAATTATTGCGTCATTAGTTATTGATTCAATAATTATTCCGTCATTAGTTATTGACTCAATAATTATTGCGTCATTAGTTATTGATTCAATAATTATTGCGTCTTAATTATTGATTCATGCGCCAATATTGCATCAAGACAATAAAGATATAAGATGCACACAATGTCTGAAAAAATTCCACCTGCATTGCCAACGAATATCTAATAACAATTTTCCTGTTAGCTTTTTGTGCACAATATACCAAACGACAGGTGACAATCCAAATATAAAATTTCCATACAATTTAAACTTTTAAATAATTTAAATAACATTACATATTTTTAATTTTTTCATTTAATTAATTGCCTACAATTTGTATTATATTTTTTCTAATTATTTTATTATAATTATAGATAATTATTATAATTATTATTATATAATATATAATCTATTATACGTATAATAGATTATTATAATTATCTATATTGTATTATCTATGGAATTTAATCAAATAAATTTAATATACAATTTCATCGAAATTTCGGAAAAAAAATCTTTTTTCAGTTCGTTCTAGCAACGCTGTTCGAGCATTCTCAACTGATTTATTATGTATTATATGTTTTTCATCGCATTGTAATTTGTATAACAAATAAAGTATTGCTCTCTTTGAAGAGCTTGTATCAAAATGAACCAAAGATTGAGCCGTTGATTTTTTTGAATATGGAGTAAATATTCACGTTGCTCCATATATAAATCATAATTGACAGAATTATATATACACATATACCGTCCTCATCTACATATAGATTTCATCTTCAACAAAGAAAACAACAGAACCAAAAATGAAACGAGATTTATAAAACTTTTTTTGAAAAAAAAAATATTAAAGAGAGTTTAATCCGATATAGTCTAAAGCCATCTACACATATACGCATATCTATAACCATCCATTAAAATCATGTCATATTTGTCTGCGAGAACCTATGAATAGATTAACAAAAAAGCGGATGTTGCCGTCATCATTAAAACCAAAATGAATGGTCCGGCTTGAATAACGCAACTAATCATATGCAACTTACATGTTTTTTTTTTTTTTTTTTACCCTACGTACTGTCAGAAAATGTGTTGCATAATAAAAATATCTTGGCCTATATTCAACTACTTTAAAAATATTTTTTTTAGAATTTCAAACTATATATATATATATATATATATAGTGTGTGTGTGTGTGTGTGTGTGTGGATTCAGCACAATAAAGATATAAAACGGACTCTTTCCTTCCTGTTAACTAATGGAAACATTGATTCTTAAGTGTTAGCTAAAGAAAATGGATTGTTTCAGATGTGTTAGTTAAAGAAATCGGATTGTTTCTGGTGTATTAGCTAAAATTAGCTAAACAATGTATTATTGCTGACCCTAGCTAAAAGAAATGGATTATTTCTGACGTATCTACTAAAGAAAACAGATTGTTTCTGACATGTTAACTAACGAAAATGGTTTGTGTCTGGTTGTTAGTTAGGGTTTGTGTCTGGTTGTTTCTGAATAGTTAGTTCATGAAAATGGGTTTTATCTCTGGTGTATTAGCTAGAGAAAACTGATTTCTTGCAGACCCGTTCGCTACAGGAAATTGATTTTTTCTGACCTGTTAGCTAAAGAAAACATATTAGTTCTGATCAATCAGCTAATAATAGCTAATTGTTAATTGTTTCTGATCTGTTAGCTACAGTGGACGAATTATTTCTGACGTATTATTGTTATTGTTCCTGGCCTGCTTTCAAACTGTCAGTTAAAGAAAACTTATTGTTTTGGACCCGTTAACTAAAAGAAATAGCTTTTCTTTCACTTATTAACTAGAGAAAATGGATTCTTTCTGACGTGTTAGCTAAAGAATACGGATTGTTTTTGGTGTCTTGGCTAGATAAAACGAGTTGTTGTTGACCCGTGAGCGAAAATATATTATTGTTGCTTAAAATGAATGACGATGTCAGAATTGGTGGAATAATGGAAGTAGGAAGAAACGATACACAACCCATGGATGCGAAGTTGTCTACAATACAATATGCTGTATATTGATCTACTTAAATGAATAGAAAGTGGTTTAATGTTTCCTCCTCCTTAGACAGATCTCCAGAAGCGTTGAAACGATGCTTCCACTAGAATACAGAAGAATTTTCTAATATACGTATACTGTCGACATTTTATGTGCTTGTTCCATCATTGCAGTGCATCTACGCGCATACAAGATTATATCTCCGTTCGAGAAATTAACCCTCGGATTCCCATAATTAGTTTCATTTTTTCCTGGTCTGCAAAGCTATCCCTGTCATTTCACGATGGCATATATCGAAAGGTAAACGATACTTACAATTTTAGAAAAGCGCCTGTCACTACCGCAACCCATCTTACTTTTATGTTGGTTTGGTTGCTTGTAGTCTGGCTTTTGTTTGAAATTTAAGCAGAAATCGGAATAACTGTAATACGTTCAAATTTCAATGCTCGGGAGTCGAACCTAGAACTCCGTTCACCAAAGGCCTGCGTGTTAGCGACTAAACCACCTGAGAGGCCGCTCGTAGTTTATGGATCATTCCAGATAACCTTATAGGGAATGAAAACAAGTATTCTTCCTGTCACATTCATGCACGTGGTTTGATAAACGTGGATTTTGGAGTTTTTCTTTCCACCATCAACCCCCGGACGTCGAGATACAGAATGTATGTGAATGTATCTAAATAATTTATTGTAACTTTCATAATGACTCTACACTTTTTGGATCAAAAGACCCAATATATTTCAATCAAAAATTTTCTTGTACACCTTCCATCTGGAGAACTACATATAGTGTAGCCAAACCCAAACTATCACTTAACTCAGTATGATGTGCTTATTCCGTAGAAAATACTAAAACTCGATTTAGGAGCAGTTTAAAAATTTTGTAGCCCGTGACCCAAAAACTAATTATTGGCCATGATCGCAATCTTTCGATACATTTTTTGGATCATTCCTAAAATTCCTGCCCAAGATCACAATCGTTTTATCCATCTTTTTGGGTCATTCGTAAAATTTTTGTTAGAACACTTGATAACATCTGTATTAGTGACATAAGTAATGCATCTTCCAGTATAAAGTAAATTCAAATAAACAATTGTCGTTTTGTTGGTAGTCGGAGTTGAGAAATGATATTGGGATTGCAAGTGATAACATGATTGGATGTTGAATGGGTACTTGCTATATACATATAATGATTTCATATTAATATGCAAGCCAAGAACAAATACAATCTATATGGGAAGGGTATCAGAGCGCCAATATGAAAGTGGCACAATTTGAATTAATAAGAAAAACGGTGTATGTCTCGTCCGGCCCTCTTGTAAACAGATATTCCTGCATTAAAAAGAAAATTCAAAAAGATAAGTTTCCAATTTCAACAGGGTTGGTTTGATTCTAAACCTCTTGCGACTTTTTAAAGAAAGAATCGTGGTAATAACTTCATAATGAATTAGTTCTTATCTCTACTACAACTTTTTAAGAATGTGATTGGGATCCTGGGTTCGATCCCAGCCCCGCCAAGTGAACTTTGTGGTGGACAAACACCATATGCGTGGGTTTCCTCGGGTTCTTCCGTTTTCTCCCACTTTCTTCATTCCACCATTTCATTCATTCATCTTCACCGTCTCCTTTAGCCTAGCCGGCATAACGTGGGACGTAAAACTCAAAGATTTCATTTCATTTATTTTTTTCTTTTTTAAAAATATGGTTATTGATAGTGAGGTTTGATAGTGGCTAAAGGGAACAGCACTCTCAACATCAGATGCAAACGAATTGAAGTAAAAATTCAGATTTTACGAATATCTTTAAAACATTTCTCTGACTGTCTAGATTATCGATTTGTTTTCCCCTTCTGCAATGGCAAAGCGGTGGGGAGAAGGGTGTTTGTTTTAATCGTTAATTACTAGGTAGTTCTCCTGGAATTAACAGTAATATTTAATAAGCAATTTGAATGTTAATAATATTAATCTTATAGACATAATTCACATGTTTCTAAGACAACCAAATCTGTCACATCTGTTAAGGTGACCATATATGTTATAACTAAGTCTATTAATAATTGAAACGCTTAGAGGATAAAGGTGTTATGTTACATTTTTCGAAACGTTGAATTCTGTCGGTTCATGCACGTGTTATATGTTAGTCGTGCTACATAACACATCATTTAGTGAGTCCTCGTACCAGTGAAGAGATTTGGAAACAATGAAGGGTGTATGTTAACAGACATAGTTGCGAAAGTCAATTTTCTCATAAGGTACAATTTGTTACATAGCACCTTTATCCTCTAACCACTTTAATTCTAAATGAAATATCGCTTCAACTTATTACTCTGTCTCTATTTCTCTTTTCTTTTTAACAATTGACAACACAATTAAGTACCTATAATACTTTCTGGTTTCATTCAACCATCCATTAGTGTACTTTTTTCTTTTGTCGTGACTCTTTACGTTGAGGACTATTAAACGAAAAAGAGGACCAAATGAGACAATAAGGGCAATGTGTCTATGATGGACGAGTAATTTCCATTTTTGAATATTGAGATCTATTCTGAAAGCAAGAAAAGAAAAAAAGTACGCAGAACTGTTCAATTATTATAGGTTTAGATAGATAGGTCTCCACGAGTCATCTCTTTAAAAGAGAAATCCCAAAGTTAAAGAGTAAAATAAAGTCACTTATATATTGTATGTCTCACAGAGCCAATCAAGATTTAATTACCGTCAATAATTCTCAAAGTACTTTAAAATCTTACTATGAACTACGCTAAGATACTAGTTACGTTACTATTAAAGTACTACTCCTAGTATAAACCCTTGTATAATATCATTCTTAGTACAACTTCGTATTACCTTGTAATTCAAGTCTTAATATAAATTATTGATTTACTATATATGCTTTGTATATAGATGTATGTATGTTTCAGTATAATTCTGGAATCTCTGGAGCAATTTTAACCAATCTAGGTACAAATACGACTTATAATCTGGAAACAAACTGTGGGGAAAGACATCCCTAGCAAACGTAGAGGAGGGATGGGAGTGCAAATTGATGATGTAAAAGTAACGAAAATGGCCGATATTACGACTTCATGATTTTCGAGATCAAAAAGCACAGAGATACTGGTGATGCCGTTTAAATCCAAATTCAGCCCATATAGGCATGAGGATTGAGAAGGAGAAAAAATTAAATGAAATTTTTCACTTTTACGTACTACGGTTGTGCCGGCTAGGCTAAAGGACACAGTGATTATGAGAAATGAGTGCAATGGTGGAAAGAATAAAGTGGTAGGAAACGGGGGAACTCCTAGAAGACCCACAAACACGGTGTTTGTCCACCACAAAGTTCACTTGACGCGAACCAGGGACCCTACGCACCGGAGGTGAAATCTCTAGGTGCCACGCCTCATGATTGAGAAAGAGTGTAAAATAAAATAGACCAAACGACCGAGAGTACTATCGAAATAATAGGTTTCTGGGGTCATTAATCTGATTTGTGGCATATCGATTACATTTAAAACCAAGTATAGTCGAATACAGCCATAACCAACAGTTGTGCAGGAATTGTCAAAAATTTCACTTTTCATGGTGCAATTTCTGCAGTTACTTTTGCCTCATTGAAATCAAGATTGTCTGTTAATGGTGGTCGTATCAGAGGAAAATGACTGAACGTTTTGAGATGAATTTTGGAGCATGGTTAATATCTGAGTTTTGGTCATGTCATTTTGATCCAAGGGCACATCCTAAAGAACTAGAGGAGTACAAAAATGTATCCAAAAATACAGCATCTTACGGGCTTTAATTTCATTGAAATCCGTGTTCAAAAGGGAAACGAAGCTCAAATACTTTTCATAAACATTTTTTTTCGCTCGTGGAAAGAACGGGTATTTCAGTAACTTATTGATATTAATACCGTATTGGCATAGCAAGTAAGACACATTCGTACTACTGGGTGGCCCGAGTTCGATCCCTGATGGAGGTGAGGATGTTTAGTCATTTATCCCTCGTTCTAATACGGTACAATGGTTTACTCAGTCTCTGTAAAATGGGGAGGATAAAGACAGCCGGATAGAGGTGTTCAGTATTTCATTCCCTGTATGTGACGAAGTCTAGAAAGTGTTTATCCCTGTCTGAAACCATTTTTGGGCTTCATGGCTTCTCTCGAATCACTGCTCTCTTTACTTTATAATCAATATTATTATTACTATAATATTCATGTAATGATATTATTACAAGAAACTTCATTTACTATTACCAATAATAATGTTACCACAATCACGGGGACATACAGCCTTGTTGCTGACGTCAGCACTAAACATCCAAATCAATCAATCACTTCTTCACTATAGACAAAGTTTCAAATATTCATCTGTCAAATTTACTCAGTGCCATGCCGTGGAAAGTCAGCACCCACGGCGAGAGTATACGACGGAGCCCTCGTACATATGAGCGAGGTCGACAGAGCAGCCGCAAAGCGCCACCTTGGTTGGCACGAACCGTACAAAAATTTTCAAAAATAAACCTTTCTTTTCCATGATTTTGAACACTTTTTATTACTTTTTCCTTCCATTTTGCATATAAGTACATGCATTTTCCTAACATAAGTAACATTGTACGACCACTTTCCTTTTTTCCTCTCGACTTTTGCACCCCCTAACTTTGGCGCCCGGTGCTGTCGCCTCGCTCACCCCCAAGGCACGGCATTGAATTTAATAGAAACGTTGTAAATATTGTCCCTTTAAAAATTGCATCGGCATTACAACGGGTGCACACGACATCTGTTGGAAACTAACGCTCTTTTACTCTCATCTTAAGCTCTGCGCATGTGCAACAGCGCTTTCTTAGCTGAATTGGCAGCCCTCAAATATAACTTTTTCATATCTCCTCGTATTATTTTATCATCATATAAAATGAATTTACATTTTAAGTGCCATTTCATCCCCTAGTAATATTTAAGCCCGCTTGTGGCTATGCAGTTAGCGTACCTGCCTTTGGGGTGGGAGATCCGAGTTCGATTCCCGGCGGAGCTCCTTTTGTTCGGATCTCACGTTAAGCTTTATGTCCATGTCTCATATAACTCATCTGTAGCTGCTGAAAGGGATACTATACTGAAATCAAATTTAAAAAATCCTAATAATGTTTGTTTTCTCTGCTTCCATTTGTTTCCTGAATTCAACATTTTTAACACATGTTTTCTGTGAGCTGCGTTTCTAAGGTACGAGGACACAGCCTTTCTTTCTACATGAAATGCTTGTATTCATTATCGAGTGAGAATTACAAATACTGGAATGGACAGAGGTTCTTAGAGTTGAAAGTACTTCAAGCTGCACCCTTCGAGCATTTAAACATTTTGCAGTAACTGGTTTGACAGCTAACATAGGAGAAAACGAGTTGCGATAGATAGAGAGAGAGATTTGTGTGGGAAGATGGGGAGAAGTATTTTGTGCTGGCTGCAAATACGAAACTAAGCTTTGGTTGAGCTGTTTGGTTGTTCTGATCGTGACATATGGCGGAAAGAGTTGAACTGAACGTGATGTAATCCTGCGGATAACATGTGTATGAACATGCATTTGCTGCCAGACGTTTCATTCTAACACATTGAAAAATGAAAGCAGACATACATAACATATACATATATATATACACTCAATATTATATTTGCTTTACAATGCTAAACCATACAAAGTTCTAATGTATACCATCTTTCCACACGAATGAATATTTTGCCCTAAGAAATTTGTTTCGCTTAATAGCAATATAAGCTATTCAAAAGACTCTATGTAGGCCAATCCTCACACATGTTGACACTTGATGGGCGTTCCATTAAACCTAATCGTATGTTATATATCTCTTATGGATACCAGTGCATTAGTACTACGCCCACGTTGATGCTACTTTTTTGCTAATTGGAATGGTTATATAAGTTCTCGGTCTACAGCTTAATGTGGTATCCTAACCACATGAGATCAAACCCAGATCTCCTCTGAGAAACGCTAATCAAATAGCCACGAGGGAGTTCTAATACCACTTTTGTAGTAGGAGAAGTCCTTAGTGCGGTTCAAATGAATGTCTATACCATGCCTAGATAGTAAAGAAAATTGCGATGACACAGTGATTGAAATTCACATTTTCTGTTCCAATCACTTCAAAGAATGTGTTATACGAACATTTATAGGTGAATAATTAATAGTATAGTTCCATTGTACGAGATTCAAAATTCCAATCTTATCTAGTAAGGCCAGTTGAGAATACTCCAAGAGCATTGCCAGAACGAACTTAAAAAGAATTAATTTTTCTTATTAACTTCTATGGGCTTTATACCAATTCTTCTATGTACTTTATTATTTTGCTCATTAAACAATTCTTGTAATAATCTGTCCTTGAGTAATTTCCTTGAGTACTCAATTTTTTTCGAAGTGTTTTGTTTAAGAATTCTGTTAAAACGTTCTACGATATGTTGTTTTTACGAAGAAAACAAACATTACAAATGGATTTAGCAGATTTGCAAAATATTGCAAAGTATAATATAATAATAATTACAAATATATATTATATTGTATTAATATTTTTTCATGATATGCATATTTAAAAAAACTATATTTCTGCCACATTTTGAAAACTTTATTTGACAGTTTTCAAAATGTGGCAGAAATATCTTTTTTTTTTAAAAAAAAATACTAAACCATGCTAAATAATGACAGAGATTAGACAAAGTTATTTTTATGTACCATCTCAATCAGGGGGTGGACCCAGGACCCCTGGGGAGACGGTTAGGAGGGTGGCGGTGAAAGATTATCAGTTCTCTCTCTCACCTAATTTTTGAAGTACATCCGAATATGATGTCCATGCAAAAGAATTTTCTTACTCAAGACCCCGATCGCTCCGCCCCTGACTGGAGCATATGCGTGAAGTGGTTTATTACGAACAAGACAGAAAGAACTGTGATAGATTGATTACAGAACTGTGATAGATTGATTACAAGTAGTCCGGTTAGACACACTGCTGCTTGCATTTTAGTTCCAAAACCGGCCGCCCACACTCGTTCGCTGGTTGTGTTATACCTCCTGTTATCGACGTTGAAGTGTATAAATATTTGAAATGAAATTAATTAAGAGCATTAAGATAAAATATTAAAATAATATTGATATATGATATAGACTATATGAATTGTAACTTTTATATATACGAGGATCATTCAGGATCATACGAGGATCATATATATAACCAGGGATAAAAGTGTATCTGAAAAGGTAGGGGGACGTATGACGTCAAGCCGTCCTCCGTGCCTATCTTTGCCCATTATAATTTTTTTACAAAGCGGGGGACGCCACAGATAGTTTCTTGAAGTGGGGGACGATGTCCCCCGCGTTCCCCCGTATTTTTACCCCTGTATAAAACGAACCTCAGACACATGCCGTCGGGACGTTAGACTTGTGTTGATCGTGCTCCCAGGAAAAACAGTATTTTATAGAAAGTAGAACGAGATTTTCATGTAAACTTACAACTCTTTGTGTGATAGTGTGTGGGTGCTGTGCTTCCAAATTCGTGAGTTCTAAATATTCTAAGTGAAGACATTTGTCTTGATAAATATATTTCTAAAGCATGGCTCCACAGAAGAAAGTCAGCAGCCCATCTTGTCTCCCGGAGAAGCCACTCTCACGGCGAACTGGCAAAACAAATTTGTACAGAGGTAAAATCAGTGATACAATCCCCCGAAGTGATCAAAATCATGGTAGACAATATCATTGAAACTGTGGCAAGTCTTGTAGTGCAACGTATTGAAGACCTTTTGAAATTCAATACAGAAGTGGTGCATGACTTTGAAGAGAAGCTGAAGAAAAAGGAAAATACTATCAACAATCTTTCTGCAGAAATTTCCAATCTTCACGAGAGAGTAAGTTCATCTAGGACAATATTCACGAAGAAATAGTGTACGCATTTTTGGTGTACCACACAAGGCAGATGAAGATACTACAGAATCAGTAATCTCACTGTTCAGGGAAAAAAATGGGTGTGGAAGTTACACCAAGTGAAGTGTGTCGCAGCCATCGTGTTGGTCCCCATGCCTCAGGTAAACTTAGACCTATCATAGTTAAATTCACCAATTATCAGACCCGGGCCAAGGTGTTTGCAAATAAGAACAAACTGAAAGGAACGAAAATAACAATTCGTGAAGACCTGTGTTCTCAGCGCTTGCAGCTCTACAAAGCAGCATCAGCTCGGTTTGGCTTTAAGAACACTTGGACTTATGATGGATAAATTGTAGTGAAACATGGAAATATTAAGCATTATCTTAGTAGATTTGCTCAGATGGACAACATATAGGTGCAATCCTGGTAGCACGCTTCTGTGAATAATTATGAACACTTTCTTGCAATATGTTTCTATTCAACTTATTTTTTTTTTATTTCTTGCTAGTTTGGTGAATTATTTTTACAGTTCAGTGTATTTAACGTATCTATCAATAACTATTTCAATTTGTATTTGTGCTCCATTTCATATTGCAAAACTAGGGATGTCTAAGTTACATATATTTTTCTTGTGCAGTGCCTACAACATTCTCCTCATGTGTCGGATATCTTGTGTGTGTAGTTGTGTTGTTTATGTATCCAGTGTCGGCAGGAGACGCCGTGTTCTCTGTGTGTGTGTTCATGCTATTATTTTGCTGTTATGTCGGTGTTTCGTCTTGTTTTTGTTTTTGATGAACATTCTGGTAAGTAGAACTACCGATTATCTTGTACGTATGTATAGGGAAGGGATTCTTGTAAACATTTCAAGTATATTACATTATATTGCATCTGATTACCTTCTCAGGATAGCCTTCTTTCAAATTTCGTGGAAATTGAAGGCATTGTATCCTCTTTTAAACTTTTAAACATGTGCATGCAGTACTTATTTCTGAGTCTTGGCTACAGGATTCCCTCTCAAACAACCTCGTTCATTTATCAGGTTTCCATCTCTTTACAAACAATAGAAAGGGTAAACGCGGTGGGGGTGTGGCAATATACTTACGAGACAACTTCCAGGTCAAACTTCTGTCTCAGTCAGCTGGTGTATATAACAGTAGTTCAGAATATATTATACTCGAAGTCACTGTAGGTCACCATACATTGCTTTTAAGTGTTGTGTATCGCCCCCCCCCCCGTACATCTTTCATAAACTTTGTTGACGATATTGCAAAACATTTACCCAATTACCAGCATTCCATAATAATGGGTGATACAAATTGGGATCTTTTAACAACGGAAGACGAAGTCTTGCAATATCGGGATAGAATCTCGGGCCTTAACCTTGCTATCTGTCCTCTTGGTCCAACCCATCACATAAGGAACACAGAATCATGGATAGATGTGATACTGGTATCCAAGGAAGAACATGTAACTAGCCACGGTCAAATTCACACGCCCGGCATCTCGTACCATGATATGTTATATATATCCTACAAACTTCGAGTTCCGCAATATAAAACTAAATTCACATCATTCAGAGACTTTAGGTACATGAATGAAGTAGACCTGAACATCAACGCTGCCTACTTGCCGTGGCACTCAATAAACTGCCTCCCTACAGTTGACGAGCAGGTAAATACTCTAAATTCTTTAATAATAAATTTGTATGATAGATACCCCCTGTAGTTAAGAAACGCGTTTCGCGACCTCCATCACCATGGTTAACCGATGAATTACGTTCGTTAATGGCGCGGAGAGATAAAGCTTATAGAGCATACAGGAGACATGTTAAAAATAGTGATCCTTCTTGTGAAAGCACAATAATTCCCAATACAAAATTCGAAAACTATAGAATACTAAGAAACCATTGCACTCAAGAGGTAAGGAAGGCAAAACGGCCTCGTTTTCTCATGTACAGCCTGCACATGTATTAAAAGTGATCCAAAGAATTAAATCTCAAGCCAGTGGTACAGATGATATTTCAATAACCATGATCAGGAAAATCCTACCGCATGTACTTAATCCTATCACTGACATATTTAATTACTCTCTTGCCACAGGTACTTTTCCCACAGTATGGAAACTCGCTAAGGTCCGCTCACTTCCAAAAAAGAACAATGCTGACAATATCGCAGATTATCGTCCTATCAGTGTCCTTCCCGTGCTTTCAAAAGTTTTTGAATATATTGTAAATGATCAAATTCGGGAATACTTAACAACAAATAATTTATTGGATACATTTTAATCTGGTTTTCGAAGTAACAATAGCACATGCACTGCACTAGTAAACGTAACGGAGGATATAAGATGGGCTATTGATAATAGAAAACTGACGCTCCTTACTCTACTTGACTATAGTAAAGCATTTGAAACGATTGATTTTGACATAATTACTTCAGAAATTATCATTATTGTTTAATTTTTCTGAATCTCTGGTAAAATGGTTTCATTCTTACCTTCACCAACGTAAACAAAAGAGTAGTGATCAATCAGGATCACATATCGACATGGCATTGTATCAACAGTGGAGTGCCGCAAGGTATCGTACTAGGTCCGCTTCTCTTTGCCCTTTACATTAATGATCTCCCTAAAATTCTCATATTGTAAATACCATATTTACGCTGATGATTTTCAGTTATATACTTCTTTTCCCCAACAAGATATTAATAATGCAATTGAGAAAATAAATACCGAGTTAAACAAAATCAGTGACTGGTCTACTTCTCATGGGTTAAAATTAAATGCAACAAAATCGCAGTGCATCTTAATTGGCTTCCCTGGAATTCTCTCTTCTATTAATATCTATCAGCTCCCAAATATAAAATTGTCCAATACTGTTATTCGATTCTCTAAAACTGTCAACAATTTGGGAGTCATACTAAATCAAAATCTCTCCTGGTCAGATCAAATAAATGGAGTTTGTAAGAGAGCATTTGGTGCCCTGTATACGTTAAATCGACTAAGAAATTTCTTACCAATATCTCTGAAGATCAAACTTGTCAAGGTTCTGGTGTTTCCACATCTTGACTATTGCGACTCAGTCTATTCTGATCTGACCGAAAATCAAAGGGCTTGCAAAGAGTGCAAAATGCCTGCATTAGATTTATTTTCAATTTAACTTTCAGGGAACATCTCACATCATTTTATAAAAAAAAACTGGCATGGCTGACGTTAGTTGAAAGAAGAAATTTACATAATCTTACCCTATTGTACAAAATACTTACTACGTCAGAACCATCGTACCTAGCCTGTGGATTTTTATATTTATCAGACTTTCATACTAGAAGCACAAGATCACAAGATAATTTCTTGCTCTCCATACCCAGTCACAATTCTGATTCATACTCAAAATCCTTCACAGTAAGTACTACACGTCTCTGGAACAGTTTACCTCAATTAATACACAACGTTTTTACAGTTGCCAAATTTTAAAAATCTGTAAATTCCCTTCTCTTAAGTAAAGATAAGGATGCTGGTAGCACATGACACATCTTCGTTTTACCAGATTATTAATGACCCACATATGAACGCACAACAAATAGGTAACCTATGTTAATTTGTACAGCTTATATATTCATACTTCTAGTACCGCTATATGCAATATGCAATTTAGGTTTCTCTATGTTATTTTGTTTCCTCTATTGTATATTATTTTCAATTTTTGTTTTTAAAGTGTTTAACTATTTTTTTACTTAAGTAGTATATTCTTTTTTTATGTGGTTCAATACTTTTCTTTTGTAATTGTTAATATTTTCTATGTACTGGCGCTTTTTTAAAAAATGTATGCACGTGGTTAAGTGCTCGGAGAAGGCTACAGAGCCTTAACTTCGCCACGTAAAAGAAGTCATAAATAAATGAATAAATAAATAAATAACAAAAACTGACAATAAACACTACAAATTAAATAAAAGCGATATGACAGCAAAACTTAAACTGAGATATAAGTCATCCTTCACATTACAATAGGGCCTTTAGGGGAAAAGACGATTCGCAATATGTGTATGCCAAGTAGCATCTGTTCTGATCTTGTATCTAGAAATTTTATAAGACATGGATCTGAGAATATTTAAACTATCACTTAAGCCATGACAAGATTAATGTTGTCTAGGGGAAAAGAAGTTACGATTATAGCAACTTACCTCTTAGAAGGTGACGTCTCACGAGGATCGAACCTCAGCTTCTGGTAGTTGGAGAGTGGCTCGCTGAAATTTGTATATTTTTGCTTATATATTTTTCGAATGGGGTGTTGTCCGGAAACTAGTCACACAATGTCAATTGACGTAAATAGTACAATTAGGTGGAGTTTATGGTGATTCTTTTGACATGTTTAATCGTGATTGGTTATGAACTAAAGTATCAGAGCATATGTGGGATGGCATAGAACGTAGGAAGAATATTCGTTTTCCAGGTTTCATTATTTTCTTTTTCCTATTTTTTAAAAATAATATTCCACTATCGGTGATGTCCAAATTCCTGTGGTTGGTACAACCACATTTTCCATACAATACGTTTCCCGTAGGAAACCACAACTATCAAAGTTTAACTTAGTGGTTTATGTATTTCCAGAATAATATGTGCTTCCTGTTATTCCTGGAACGTTAAAACAATTGGAATTTCATTTTTCAACTAAAATAATAATGAAATTGCAAGTCCAAAACCAACCAAGTAAAAACAAGTCTCTGATATGAGAAAACTAATGATTCATTTAATCTAAAATTAACTATAAATTATACGAATCAAAAACATCTCTTGCACAACAAAGAGATTAATGTAAATTCCAGAAAGATGATTACTGCAACTGTACCGATAGAAGATTCATCACACATACTGAACTTGTGATTTATTCTCGAAAATTTCATAAGGGACGGTGGCTCAGTGGTAGAGCGTGTACCATTGGTGCGTGAGGTCCCTGGTTGCATTCCCGCCCAAGTAAGTTTGTGGTAGACGACATCGTCTACGTGTGTTTTCTCGGGGTACTCCCGTTTCCTTCCACTTTCTCGTTCCACCAATTATTCCATCATCATTAATATGCTTTAATCATCGCCTCCCTTAGCCTGACAAACATAATCATGATTCGTTGAACTCAAAGATTTCATTACATTTCGAGAATTTCATTAGAAAATCAATTCATATTAGCTGTATTCACTCCTGCCCTCCCTTAACCAATTGGATTTATACAGGGTGTCCCATAAGCCCGTTTACATAGGTCATCTCGGTAACTATTGAAGATACGAAAATTGATAAGAGAGCAATGTTATTGGAAAGTGTGTGTTTTCAATCTAAAATGTTGGAATTTTCTGAATTGGACCAACCGTTTGGGCTCTACACTGGCATAGCGCCCAATGGTAAAGAAAAATGCAACATTGTCGGACAACGATGAAGGAAAGAGTGTGTAATTTGAAGTACCCTGGACCAATGAGAATACAAGGGACGACCACAAGGAAGGATATAAAGAAGAATCATACGTGACATCAATCCAAGGCGTCACCATCAGAAGAGAGGAGGGCAGGTACGAAAAATAAATTGAATTGAATTTATTCACGGCAAACTAGTATTAATGGCTACGTGATGTCAACGAGACGATACAAAAGCAATTGAACAAAAATAGAAAGGGCTAAATTCAATTCACTTTCTTTTTCGCACCTGCCCCCCCCCCTTTCTGATGGTGACGTCACTGCCTTGGATTGATGTCACGTCTGATCCTTTATATCCTTCCTTGTGGTCGTCCCTTCTATTCTCATTGGTCCAGGATACTTCAAATTACACACTTTCTTTCCTTCATCGTTGTCCAACAATGATATGGTAATGTTGCATTTTTCTTTACCATTGGGCGCTATACCAGTGTAGAGCCCAAACAGTTTGTCCAATTCAGAAAATTCCAACATTTTAGATTGAAAACACATACTTTCCAATAACATTGCTCTCTTATCATTTTTTCGTATCTTCAATAGTTACCGAGATGGACTATGTAAACGGTCTTATGGGACACCCTAATTTAGCAGTCCACTATTGTTTTGTGGGCAGACAGTTGAAAAATTCGCTCTATGTTGCTGGAGGCATTGATAAATGCAAATAACATTGTATAAAATTATTTAATAGAATATTCAGGTAAGAGAGTATGTATGACAAAGTATAAGAAAACTAGAGAAATCCGAAAACCTCTCAAATATAGCGTATATAGTGTTTAACATAACAGCAAATCTGGCACGAATATTTACCTAAAACATTTCAGAATTGCTTGAAGGGAAACAAAGTGGAACACAAATTCTTGTGTAATGTTTACCAAAATAAAATTAATAAATATTTACGAGTGCTTCTAACTGTGTGAAACTTGGAGAAAATTAATCGTAAAATGAGAACACAAATGTATACAATACATGCTTTGGAAGGTTTCCATTTGGCATCTAGTAGCCTGCTTAATTGAATAATGTTGCTAAATGAAAATCAATTAACTCTTGTGGAAAATGTGCGATGCAAGGGAAGTACATAGCGAAACAAACGTAAACGTGCGAAAAGTAATTAATTTCCTTTTACAACAACCACCTCAAAAACATTTAATAACCGTTTGCCATGCTTTAAAACTCTGGAAAGCGAAACATTCATGAAAGTCTACACAGTATTCTCAAGAAACATGTTTTTATTGCGAAATAGTCAAAACGCAAGGAAAACTTTCAACTGAGTGTTTTAAGCTACATTTCTGACTTTAATTTGATTTATTTGTTCCTATAGACTTCTTCCTGGTAATAGTACGTTTCAAAGTATCTCGTACGCGTGCAATGACAAAATACGAACTGTTACAACAATAAATATTCAACTGTTTGATACTCGTCATAAAATAAGTGATCTTAAATATCTGTACAAACTCACACATGGTCATGTCAGGTCCGAAACGCTACTCTCTGCATTGTATTTCCAAATGTCTTTCAAGCAACCACGTAACACACATCTTTTGCATATACTACGACCTAGACTGTCAATAGTTCAACGATCCCTGTTTTGCAGGCTTCCTAAGTTATACAATGAAATGTCACATTAGGTCTTCTTCTTGTTCATCTGAAGCATAAGTTAGTGGACAAAATGGAAATTTTAAAACTTTTCTCTCGCTTGGGAGAGCTGTTTTATATTTTGATAAGGCCTCTTCTTCGTAACTGCATCTAGATATTCTATCCTTGATCTTCCTCTTCCTGGTTTTCCTTCTGCCTTTCCCTCTATCAGCACAGTGATCCAATAGGAGTGTCGAAAAAGATGGTCAAGCATGCTGTTTCTTCTTTTTCCTATTATCTTCATGATCTGTCGTCCTTCATTAGCTTCCTTTAGTACATCTTCATTCCTTTTCCTTTCGGTCCATGATACGCGCAGCATTCTGCGCCAACCACACATATCAAATGTTTCTAGCTTGGATATTTCAGCTTTTCTCAATGTCCACGTCTCTGATTCGTAAAGCGTCACGCTCCATACCAGAGTCTTAATAAATCGTTTCCGAATGTCCAACGACACATTTCTTGATGTTAGGAGTCATCTTTTCCTATTGACTGCTTGTTTAGCCTGTGCTATTCTGGAACTTACGTCTTTTTCACTTCTTCCGTCCGAAGATATTAGGCTTCCTAAATAGGGAAACGTCTTAACGTCTTCGATTTTCTCTCCACCTTTGCCTCTTCCTGTCCCACTCTTGTGCACTTTATCACTTTGGTTTTCTTCTTATTTATCTTGATTTTGCATGTTTTTTCCAGTTGATTGTTCAAGTTTGAAAGTGCTTCCTGCAAGTCCTTTTCGTTCTCCGCTATCAATGCTACATTACATAGTAGATTTATTTAGTTCTGAAACTGAATATGACTGTGCACTACGATGCCATTCTAGTGGATAAATTTTAGTCATCTGTTGTCAACATTTCTTGTTATTATTTAAATGTTATTATTATTATTATTATTATTATTATTATTATTATTATTATTATTATTATTATTATTATTATTATTATTATTATTATTATTATTATTATTATTATTATTATTATTGCCTTATTGTCTCTTTGATTTGTTAGATATTCCTATGTCAACTGATGTTCACTTGTATCTGGAATTATGTTCGTAAATAAATAAATAAATCCCTCCTCTATCTAGAATGAACTAAAAGAAAGTTCTGATAGAAAGTGCTTACTAGAAATCCGTAATAGTTAGATCTAATTCTAAAATTATTAAAACTAGATATAGAGTAATATGGGGATGAAGTAGTGCTCTCAAACGGGTCGGATTACCGGGTCAGGTTATCGGGTCGGGTCATTAGGGTCAGCTCGGGTCGGGTCAGTCAGGTCAGTTCACTTTGGTCAACTGAGTTTAGGTTAAGCTTAAACTCGGCTGGAGTCGAAAGCTGCTGTTTTTCACTAGCTGCCTAATTAAAAATAGCAATTTTCAATTGATTTTATAGAAACCATAAATCTATTTTGAACACTTGCAGCTAGTGTTTTTATGATAAATGCTTATTTTTGTACTTGTGTGTACTTTAATTTTTAAATGTGGAAGATTGATTTTACCAATCGACTGTAATATTAATATCTACGCCAATATGGAGTCTGGATTTAGAACAAAACTAGAAGTTGTTTTAGCAAGGCCAAAAGAAAGATTGAATATGACGACCAAGCCCAAGCAGGGCTGCGATGGCTCTGTGGTAGAGAATTCATCTCTGGTGCATGGTGTCCATGGTTCGATCCTAGCTTGTGCTAAGTGTGCTTTGTGGTGGAGAAACGCCATGTAGTGGGTTTTCTCGGGGTTCTTCTGTTTCCTCCCACTTTCTTCATTCCACCATTTCATTCATTTCTCATGGTCGCAATCTCCCTTAGCCTCGGTGCAGAATCGAGGGACCTTAAACTGCATATTTAATTTCATTTTACCAAGCCCAAGAACATCGATACAAGAACAAGATAAAGATTGGATATGCAAGACGAAGTGCATAGTAATCTTGTTCTTGGCCTTCTTTTGGTGATCACAAAATAGCGATGGGCATATTTTCTTGCTTTCCGTATAGTATGAAAGACCATGATCAAAATCACACTTGGTCTTCATTTGTACTGATGAGGCGAGCATTCTTGGCTCTTATATAGCATGAAAGATCACCAAGACTACGAAATGCAGGACCAAGACTTGACTGTGCAAGACAAAGAATAAGACGCAGTATTGATGACCAAGACACAGAGTACGAATTGTTTGGATTTTCTTTTGTTGGGCTGAAAGTGATTAAATAAAATTAGTACTTTATAATTAATTATCATACTGTATTTTTAAATTTTAAATTACAAAATTCATATTATGTATTGTAAAGTAAAAATTAAATAATAAATTATATTATTTTGGTAGTATCAGTGATATCAGTTTTCTATCTATATATGAAATTATAAATTTAATCGAGATTCTTTATCACCACTCAACAAATTAGTCTGCCATTTTTACTTTACAACAAAAGAAATAAACTCCTCAAGAAAATAAATCGTCCGCTCGCTGTCGTCTAGGTGACAGGTTTTAAATACGATTGAGTTAAAATAAAAATTCAAGGCATTTATGGTGGATAAATAGTTTATAATAACTAAAATTCCTCTAATTTAGGAAAGGTGAGTGCTAGTAATTTTTAGATTCAAAGGACGTTACTTTGCCCTTGTAAAAAAAAAAACTTTAATATTTTGCTCGGCTTCGCTAAGAACTCAACGAAAGAGTTCAAGGAGCACAGACTCTAATTTCAATATCTCTAAACTTAAACAATAAAACGTTTCTAAGATTTCTTTGGGAACTACGGTAATATGGAAACTAGTACTCTCTCTACTCTAGGTCCATATTCCTTGCTTTCAAAGACTTAAACTTTATTACAATAACAGTCTGGCCTACACCTGGTTTGGATTCTCAACACACAGAGAAATCCAGATAGAAAACTAACTAAAATCTTAAAGGATTGTTAAACTTAGAGAATTAGGAGTAGCAGCCGTCACTCATGGCCCAGCTATTATTACGTCTATCATTTAAGATTCTAGGTTAGAAAGGTAAACCGCACACTCTAATATTTTCGTACATGAAAGTCGGAGTGTGAAAATAGAAACACCAGCCACGCTTCACTACCGCCTGACTGTACGGGGACCGAACCCAAATCGCAACCTGGATTCAAATTTCATGGGAAAAATCTCCAGCACCTGGAGATTTCAAAAACCTAAGTGTCCTGGATTCACTCTCTCCCTAGGATCACCTCAAGAGCAAATTACTTTCCACTATTTCTAACCATTAAACTAGAGCTCACTTAAGCCATTATTCTGACGTAGAACTCAAAAAATCCTACTTAATTCTTTAATTCCTACTCCTATCTCAGGAATTCACCTAAGTTACGACCAGAGAGCACTTTCTCTAGCGGGACTGGAAGCCAAGGACTAACATATCCACTGGACATCCAGTAACTAAACTAAAAAACAACTCCCTGAAAAAAAGCTTACTTGCTAATTTCCTTCGGACTGAACAGCCACCAGTATAGCCCTATACTCTATAGGCCTCCCTAGCTGAAACAGCGAAAGCCATTTTAAAAATCCGACTTTTTATATGTTTTGCCGGGGACAGAAAAAATGAAGAAAAACATTTAACTTAGCAGCGGTTCAAAAAAACCTCTACAGCAATGGAAAATTACTGGAAAAGCAAGCAACAAAGAGATATCTTCAAAAAACTAGCTTCTCTACCAGGTCTATAATCAAGTGGGCGTGAGAGTAATATTCGATCTAACTAACAAACTTAATCAAAGAAAATTAGTATATATATATATATATATATATATATATATATATATATATATATATATATGTGTGTGTGTGTGTGTGTGTGTGTGTGTGTGTGTGTGTGTGTGTGTGTGTGTGTGTGTGTGTGTGTGTGTTTAATGTTAAAATATATCATGCATAATCAAGCAAGGTAACGAAGTGCCCCTTGCAGTATCTTCTTACTTGCAACTATATATACTGTAAAATACGTTTTAATTACCGAGAAAGAAAAATCAAAGTGGCGCGGGTCCCGGAATCATAAGAATCTATTTTGGAATGAAAGTTGAAGGGTTGGAAAAAATCACAGGTGTTCTCCCGTTTCCTCAACCCTTATCATTGTAGTTAAACGATTTCCTTTTGTCTCCGCCAAGAGACTCTTGCTACTGCCTTCCAAGAAGACCCCCTGCCTTCCGAGCAGGTGAGAACACTGACCTTGAAGAAAAATTTCGTCACATAGAACTAAAGCAAGAAAAAAAAAATCTCCCACGTCGGACATTGGTATCAGTTATAAAAGAAATAACCAAACGCTTGAAAGTGCCAAATATTCCCTAAGATGCATATACAAATCCCCCGCTTGATCTAGCTAGTGGTTAACGTGTAAGACTTCGGTACACGTGGTCCAGGTTTCATTCCCAATGGGAGTGCATTTTAGCGTTCACCCAGTGTCGTGACGTAGTGCTGGTCGGGTTAGGGTCGGGTCGGGCCAGTCGGGTCAGCTCGGATTGGGTTGTCGGGTCAGGCTACTCGGGTCGGGTTAGTAGGGTGAGCTCGGATCGGGTCAATCGGGTCGGATCACGGGTCGGGTCACTCGGGTCAGTCAATTCGGGTCACGCGTCGGGTTGGTCTTCAGCCCGACCCGACCCATTAAGAGCACTAGGATGAAGTGAGTATAGTTCAAATAGAAACGATGTTATCGTGGCAGGTAGTATCTATTGGGAACTTTCTTGATATAGACTTAATGATTATTCTATTGTTGATTGTCGGAAGTGAAATTGTGTATAGAAATTAAAATGTAGTGCATAATTTAAAGGAAATATGCAAATATTTCGCCCCTAAAGTGGGAGCGAATGGGTTGGTCTATGAGGCGAACTAAGAACACTATTTGGGAATTATAAAAAAAATGAAAAAGATTTTCTAAGATCCATATATATATATATATATATATATATATATATATATATATATATATATATATATATATATCACAGACTGAAAGTTTGGGTGGTATGTCTCGTTCCTTCTGTGAGTAAGACATTCCAAAAATGCATCAGGTTTTATTGCCTTATATGGCTGAGTATGACATTATAAGATTTCGATCATATGGGCCCATTCCATTTTAATAAGATACAGATACATTTAAGCAACCCTTTCAAACTTTGGGAGGGGTATATTGGCGCTCACCTTAAATTTGGGAATCGTCAAAAATAAAATTTGGTAAATATTCTCTAGGATTCGAATATAAAAGTGTAAATTGAGTAGTTGTTATCATCCCTTTCTATCGGTTAAAAAAAAAAAGTAAAAATATTTAAAAAGGGTTAGAACTAAAAATCTGCACAAACTGGACGAGAACGTAAAAACAAGCAGACTACAAATTGAAACTACATTTTAGCGTTTATTTACATTATATACACAAGTGTACAAGCAAATGCTAATGACACACAGCCCACAAATGTTCTGGAATAGAGCTACAGGCTGATTGGACACCACTTGGGTCAATTTCTTCTAAACATTTGCGTATTCTTCTTTGAAGCTGCTGAACAGCTTTTGCATTCTAGTTATTTTTGTTCGTTTTGTTCGAAAGAGAAAGAAAGAAAATGCAAAAAGAATGGGAAAAAGAAAAGCAGAAAAGAAAGAAAAGAAGGAAGAAAGAAAGAAAAGGCAGAAAAGAGAAAGGAAGAAATACGTAAAAAGAAAGGAAGGAAGGAAGAAAACGCAAAAAAGAAAAAGAAAACAAAAGAAAAGACAAGGAAGGAAGAAGGAAAATGCAACAAAGTAAGAAAGAAAGAAATGTCAAATAAAGAAAGAAAAGGCAAAAAGGAAGAAAATTCAAAAGGAAAGGAAGGAAGAAGGGAAATGCAAGAAAGTAAAGAAGAAAGAAATGTCAAAAAAGAAAGAAAGAAAAGTCAAAAAGAAAGGAAGAAAGAAAATGCAAAAAGAAAAGAAAGAAAGAAGGGAAACGCATAAAGGAAGAAAATGCAAAAAGAGACGAAGGAACAAAAGGCAAATAAGAAAGAAAGGAAAGGGGAAAAAGAAAGAAAACTTTGATTTCTGGTTAATCAAATTATTCGCCAGCAGCAACCATACGTTTTTTTCGATCGCTCAACCAAGCTTTGGATTCCGTGGCGAAAGACGTCTGAAGTTTGGAATGCGAACAATCCTCAACTGCATGCTGCACAGCGCAATCATGAGGGAAGATCTCTCCCAAGAAGTAATTGAGATCTTGGAAGAAATACTGGTCAGTGCGAGAAATATCGGGGGAATAGGATTGGTAACAAAAGGTTTAATACTGTAACTCATGAAGAGTCTACATCGACCTTTGAGCGACATATGTAAGCATGTATTCCCGTGCGATATGAGAAGACCATGGTCTTTTGAGCATTGCAGGATGCTTGCGAACAAGTAATGTTCGTAAATCCTAAACGGTGTAAGTCCTCAATTTTAGGTGTTTTGGAAAAATATGAAATAAAATCTTCCAGTTTAACGTCCCACGCTTATGTCCTTTAGGCCAAGGGAGACGATGATTAAGGCAAATGAATGATGATGGAAGAGTTTATAGAATGAGAAAGTGGGAGGAAACGGAAGTGCCACGAGAAAGCCCATTGACGCGATGTTGTCTACTATAAACTTACTTTGGGGGAAATAGAACCAGGGACCCCACGCACCAGAGGTAAACGCTCTACCTCTGAGCCACTTGGCCCCCTTAGGTGTTTTGAGTTTAGGATCTCTGCATTTTACCGTAGGACTTGTGCCGTTTACGCCTTAACAATTTTAGACTTGTGTACATAAATTACTTTTAGGACATTTTCAACTAACATGAACATGGAAGCTAACATGTAGATTTAGTAGTCGTGCTGATCCCTTTCTATCGGTAAAAAATGTCAAAATATTTAAAAAGGGTTAGAACTAAAAATCTGCACAAACTGGACGATAACGTAAAAACAAGCAGACTACAAATTGAAACTACATTTTAGCGTTTATTTACAGTATGTACACAAGTGTACAAGCAAATGCTAATGACATACAGCCCGCAAATATTTTGGAATAGACGCACAGGCTGTTTGAACGCCACTTGGGTCAATTTCTTTTAAACATTTGCGTATTCTTCTTTGAAGCTGCTGAACTGTTTTTTTTTTTTTTTTTTTTGTTTTTGTTTTTTTTTTTCATTCTAGTTATGTTTGTACGCTTTGTCACTCAATGTCCAAAAAATCTTCGATTGGGCGACACTAAGGCAAGTGAATTTTAGTTTTGGGACACAAAAGGGACGTGTTGTGATCTGAGATATTCTTGATCTTTTCTCGCATATGAGATCTGGCTTTGTCAGGCCAGAAAATAAAATTAAAGACCTAAATTGCAGAACATCCCAGGTCCACCGGAGCACTTTTGTGATTTTAGGAGAAAGACAAGAAGATTATACTTAGCATGCTATTCTGTTTAACTGATTATTTTGTATTTTTTAAAAAAGGTTTTGATTTGGATTTACGTATTATACAGGTGAATAGCCCTTAAAATATAGATGCTAACATAAAAAACAAAAAAACGCAAAATACGAAGAAACAAAGTGGACTTGGGATGTTACGCAATTCAGGTCTTCAATTATTGTCTGAATGATATTTTCTTTAAAAAGTGGAATTAAGGTCTTTTGAATACATTGCTTCACATACACATCCTGATTGCTAATCCACTAGGCGTAAAATAAGACTCAGGAATATCTTTGTCAAATACGACTAAATAAAGCATCAGTTTGCTCTCAAATTTCTGCTTACATTTATATTTTATATTAGGAGGAGTGTGTTGCTTGTCTGAGGAAAAATAAATGTCATTTCCGGGAGTCTGAGATTTAGAAAGGCTACAGTAATTTTCATCATCCAAAACAAACTATTTTCCTTTGCAATTTCGAACCATCCAACGACAATTTGATTTCACAGTTCTTATTTCAGCGTCTGCATAAGACGGAGCTTTTTTTTCCTTTTTCCAGGCTCTTTGAATCCTATTAATTTTAATGTTTAGTATTGCATAAATTGTTCTTTTTGAAACATCTTCAGCAACAAAGTGCTTCAAACAATATGATTATCCCAAACCGTGATTTTTTCGTAGAATTTAACAATGCGTGAAGGGAGGACTTCTTCCTTTGACGCCATTTTTTGACAGTTTCTTCGCAATCTGAAAGAAAGAAAACATAGCACTAATACATATTGGAATATTATTACATCAAAAAATAGCGCTGACTATGACAATAGGGTTTATTTTATTCCTCCGTACATTTTGAGCAGATTTTTAGTTGTAACCCGTTATTATCATGTATTGAGTTATTGTCCTAGTTTATCTTCTTAAATGGAACTTTACTATAACTAGAGACCGGATATTTAGGCATTAAAAACCTGGGAAATATGCAGGCAAATAGGCACTTAAAATTTTAAAAATAGGCACTAAAATGTAACTCGAAATAATGAAGATAAATATTCAATACAATTAAAAAATAAATTCGTCACAGATTGTGTTCAAAAAATATAGAAACACACCTGTTTGATAATATCTTCTACTGTACATATAAAAACGAAGCTTGACATGTAGGCCTATTCCATGTATATTTGGTAAATACATTCCCTATAGCACTTTATTACTACACATAACAGTCCAAATTTAATATACTCTTGAACACACATAGCAGTCGAAAGTTTTACAGCTTCTTATCATTACAAGCAGCAATTACATTTCTCGGAAGAGACAGAATCCTTTCTTGAAATCCTAAATTATATATATATATTTTCCCAATAAAGTCTTATTTTGAAGAAAATACATATAATAGGCAACATTAGGCACTAAAGCAATTATTTAGGCAGAAATGGGCAAAATAGGCAAAATAGGCAAAACACAATTGGCAACTATAACCCCACACATAAACTTTAAAATTTTATTTCTGATCATATCTTTAATATTAAAGAATAGGCATTTTGCCTAGCATCCGGTCTCTTAACAAATGGTTATATGGTTAAGTACAGGAGTCAACTCTCTTTCATATCAGATAGGTACGTTGATGCTTTACTTTTAAAATTGGGATGGGTACTTTGGCCCACCTCTTAAAATTGGAAATTGTGAAAAATAAAATTTGGTAAATTGAAAATATATGTTTTATAAATTTGGTTGTTTCAGCTTATTCACTTCTATGAGTGAAAATTCGAAAACTGGAAATTTTGACTTATTATATCCTATTTGATGAGGCATTGTTGTAGTATCTGCTATATATATATGAGTACAGAGGCCAATTTTCTTTCATAAGATATGGATACATTGATCCCTATCTTTTAAAATTTGGGAGGAATACATTTACCAATCTCTTAAATTTGGGAATTGTTAAAAAAATATATTGGTGAATGTTCTCAAGGACTTAAATACATGTATATACTTTTTGGATCAAAAGGTCCAATATATTTGAATAAAAAATTTTCTTGTATGCCTTATATATGAAGAACTACATATAGTGTTGCCAAACCCAAAATATCACTTAACTCACAAGTAAACCTTACGTTTGGGTGAATTGAGTTGCTGACTGAGACACATATGAGAAAGTAGTACTAAATGTGGTCAGTATTTCAGTGAAGTTGTAGGTGCGAAGCTCCAGGGGTTTAGGAGATACAGCTACCAGAACATCAAATGGAAGTACAGAATAGTCTTCATACAGTTGGAGGTAAAAGCTCTGTAAGACCTCTTGTAACGACAAAAGGTGAATAACAAATATATGGGTACATATTAGGACTAGGGGGAAGTCATATAGTAAGGATATACCTGACGGCGGCCATTTTAAAATCCGCCATTTTGAATTAAGGTTAAGTTTTTAAAATAGGAATAGGGTCATGTGATACATGATTTAAGGCGCAAATTTAATCAGAAGAACAATGGTGACGTTAATTTTGATTTACACGCAATTGGTAAAAAGTTACAGGGAAATTAAATATTGTTGCAGCGAGAAATAGATGTGAACAGGATACAAGAAAAACAACGATATGGCGTGCAAGTACAGCATCAAGCAACTAACATTGTAACGCCACCATTGTATTTCTGATTAACTTCTAGCCCGAAGTCATCTATTGCATTACTCTATTCCCATTTAATTTTGTGCTGATTAATGATAAAGGAAAAATGGTTATACCGTTGGATTTATGGTAAAATTTGCTATTAATAAGGTGTCACTCTTATGCGTTTTGTTTAAAACTTTTGTCTGATTCAAAATGGCGGATTTGAACATGGCCGCCATCAAGGCAACTCTTACCATAGACCTAATATTTATCCACCTGCTTTTTATTTAATTATCATCATTAACACAAAATTTACAAGGGAGGGTAAAGGACTAATACATATGCTGCAACAATATTTAATTTCCCTGTAACTTTTTACCAATTGCGTGTAAATCAAAACTAACGTCACCATTGTTCTTCTGATTAAATTTGCGCCTTAAATCATGTATCACATGACCCTATTCCTATTTTAAAAACTTAACCTTAATTCAAAATGGCGGATTTTAAAATGGCCGCCGTCAGGTATATCCTTACTATATGACTTCCCCCTAGTCCTAATATGTACCCATATATTTGTTATTCACCTTTTGTCGTTACAAGAGGTCTTACAGTGTTTTTACCTCCAATTGTATGAAGACTATTCTGTACTTCAATATGATGTTCTGGTAGCTGTATCTCCTAAACCCCTGGAGCTTCGCACCTACAACTTCACTGAAATACTGACCACATTTAGTGCTACTTTCTCATATGTGTCTCAGTCAGCAACTCGATTCACCCAAACGTAAGGTTTACTTGTCAGTATGATATGTGCTTATTGCGTAAAAAATACGAAAACTCGATTTAGGGGGCCTTTAAAAATTTTGTGGCCCCTGATCCAAAAACTAATTATTGGCCAGGATAGTATCTTTTGACACATTTTTGGATCATTCTCAAAATTCTTGTTTTTGAATTTGGTTGGTCCTGCTTATTACCATGTATGAGTATAACATTATCAATAATATATTGTCAAAAGTAACACTTTATATTTGACGAGAAAAATTGAATTAGCACAAGACGCAAACTTTGAATGTTGTGCTTAATATCAACCAAGTCAAATTGTAATATATAATCATATAGACAAATGCAAGGTCTCATTGTCTTTCACCAAACATAAGTATCTTGAGACATTGTTCTTAAATTTCGTAACTAGTTCATTTGTCCCACGTTTAAGTTGTGGAATTGTCAAGAAATGTAAAGAATTTGTAATTGTTCTCAGGATTCGGATAAATTTGAATGGTTTAACTTATGTCCTTTCATAGGTAAAAAATGAACAAAATTCAAATTTGAGAATGTTGACCTAATTATATCAACTTCATATTTGAAACTTAGGGACCAATCATAGGCTATGGTCATTAATGTAAAAATTTCAGACTTGAAATCTAATAGGTTATTATTAAAAACCGATAGATATGAAAGAATAACAATGTCACACTTTGAACTTTAGTTGCAATTCATAGACTAATGTGATTGGTGTAAAGTTATCTTTAGTAAAATCTGAGTGGTTGATTCTTACTTCAAACTCCAAATGTTGAGCTTAAAACCTGATAGGTGATCATTGTAACTTATTAATATAAATAACAATATCACACTTTGAACTCTAGGATTGTACCTACGACTTATAATCAAAGTCCATTGATATGAAAAGTTTAAGTAATTGATGTGATACGTAATTACGAAAATTGATTGATATGCATTAACAATAATTTCGCACTTTGAATTTTAGGCACAACTCACAGTCTAAGATCATTGGTGCAATCGACAAATTGAAAGTGATTCTTGGTGCAATCTGATTGCTTGAACACTGGAAAATTATTCCTGATGAAATCTAATTGAGTGATGACTTTGAAATTTTTGTTTATTTTTTTGAAAAATGTTTCAAATTTTTTGCTTAAATTTTTTGATGAATGTTTTAAAATTTTTGAGCCATAGGATTGTAGTTACGACTCATAATCCAAAGTCATCATTCTTAGTGCAATCTGATTGTCTGGTTAATGGAAAGTTATTCTTGATCCAATTTGATTGGTTGACCACTCACTAGTCTTTATTTAAAAGTTTTACAAAATTTCAGAAGTTTGCTTAAAATTTTTCGATCACAGTTTGATTTTTAAAAATTTTGGTTTGAAAATTGTTAATTTGAAAATCTTTAGTTAGAAAATTTTGGATTAGAAAGTTTTTGATAACTGTTTAAATTTTTTTGATCAACATTTTTGTTTAAATGTTTCAAGTATAACATTTTTGCATACAGTAAAAAGGTTTAGAAATTTTTTGAATTAAATGTTTTAGTTTGAAAATTGTTTGCACTTGGAGAGATTTTAAAAAAAAATGAGTTTGAAAATTTTAAGATTTTTCACTGCTTACAAAAATTGTAACTCAGTGGAAAAAATACATATCGATAAAAAGAATCGTTCCTAAACAATCGGAACTGTTTCGAACAAAAACATCAGAAACATAGAAAACAAACATAGAAAAGAAATGCATTTATATTCTTTTATTGTTTTTTTTTATTGTCACGCACTAAAATTCAAAAACACAATAATGAGAAGACTAAGGGATATCCTTAAGTTTTAATTTAATTTTATCAAGAATCCTGCATGCTGTAGCCCTTATGACCCCTTTCTGAGGTGAATACAGACAGAGAATGAAGCAGAAATATATCTGACAATATATATTTTATTCCTTTAACAATACAAAAGGGTGTAATTGTTCCAATTGGAGTGAACTTTTCCTCATAAAATGAATTTCTCTTCATCCTAATGTTTCAAATTCAGTACGATTGCACTGCCACCTAGTGATCCAGAAAATACATCTTTTGCTGTGCTATTGTGGAGTTTCGTTGTGCGACATTTTAGCGGACAAACTGGGAAGTAATTTAAATGAAGTGAGGAAAAGTAAAAAATTCACGGGGGAGGTTCACGAGAGGGAGATCTTTCCTTTCGGTGGTAAATAACTGTCTTCATTCCTATGCAAAACACGTTGGATTCAACCCCTCCCTTCTCTCGTTCTGTTCTTCTGAAGATCATCGTAAAACGGATGAATGCCTAGCCCCGTGTCTTTGGCCATAAAAGGCTGTAGTAAACTACGCTTTGTTACTGTCGCGAGCAACAACGTAGCTATGTTCTACTGAATAATCAACAAGGTAGATGTGTAGGTATTGTGGACCACGTACGTGTCTGTGGTCGCCTTATCTCTACTATCCACTGGAGGTATCGTTGAAATCATCAACAGCCTATATAAAAGAAAGCAGTTCAATCTTTCCCACTTAAAATAAAGTTTCGAGCAGCGATAGGAGACAAGGAACTCTTGTAACCCAATGAAAAAAAACGGATTCGATATTTTTTACGAATTTACATATCTCTTGGCAGGGACTCAAAGACCCAGTTTAGGAATTAGGGAAAGGAATTATATTTCTAGTCTGTCGTCAGCAATAGCCATGTTAGCCCATCACGTATGAAAGAGAACATCCCTTGGTGAACACATTAAGGAAGGGCGTGAGATCAATATGTTAGGTACCATCTCAGTATTTGGTATGAGCAAAACGCAGCAAAACTTCACTCAGGATGGCTGGGTTGAAAAGACGTTTACACTTTTTCTAGTGAGTGTCCCCATGAGAATCGAACCCAGGACCTCTCGTACCAACCGCAAAAAAGCTAGCGACTAAGCTACGCACGGCCACCCGGTTTAGCCGAGACAGTCTTACATATCCATCATCTGTCTCCCCTAAAAGTATTCAGAACTACAATGTGTTGGTTCTTCTCCAAAACATAAGTTAATATCACTTCAGTAATATTTAAATAATACTGCTTTTGTTAGTTATTGATACTCAGCTGCAAGGGTATATAATCCTTCTGTCACCCATTTTTGGTAAGTGTAGACCAAGGGCACCCATGTTGTGGTTTCCAAGGGGGGCAAGTATAAGCGACGTTTCATATATAGTTTCAAATTTTGCTGCAAGTAATGTAAAAATTCTATTGGATTTTCGATATAATGAAGTACAATTTCCTCTAGGAGGCGGCGAGCGCTCCACCTTGCCCCCCTTCATGGGCGCCCTTGGTGTAGACTATTATTTATTTATTTATTTACGAACACAATTCCAGATATAGCTGAACGCCAGATTACATTGGAATATCTAACAAATCTAAGAGATAATAATAATAATAATAATATTAATAATAATATTAATAATAATAATAATAATAATAATAATAATAATAATAATAATAATAATAATAATAATAATAATAATAATAATAATAATAATAATAATGACATCAATAACAGGAACAACAGCAAAATAACAATATGTAAGTAATAATAAGAAGGTTGACAATAGCTGACTGAAGTTTATCCACCAAAATGACGTAGTGCAGAGTTATATGCAGCTTCAGAATTAAATGAATTTATGGATGTATGTGACATGTCGTTGTATAGTTTAGGAAGCCTGTAGAACAGAGAACGTTGAACTATTCAAAGTCTGTGTCGTACTATATGAAAAAGATATGTGTTGCTTGTTTGTCTGAATGGAATTCGGAAATACAATCCAGAAAGTAGCGTTTCAGACCTGAGTTGACTATGTGTGAGTTTATACAGATATTTGAGGTTACTGATTTTATGATGAGTGCCAGGTAGTTGAATATTTACTGTTTGTAACAGTTGATGTTTTGTCATCATACGTGTGCGAGCTGCGAGGTACTCTCAGGCGTACTATTGCAAGGAAGAAGTTTAGAACAGAGTTATTAGTTTTCATATTTCAGCAAATAGCCTAGTAAATGCATAAATATGAATTAAAAATTCGTAGAATGTTCCTTTTGTTAATCTGAAAATGTGGAAGCCATTTCATATTCTCCACATGCCGAAAAGCTTACTTTCGGATGTATGTCCACCTGATTGGTGCTGAAATGTACACAAGGCTAGAGACCTTACCGTTCAGTATACACAAATCAAATTTTAAACCTAAGGCTTTTGCATAAGACCTATATATAGCGCCTGTATTATTTTTTTTAAGTTTAAAAGTTATTGATAATAGTATTCGATTAACCACAGACCCTACTACGTATGTACTATTGGTATTACTAGAGTCTTATAAAAAAAGATTGATCGGAGTATGCTTCAGTGCCACGTGAAGGAATTTGGTTTGTATGGCTTGATTACTCTCTCAACTAATATTGAACCTAGAAGTATTAGTAGATTTCTAGTACTTCCGGTTTGGATAAAGATATCAGAGCGGAATATATTCTTGGGACGCTTAATTCATTCCAGAACACCAATTTTTAATATATATATTACCGTTCTTGGTTGATTTCTGCCACTTCCGGCTTGATTAGGGAGTTTAGAGAATAGATAGTACCTGTTCTTGCAACTTTAAATCGATTTCAAGCAATGATTCTAGCTATTTCTCATCGTTTTTGTTCTATGTATTGAAACCGGAAGATTTAGTGGATTTCTATCACTTCCGGTTTTAGTAGAGAGTTAACCATGAAAACGGAATACATTATTGGGACGATTAATGTATTGGAAAAACAATTTCTTGCTATCTACTACCATTTTTGATCAATTGTGATCATCGTTAGAACCTGTAGACGGTCGACTTTGATTCCTAGCACTTCCGTTAGGATTGATAACCTAAATCAACGACCTTGATTCTCAATTTCTAACCCTTTAACTCAGTAATCGCCAAACCGTCGATCGCGATCTACTAGTAGCCCGCAGGAACATTTTCCGTAAATCGCGTTAACGCTCCGGTTGGTTAACCTTGATTCCTCCACTGAGCTGACGCTAACGATAGGGGGCGCTGACGACAACAACTGCTTGTTTCCCTGCGAAACTGCTATTATCAGCCTTATCTCACAGTTGATTGTATACGCGTGGGGTTGAGCACGTTATGTTTTTCGTGTGTATATTAGATATTTGCTAAACGTTATGTTTTTCGTGTGTATATTAGACATTTGCTAAACGTATGTTTTTCCTGTGTATATTAGGCATTTGCTAACTTGGAGAGTTTGATTTCATATTTAGTCTACTAGAAATGTAAGTTTATAGGCAATAAATAAAGTTTTTTTAAGTTAGTAGTTCTTTTGATTAGTAGCTCACAGTAGGATTTAAAAACGGTACGGTATCATCTCAGAAGCTTCATAAGTTTGGCGACTGTTGCTCTACCTCATGACCAAAATGAATTCTGATCCATGAAGTAATCCCGGACAGACATACACAGAGGGAGAAAATGGCAAATATAAGCTATAAACAGAGTTTGAAAACTCCACTCACCTGCTTGCCAGTGGCGAGTAAAGTCCGATCAATCAAATCCGTTATTTTATGTAGACGTATCCATAAATTCCAGGACAGTACTCATAACATGCAAACCGCTTGCAGTTGACAAGTTTCCCTCTGGGATGTGTTGCGGTGGCGAGTAGCGTGGTTTGAAGTGGAAGCGTTTGAATGTTGCACGTGTTTTCGTGTATGTGTTGCATTAGCCGTCTGCGATTTTTCTTATCTCGGCGATATGGTGGAAGCTGAAGAACAAAGGGTGTGCACCAAATTCTGTGTCAAATCCTTGTCAACGTCATTACAGGCAATGAGAGCATCGTTTATGCTTACGACCTGGAAACTAAACTGCAGTCTTCTCAATGGAAGAGTCCTGGGTCTCCAAGACCCAAAAAAAAAGCACGCATGGAAAGAAGCAAATTGAAGGCAATGTTCATTTGTTTCTTTGACCAAGAGGTGATCGTACCGGGAATTTCTCCCACATGGAAGCACGATCAATGGAGACTTCTACTGTGATGTCCTAAGAAGGTTGCGTGAAAATGTGCGTCGCGAAAGGTCACATGGCGTAGCGGTAACGTCATTCTCCACAATGACAATGCACCTGCACACCGGTCCTTTAAAGTGGCGCAGTTTTTGGCTAAGAAGAACATGACAGTGTTTTCTCATTAACCATACTCACCTGACCTGGCCCTGGCCCCCTGTGACTGTTTTTTCCCTAAGCTGAAGCTTCGGATAAAGAGGCGAATATTCGACACCATTCCAGAAATTCAAGAAGAATCGCAGCGGGTACTTGACACTATTCCAAAAAAAAGGACTTCCAGAAATACTTCCAAGCATGGCAGAAACTCTGGAACCGCTGTATTAATGCAAAAGGGGAGTACTTGGAAGGTGTTGGAGGAATTTAGCTTCAACGGTAAGAAACTTTCATTTTACAGATTCAGTCCTGCAACTTTTGGATACACCCTTATATTCCATGTTACTTCTTTTTTTATTTGTAAGAGACATGCCAATAAACAAAATAAACAATGTATTGACATGTTTAATGTGTCGTAAAGTGATGTTTGTTTATTTGTATAAACATTGTGACAGCAAAATGGTCTGGCTAGTAGATTTTTTGGCTGGCGAGAACTTGCAAGCAAGATTTTTCAAGCCGTGAAAGTTTTGGAAAACCAAAATCCTTAATAAGCTGTATAAATCTGGTTACGTTGGCAGTTTGGCTCAACAAAGGAAAAACAAAAAATATCAAAACCAATCACAGATTTAAATTCTTCAAATGATTTCTCGGTTTCCTTATTTCTTTTTCCTGTCTTAAATGAGGCACTAAAGAAAAATAAGAACTGGAAATGTCAGAGAAGAAATATTGAGAAAAAGAACCAAAAGGGAAGCGTTGTAAATAAGAAATAACTCGTGTTGTCATAGTGATGGCATGCTGCTTCATGATTGGAAGAAAATAAAAAAAAGCAGACAAAAGAGAATCAAATAAAAGAAGACAAAATGACTCTTCAACATTTTATTGTTGCCAACGAAACAATCTATCTTAGGTGGCTCCATGTTGTCTCTTTAAGGAATTTCTTCTTCCGAACGTCACGAAAATCAAACATCCGTAATCCTAGCCAACATGTAAAAAAAAGACACGAAAGAGAATAATTTCTTACTTTTATGCATTATTGAATTTGACAATGCGGGCAAAAATCTCTCGTATAAAAAGTTATTTACATTTTGTTTTATGCTATTACTATACATTTTGTATGTTCGTATGTGTACAAGTGGGAATGTGTGTATGTGTGTGTGTGTGTTTTTTTAAGACAGACAGAGAGAAAGAGATCTATGAAATTGTGCAAATGAAATGTTCATCCTTATGCGCCACTTCCAAATTTTGAAAAACAGATAAAGAAGAAAAGGCAAAAAGAATAAAAAGATGAAAGAAAGGAAGAGGAAAAACAAAGAAAGGAACAAAAGCGAAAACGACGAAGGAAAGAACGAAAACAAGAAAAAGCAAGAAGAAAGGAAAAAGACGAAAAGGAAAAAAGAAAGAAAAGACAAAAAGAAGGAAAGGAAGAGAAGGCAGAAAGAAAGAAAGACCAACAAGACAGAATGAAAGGAAAGGAAAGAAGAAAAAGCAAAAAGAAAGGAGGAAAAGACAAAAAGAAACAAAATAAAAAACAAGGAAGGAAAAATAAAGAAAGAAATAAAAGCCAAATGAAAGTAAAGGCAAAAAGAAAGACAGAAAGGAAGAAAAGGCAAAAAAGAAAGGAAGAAAGAAAGTCCAGAAAGACAGAAAGAAAGGAAAGGAAAGAAGTAAAGCAAAACTGAAAGGAGGAAAGACAAAAACAAAGAAAGAGCAAAAATAAAAGAAATAAGTAAGAAAAAAGGAAGGAAAGAAAGAAAAAAAACAAAAAGAAAGAAAAGAAGAAAAGGCGAAAAAGAAAGGTACAAAGAAAAGAAGGAAGGAACGAATGGCGAAAAGAAAGAAGGAAGAAAAGTCAAAAAGGAAAGAAAATTTAAAAAATAAAAGTACAAAGAAAAGCCAGAAAAGAAAGAAATGCCAAAATGGAAAGGAAGGAAGAAAGACATGTAAAAAGAAAGGAAGGAAAGAATAAAACCAAAAAAGAAAAAAGAAAAAGGAATGAAGGAAGAAAGAAACAAAAACAAAAGAAAGGTAGGAAGAAAGAAAGAGAAAAGATAGAAAGGAAGAAAAGGCAAAAAAGAAGAAAGAAAAATACAAAGAAAGGAAGAAATGGCCAAAAGAGAAAAGGGAGGAAAAAGCGAAAAAGAAAGAAAGAAAAATGTAAAAAGAAAGGCAGGAAAAAGAAAAGAAGAAAGAAAAGGCAAAAAAGAAAGGAAGAAAGAAAGACATGTAAAAAGAAGGGAAGGAGGGAAGAAAACGCAAAAAAAAAGAGAAAAAGGAAGGAAGAAAGAAAAGACAAAAAGAAAGGAAGGAAGAAGGGAAATGAAAGAAAGTAAAAAAGAAAGAAATGTCAAATAAAGAAAGAAAAGACAAAAAGGAAGAAAACTCAAAAGAAAAGGAAGGAAGAAGGGAAATGCAAGAAAGGAAAGAAGAAATGTCAAAAAAGAAAGAAAGAAAAGTCAAAAAGAAAGGAAGAAAGAAAATACAAAAAGAAAAGAAAGGAAAGGGCAAAAAGAAAGAAAGAAAGGAAACGCATAAAGAAAGGAAGAAAATGCAAAAAGAAATTAAGAAAATGCAAAGAGACGAAGGAACAAAAGGCAAATAAGAAAGAAAGAAAAGTGTAAAGGAAAAATAACTTACTTGAACCTGAACCCTCCAGGGTCCCTCGCAGGGTCCCAGACGGGGTCAGACTCAAAATGTTGAAATAGGAAGGGGTTCAAATTGAGGATCGTATGAAAGCTTATGTTGAGAAAAGAAGTCTCGACTCTTGATGAAAAAGTCTATTGCCACTCCTATTAATCTGAAGCGGTGAGACAGGTGCAAAAATAAAACAAAACAAAAGTAGAATGTATCAAAGGAAATGACTCGTACCATTTTGCAATGGTTATCGACAGTCGACACTTGTCCAATGTCCAATTCTGTATCAATTAACACGAGCTTTCACAGATGTGCTTATTTACCCCCACCCCCCTTGACACTTGAAACTTTTGAGGTGGACCCCGCCTGGGATCCAGCATTTGAAACTGGGATATTTCTTTTTTTCCTTTGATACATTCTAGTTTTTGTTTTGTTTTGTTTTGTTTTTACACCTGTCTCACCGCTTCAGATTAATAGGAGTGGCAATAGACTTTTTCATCAAGAGTCGAGATTTGTTTCCTCTTCTTTCACGTAACATAAGCTTTCATACGATACTCAATTTGAACCCCTTGCTATTTCAACATTTTGAGTTTGACCCCGTCTGGGACCCTGCGAGGGACCCTGGAACATTTTTTTTTTTTACTTTGAATCATTATACTTTTGAAGTAATGACATATCCGTGTTTTTGTTTCTACAGCTAATCCACCGTTTCAGATACATACGAATGGCCATAGACTTTGCAATGAAGATTGTGTTGATATTTTGACCTAGCGCTATTTTGCACAGGCTTATCGTAGAGAGTCGCGACTTGATTTATCTTCTTTTATTTAACACCAACTTTCATACGATGTGCAAGTTGATCCCCCTTTCCATTTAAAAATTTTGAGTAGGACCCCGTCTGGGACCCTGCGGGGGACCCTGCGACAATTTATTTTACTTTGATACGTTATACTTTTGAAATGATGAAAGACATGTTTTTTCTGTTTTCATATCTGTCTCACAGTTTCAGATTTTTCGGGCTTCCAACGGACTTTAAGACACGCTTAAAGGTGTTAATAAAAATGAGTAACGTGCTGCCCTCAAGCGAAATGCTTGACACCTACCCAATTTTGATAACCGGTTTTGATCTTACCTTGATTCAAGCTCTCAGGAAATATATACATCACCCCCACTTTGTGGTTTCAGGTTCAAGTACATCCCGTGTTAGATTTCTGGTTAATCAAATTAGTCGCCAGCTGCAACTATACGCTTTTTCCATCGCTCAACCAAGCGTTGGATTCTGTGGCGAAAGACCTCTGAAACTTGGAATGCGTACAAAGTCCTCAACTGCGTGCTGCACAGCGCAATCATGAGGAAAGATCTCTCCCAAGAAGTAATTGAGATCTTGGAAGAAGTACTAGTCAGTGCGAGAAATATCGGGGGAATACGATGGATGACAAAATGTTTAATACTGCAACTCATGAAGAGTCTGCATCGACCTTTGAGCGACATATGTGAGCATGAATTCTCGTGCGATATGAGAAGACCATGGTCTCTTGAGCATTGCAGGATGCTTGCGGACAAGTAATGTTCGTAAGTCCTAAACGGCGTAAGTCCTCAATTTTAGGTGTTTTGAAAACATATGAAATAAAATCTTTAACGTCCCACGTTTATGCCCTTTAGGTCAAGGGAGACGATGATTAAGGCAAATGAATGATGATGGAAGAATTGGTGGAATGAGAAAGTGGGAGAACAGGGAGTGCCCCGAGAAAGCCCATGGAGACGATGTTGTCCACTGTAAACTTACTTTGGGGGAAATAGAACCAGGGACCCCACACCAGAGATAAACGCTCTACCTCTGAGCCACTTGGCCTCCTTAGTTGTTTTGAGTTTAGGATCTCTGCATTTTACCATAGAACTTGTGCCATTTTGGCGTTAAGAAATTTTAGACTTGTGCACATAAATTACTTGTAGGACATCTGCAATTTTGAACTAACATGAACATGACAACTAACATGTTAATATCTATCTAGAAAATGTAGTAAAGAATAGTCTAGAAAAGGACATGATATTTCGGTAGAAATTAGAAGAATCAGGTATAGTTTTGAAGTTTCAGAAATACAAATGTTTTAGTTGTTTTCCAGTGATAAAATATGAAATCTGTAAACGTTGATTGATTGGTTTGTATGTGCGTCCACTATCGAAAGCGATGCTGCATGGAACAAGATCTACAGTTTGTTTGGTAAATTAGTTTATACGAGGTGCGTTCGGAAAGTAACCTCCGATTGGTCACTGTGCATGAAGTAGTGAGGGCAGAGCTACTATCTTTGCACAGACGTGCGCGGTAGATCAGTCTGCATCCAGCCGTGGTAGAGTGAAGGTTGTCTGATCATTAGTCCCACTTTGGTAACGTCATAAATATTAGGCTGCAATAGAAAACCACGCCAAGTGCGAAGTGTGAGCTGTTATACGTTTTCTTACAGCAAAACAATATTCAACAGCAGGTGTTCATGGAAAACTTTTTGCCGTGTATTGACCAAATGTGATGAGTAAAGAAGGTGTTTGTATAGGTTCGTTCACTTAAAAGTGGAAGAACAAACATTCATGACGAAGAGAGGAGTGGTAGGCTATCAGTGCTCAGTGATGAACTCGTTCAGAAAATTGATGGAAGAGTCGACGTTTTCACAAATTTCCAGGTCTTTTATTACATGATCTCAGGTCTTTGCTGATGATAAGGAGCTAAAAGATACGGTCACAGGCTGGTTTAAGGCACAGGCGTTAGATTTTTATGCTGATGAAATTTCTAAGCTAGTCCAGAGATATGATAAGTACTTGAATGTTTATGAAAACTATGTTGAAAATTTTAGCAAAGAAGTAGTTTTCAGATGTATATAATAAATTATTCTTATTAACTTTGGTGTTTCTTCTTTTTTTTAAGTAAACGGAAAGTTACTTTCCGAAAGTCCTTCGTACTTACGTCCTCTGTCAGCGGATACCCTAGATAGAATGAAACAGTTTAGTATCTGAACCTCTCTACTGCGTTAAATGCTCTCCGGCCCGGACTCGAACCTAGGAGTTCGTGCACCAAAAGCAAGGTCGCTATCCATCAGACTAAAGAGGCAAATTAATGTGAATACCAGGGAATAAATGTGTAAAGTAAAATGTCAAGTAGGTAATGCTGTTCGTACTTCGTGCAGTATCTCATTTATGTGGATGTCTAAATCGTGATTGATGTAGACAATGCATAAAATGAAGCAAAAGGGCTTATCATAAATGTCTTTTCTTCTTTATGCAGTTGCAGGGTATGAGGTTATCTCTGATTTCATACATATTATTGATCAAATATTGGGAGAGCAGTCTCGTTCCCTCGTACTGATTTTTTTCGCTCTTTTTCTCGTTCAAAAATACTTTGATTTTAATGAATGCGTGGTCACGTTCTCTTTCCTGGTCAACACAATATTTTGATGGTTATTTGTCATCTATGGGAAGTTGTGCACGCCAAGTATTAAAAAACAAACGTTCACTCTTTGCTCATTAATTATTCCGTAGAGGTAACTAAACAACTTGTATCTAACTTTATGTCAATACAATAAAATCAAACACTTCGTTAAGTGTTTCTGTGTTATTATGGTAAAGCTGTCGTGCTTTTGTTCTTTAAAAAGTGTTATTACAAGGTCAGTAATCAGGGAAGAGCTAAGAGAAATGCCCTTTAATACGAGGTCGTTCAAGTCGAACCTGGACTTTTTATATAAACTTTATATACTTTATAAACTTTATATAAACTTTTATACACTTTTTAAAAAATCAAGGAGCGGAAACGGTATTTATTTTGTGATTTACTCCTTAACACTTACCTTATCTTTTAATTCACTTGTCAGCGATGGGCAAATTATGGCTTGTGAGTCGCATCCAGCTCCCTGGGGGTTCTATCTGGCCCACGATATGATTCTTACAAAGTATATTCGCGAAGTGCCCCCCGCATGATTCGTGTAAAACTGATTTAAATGTAAAGTTCTGCGCAGCCCAATGTGTATTCTAATAATTTTAGCAGCCCATGCTGGTAATTTGCATATTTATGGGCCTTCATATATCCGGAATTCAATCATACACCACTATAACGCTCGGACATAAAAGTACTTTTAGTTTCTTTAGATCTAAGTGGACATAAATGTGGGCATATGCAAAACAAATTGGATCAAGTATTGCTTCTCTGACACATATTATCCACTCCGGCCGCCATCTTGGATTCGCCATATTGGATTTAACTTCCTACGCTAAGGTAAAACTCACTACACCAATGAATTTCTGGGAAAATTGTAAACGAATTTGATGTATCACTTACACCTGTTCTCATTTTAAAAATCGAAAGTTGAATCCAATATGGCGGTGAATAACATGCGTCAGTGAATCAGTACTTGATCCAATTTGTTTTGCACATGCCCACATTTATGTCCACTTACATCTAAACGAACTAAAAGCAATTTTGTGTCCGAGCGTTATAGTGTAGTAGTGTATGATTGAATTCCGGATACATGTGAAGGCCCATAAATATGCAAATTACCGGTATGGGCCACTGAAATTAATACAGTACACATTGGGCGACGGGGAAATTTACATTTGAATCAATTTTACACGAATCCCGAGGGGACACTTCGCGAATGTACCTTGTTAGTCTGGTGAACCCACTTTCTGACCCTCCAGTCAACCAGGGTTTCTTTATAATGTGAGCTCTTGCTAAAGCGATCTCTATAAATGTAATCATTACACTTCTCAATTTTTGCCCTATGTATGGTCGTCTTGGACTCATGCACAGACTACTAACTGTGTTTCTGGAACTACTCACACCAGCCATAGCTTTACAATTGAAATTATCCACGGATCTTGAATGCAGGGACATGAGGCAGAGCTGTCTGTGGCTATGAAACCAGGTTACTACTATCACAACTGGCATTATTCTCTCTGGTACTCTAACCTAGGAGCACGATAACTTCTCGAACACCCTGTCCTCTTCAGCCATCATGGCCTCTTCAAATATCAGATAGATACACTTCTGAAGTTTCTAGGGAGAGACTGGTAGTGACACTCTTAAAAGATAAAAAAATCCTTCAAGCATCTTTTAAGAGGTTAATGAGTGTTGTTCTAAAACACTATCACTTCTTTTATTTTTTTATGCTTTACACCTAGTGAGAGTTTGTGGGAGGAGGGGTAGCACTTAAGACATGTGAAACACGCTTTGTAATTTTCTTAATTGGAGAACTTTTCTTCTTATGTTTTTCAAAGTTTTCTCGGAATTTGTTCCTCAGTTGCTACAAAGTTAGAGACTGAAAAACCGCCATTATAAGAAAAAAAACTAACATTTTTTTTTAAAAAAAGAGAGAAGTTTCCCTCAATGATATAGAAAAAAAATCAGTTCTTTGTAATCTTCTTCGCAAATAATACTTAAAAGGAAGTGTGTCAAGAAGGTGGTCATTAACGAACTTAAGTGTTTTCTTGTTCAATATTAAAGTTACAGGAAATTAAATCGAAAGAAAGGTGTTTGTTAAGGTTTGATTAAAACATTTTTATTCTTTATGAACGCTACAATATTCAATTTATCAACAAAACGATTCGCTCTCTTGTATATTTATTCGTGTATATATTGTAATTATTGTTTTATACAATTTTTCGTTTTTACTTCTTTGTATACTAAGATAAATTTATTTATGAGTGTTCTCATTTATTTGGTTAGAACCAATTCCAGCCATCCATGGTTTCCAGGTCACTATTTAAGATATTTCCAATGTGTCTATACGTAATGTATGAAAAGCAGCTATATATTTCCCAGCCAGCGTGTTCCTCATCTACTATGCATGAGCATGTGTATATAAAAAGTGTGTGGGGGGCCGGAATTTATAGTCCAAAATATGTTTAAGCATTTAGGCGCGAGCCCGGCCCGATCTCGTATGATAATCAAATGAGCCCAAAATAAGCCCGAATTACAGAAACAACGATTAACGTAAAATTGTATTTTCATTTACAGCACTTAGCGGTTTAATTTTGCAGTTGTGTTTTAAAAGTCCTCTAGAAAGAACGGTCCAGAAAGAACGGTAATATATCATTGTATAGTATATTTACAAAGTTAGGCCCGAAAAGACCAAAGAAATATGGTTGTATATTTTAAAATTTACGGCCCGAGTCCTTAAGCAATATATGCTTTGTAGGCCGAGTTTGGCTCTCGGGCCAAGTCAGACCTAACCCCGCGGGTTCAGCCCGAGTCAGTACTTAAAATTCACTGACTTTTCAAGGTTTTATCAGTTTTCATGAAGAAATCCCTGACTTTTGGGACATTTTTATGAGTAAGCTGAATTCCCTGACATTTACCGGTTCTCCAAATTTCCCATGGTCAGTGGGGAGCCTATTTATTTATTTACTTATTTATTATTTCATTCTAATTTATGTTTCAATTTCTTGTTATTTATATATTATTTTATTCCTGTAAAAACTGCGTAAGTGGCCTCGCGTAGCTAACGGTTTCCATTTTTTTAAAATTCCACCATTTCATTTATTTTTTCATCATCACCTTCACCTAGCCAGGATAAGCGTGGGACGTAAAACTCAAAGATTTTGTTTCATTTCTCATGAACTATTTTATGTTCTTTCAAATTACTAGTGTGATAATAAACACGTTATATTTCTGTTTCAGTTTCAGCTCAGTAAGTGTCATAGTTCTAGTACAGCATCATTTTTTAGGTTTTCAAATTAGTATTGTTTTCTCTGTTTTCTCGTAAACTGCACATGAGATTTTACACTGACACGTGTAATTTTATATCAGCCAATAAGAACTGTCCACTGCAATTATGTCTCATATTTGGACTTTTTTTTTTCAATTAAACGTTATTAACAGTGTAGAATTAAACGTTATTAACTGTGTAGAATTTGTCTACAACCATTTTTTTAACTTCATTTATGAACTGAAGCTTTCCTGGCATCCAGAAATAAGAACTGAAAACGTATACAAAAAACCAATCAGGGTTTGCTAACCAACCCAGTTAAGTAGCGAATCACAATTGAGGCTGACGCTGATTAAACGTCGCTATTGGCCAATGAAACTCCGCCTCCTTCCTGCCATATATAATAAAGGCTTCTCTTGTTAGTCCCTTATGCTTCACCCTGAAGATAAGAACAATGTTGTCGGTTCTCGTAACGTTGGGTGACGTAAAATTCACCTGGCTGATTGCCTAGAACAAATGTATTCAACTTTTTATTTATTTATTTATTTATTTATTTATTTATTTATTGCGTTCTTATTTCTCATTCAATTCATTATTATTCATTTTTTATTTTCTTTTATTTATTCGTGTAAGGATTGCATTATTTATTCATACATATATATTTCTTCTATCTATTTTTAGGTCTTCTCGATGGCTGAATAGCTTCTGCGTTAGTCTTTCATGAAAGAGATCCTGGGTTCAATTATAGAAGGGGTTGAATTGGACTTCCTACAGATTTCACTTTAAACTGTAAATATCGTCCTAGATAGACTCGTGGCGTAAATAGAAATCACTTTCTGAAATCGATTTTTAGAGCTGAAACCTGCCCAATTGGTAATAAAATCTCATTTTTTTTTAAAAAAAAATGAAGATATTGCTACTTTTATTTGTTTATTACTGTTTTTGCACATCTTCATTGTTTTTTTTTTAATTTAAAAATGTTAGATTAACAAATGACAGTTTCCTATCTCAAACAAAGACTCGTTGTAATTTAACACAATTACAACTTGGGGTGGGGTAACCACTCATACGATTTCGAAGTAAAGAACTCGATTAAGTATACATCTGTTCTTTAGAGGTATGCACGGGCCGAAATTTTTACCCCATGAATTTATAATGTGAGGCCCGACCCGAGCCGAAATATGTTTTAGCATTTAGGCCTAAGCCCAGCCCGAGCTCATGTTATAATGAAATGAGCCCGAATTACAGAATCTTAATAATTAATGCATTAATTTAATAAAATTGTATTTTTATTTACAGCAATTAGAGGTTTAATTTTGCAGTTGTGCTTTAAGAGTTCTCCAGGAAGAACAGTCCAATAAATATCGCTGTACGGTATATTTATGTAGTTAGGCCCGAAAAGGCCAAAGAAATATGGTTGTATATTTTTAAATTTACGGCCAGAGCCCGGCCCGGGGCCCGAAGTGATATATGTTTTGTAGGCCCGAGTCCGGCCCGCGGGCTAGACCCGAGCCTCTGCGGGCCTCTATTGTGCTTACAACAAAAATCGTATTAAGGCACTGACATACTGTAACTATTTTTATTTTTCTTTTTACTTTGTATGCATTTATATAAGTAAAATATACTGTATGTCTTTACATAGAGTAGACTATATATAATTTAAATTGACCATACATTTTACAATATATTACGGGATGTACTTCTAAATTATCAAAATTATCTCACTTTCCTTTGGTCAGTTAGGTAGGTAACATTCACTCTTCAGTAAAAGAACTTGTATTGCAGTATTAGCAGAAGTGTCTGCACTTCGCAGGACTTAATGGTATGCAACCTGCAATACAGTAGTGTATTTGGGTTCGTGTAACCAGTAGTGATGTGCTTTTTCGAAAAATCTGTTTTTCGATTTTCCGAAATTTCATTTTCGGTTTTTTTCGTTTTTCGCTTTTTCGAAAAAAAATTATTTTTCGTTTTTCTAAAAAATTTTCGTTTTTCGTTTTCCGAAATTTTTCGTTTTTCGTTTTTCCAAAATTTGTCGTTTTTCGTTTTTTCGAAAGATTTTTCATTTTTCGAAAAAAATTCGTTTTTCGTTTTATCGAAAAAATCGTTTTCCGTTTTTTGATGATATTTCGTTTCTCGAAAAGCTTTCGGAATTCGCGGAATGATAATGTAGGAGGAAATGGGAGTACCCTGGGAAAACACACGGACACGATGTTGTCTGCCACGAACTTACTTGACCTGGAATCAAATGCACAAGAGGTAAGCGTTCTAACAGCTACCGTGCCGCCTTGCATTTGGATTTAATGAAAGGATAGCGTCTAATGTCTACTATTTACAAAAATCATCCAATCACGACCAAAATTAGTATGGTTATGGACTGCGATGTATTTAGTACGCACGTTAAATATTTTGGTGTTTGGGACTTTGGTTCCAGAGTTATTGCTAATAAAATTTGTGTTTTAAGTTAGTGATATCAAGAAATTTCACTAAGACGCATCTGATTAAGCTCAAATGATCTTGACAAAAGTTGGTAGGATCGTAAATATTGACGAGCTTAGTATGCATGGAAGCTCAGTATAAATTATTATGGTGTACAAACTTTTTGTTCCTGAGTTATTAGCTATCAATGTTAGGTTTGAAATCAGTGAAATCAGGAAATTTTATTAAAGCACGAAGAATGGAACTCATCCAATTTTTACCAAACTTGGTAAGGTGGTAGATCTTGACGAGCTTAGTAACTATAAAGGTAACCAAGAAAGATCTGTCGCGTTTTCACCCAAAACCTTCAAACATCGATATGTAAACTAAGACATGGCTGGAAGATCACAAATAGTCTCCGTCAGCATCGACGACCTTCTGCCAACCACCTTCTGCCTTGTTTTGGAAGGCCATGTATTCCATCGCGATAGAACTTGGTGGGCCGTGAAGTGAAGAAGGTATCAAGTGCATTTTGCACCTCTACTAGGGATTTGAACTGGCGTCCTCTAAGGTGATTGTCCAAGGAATGGAACAGGTGACAATCGGACGGTGCATTGTCCGGGAAGTATGGCGGATGCAATAGTGTTTTCCATCCAAAGTGTAGAATGGTGTCCCGGATCATCTTAGCCACGTGGGGCTTAGTGTTGTCCTGTAACAGGAGGACTTCTTTGCGATTCAGAAGTGCTGACTCCAGAGTCTTGAGTTTTTTCTTGAACACGGCTCAACTGCTGACAGTACACAGTTGCATTGATGCTCTGACTAGCTGGTAGCAGTATTTTTTCTCAAAATACTGTCCAGAAAATTTGGATTTAGTAAAAATCAAGAAATTTCATTAAAACGCGTTAAACTCATCCGATATTGGCGAAAGTTGATATGGTCATAGACTTTAACGAGTCTGATACGCGTGCGAGCTCTCCACGAAATATTGTGATGCACAGACGTTTGGTTCTCGGTTCTTAAGAAATATAAATTAGAAATAATAATTCACAAAGGTAAACAGTGTAAAATTTATATATTACAGAATATTAAAAAGTAATTATTTACTAATAGTGATTATTAATGTGTTATCGACAATATGCCATTACTGCTGTATCGCCGGACCAATTTGAAAATCGAAAAAATGGAGCAAAATATATTGTATTCGGTTATATTTGGTTGGATTACATTAAGTTACGTTAGATTATGTTATTAGGTGCACAGTTTTACTATACGGATCCATAGTACAATATAAGTAGTAGTAGGAGTAGAAGTAGCATCAGCAGTAGTAGTAGTAGTAGAAGTAGGAGGAGTAGGAGGAGGAGGAGGGGTAGTAGTAGTAGTAGGAACGGGTTAGAAGCCCCGCAGGGCTTGGTTGGGTTTTGTTCTCAACATGAAATGGGGAAATTAAAGATTTGCCCAAACTTTTCTGTACATTTTACAATCTATGGATCCGTATAGTAAAACAAGTGTACCTCACCGCGAAATAGTCCATCCGCCTCCACATACAGTGCCGCTTACAACATCAAAAACAACCAGCAAATACAATCACTTTCTGAGCTTTTACTATTCCCCTTACCTGACTTTCAATCACTATTTCTCATAAACTTAAATAAATTCTCTAGTTGACCCGGTAAATTTCCAAATAGAAGGATCCTGTATAAACTGATCGTGATAGTATCAGACGACTCTGTAATAAATTGACTTTTTACAATTGATTTTAAATAAATATGAAACATGAAGTAATTATATGTACTGATACTGATTCTAAAGACTTCTCACTAATATCCCCCATTCATTTCTCTTATCTTCTATAACTAACTAAGTCAGTATCAAAAACTATTTGTTTTCAAAAATAGACGATTTAATACTAACAAAATACTACTGAATGGTTAATTTGTTCTAAAAATGTTTTACATACGGTAGGATAAAGAACTAAGTATCTGACTATAATAATCTCATCAAACGAGAATTCGAATCTTAAATAGGTGAGGCTTCGTTTTCGTATTAATTTTTGCTGCTACTAACTTCAGTAGAAGAATACTTTTAAGATGAAATATTTTTTATTTGGTTGTTTGTTGAAGTTCAGCATCCCTTTTCAGTATCGAGCGAGACTATACAAGACGTGGACATTTTAAAGTGGAATCCGAACCACCATAATACGTTCAATGTTTTCCCACTCGGGACTCTGTGCATCAAAGGAATACGCGCTAGCCACTAGACCAGTGGGCAGGACTTGAAATCTTTTCTTGGAATTATGAAATTATATATTTAAAAAAAAACGTTTGTCGCTTCCTAGTTTATATATAAAATAAGAAAGTGTTTTCTTCTGGGGGGGGGGGATTGCCCCGATCGCCCCCTGGATCCGCCCCTGGTTGTGATGCATTTTTCCTACTTCCTGTTTTTGTAGAGAAACAAGTGAGTTTCTTTTCACAGTGTAAAACTACGGTAGACATTCAATCTATGCAAATTGAATACTGAAACTTCAGTACAACAAGTAGCACAACTAAAACTCCTGATTAGAATAGATTAATAAGATCAATGATAGAATCTGTTCCTCGGATGCTGAATCCATATCAAAAAGCCATTATTAGCTATCACTTATCGTTTTTGTTCTATGGCGATAAAGATTGAAAGCAGGAATGGTTAATTTGAACCACTTCCGGCTTGAATAGAGGGTTAAGGGAGGAGATGGAATCTATTCTTAGGATGCTAAATCGATTTCAGAAATACCTCTTCCTATATATATATATATATATATATATATATATATATATATATATATATATATATATATATAGGGTATCTCAAAAGTCCCCCTGACATAAGGTAACTCTCTTACTATCAGAGTTACAACAAAATGTAAGAGAGGAAACCGTCTCCAAATATGATGTTTTCAATCTAAAGTGAAGGATTTTTTTTCGGACCCGTTTGGGCTGTACACTCTCTATATGCGCCCAATTTTAAATGAGAATGCAACGTTGCCATTTACCTGGACCCACAACGTAAGTGAATGAAGTTACTATCTTTTACACTAACGCATCATGGCCAATCTCCGTTCAAGCATGCAATATTTACTTTATGTTGTGGATCTACGTAAATAGCAACTTTGCATTTCATTCAACATTGGGCGCATAAAGAGTGTACAGCACAAATGGCTCGTCCGATTTAAAAACTTCCTTCACTTTAGATTGAAAACATCATATTTGGAGACAGTTTCCCCTTTCATATTTTGTTGTAACTCTGATAATAACATAGTTATGCTATGTCAGGGGACTTTTGAGACACCTTGCATATATGAGGATGATTCCAGATAACGGACCATTGCTACATTTCTGTCCCCTATTAGCTGTATGAAGTTTTTCTGTATTTTCCTTTGGAAAGCTAGCAATCCTCAATTCCTTCAAGGAAGGAAGTTGAAACACGGTATATAAACCTCTCTTTGTTTATATAAAAATAATAATAGCATGTCCCAGTGTTTTCCAAAATTCTACTCCTAAACGGTTTCTTTAATATTTTAACTTCCCATTTTATATTAATAAAATGTGTAGAATCAGGAAGCGATTTAACTGGTTATTACCTGACCAGCCAACGAGTGCGGGCGGCCGGTTTTGGAACTAAAATGCAAACAGCAGTGTTTCTAACCTGACTACTTGTAATCAATCTATCACAGTTCTTTTTGTCCTGTTCATAATAAATCACTTCACGCATATGCTCAAGTCAGAGGCAGATCTAGGGGGCGGAGCGATCGGGACGATTGCCTCCCCTTCCAGAATAGGATATTTTTTATTTTAAAAATAAAACCTAAGAATTTTCGCCTTTGTATTATAAATGTGAAATAAAACCTAAAATAGGTAGGCCTTACTTTTTTTGTTTTAAGTTGCATAAGTCAAATAAAGCAATAAATTGCAAGAAATTACTTACATTCAAGTTCTTGATCAAAAAAATGTCCACCTTTGAAATCCCAGGAGGCCATTTCTGTTCTAGAATTGCAGACAATAGTTACTTCTACTTTTCTAAAAGTTGTTTTACTTCTTTTTATTATTATTATTATTATTATTATTATTATTATTATTATTATTATTATTATTATTATTTATTTATTATTTTTTTTTTTTTGCAATACACTCTTTCCTTGATTTGTCTTCGAACGACCACCCCCCAAACATTCAGCCTGGATCCGCCCCTGGCTCAAGTTAAGACAAAAAGTTTCAAAAGTAATTGAAGCTATTTACAGAACATCTTAAGTAACAAGCAAAAAGCAACTACAACAAAAATACACCCTCCATATTAACTTGCGAACAAACTAGCGAGCAGCGTTTTACAGGCTGCTTCTGTTTTATAATGACATCGAATAAAACGTAATCAATTTTTATACAATCTGCTTAATACACGGTAGAAGTTCACTGAATTGTCAATTGTTTTATGTTGTTCTTAAATTGGTAAATTCCATTCATATATCACTATCCACAATACATCTGTATTACTGCAGGAATGGTTCACTACAACCATATAACTTACGGCGTTCTTTAAGCGGAAAGAGATTAGGCTATGCATAATATCCAAACTGTAACTTTTAAAAACCGTTGAATACACTGCAGAATGAAACTCTCCGCTCCCCTGTCACACCGCACTTGCCAAGAAACTGATGTAAACACAACAGCAGCGCCATCCTTCCAAAACCGCACTGCTATCCTGGTCAGGTAATACAAGTATATTTTAAATATAGTTACCATTTAAGGCAACTTGATGAACTTTGATGGACATGCGTGTTCTAAGAAGGATTTTTTTTTCTTTTTCAAGAGAATAAGACTGCGCTGTTCGAAATTATTTGAAATGATCTTCTTTTTAAGGTTGTTACCATAGGGGTCTAGCTGAGTCTTTATCATTTCATTTATAATGGAATTTGCATCCCAAGGGTGGCAAAGATATGTATCTATCTGTGTAAATAAAAATGAAAGTGACAAGGGCGCCCATGTTGTGGTTTCCAAGGGGGGGGGGCAAGTATAAGCGACATTTCAAAAATAGTTTCAAATTTTGCTGTAACTAATGTAAAAATTCTATTGGATTTTCGATATTCCAAAGTATAATTTCCTCTTAGGGGAGGCGAGCGCCTCACCTTGTCCCCCTGTTGGACGTCCTTGGAAAGTGACTATTTTTGTGACTTAATAACTCTTGCACCACCCGACCGATCTCAAATTTTTAACGTAGATGACCGGGCCTGGGATGGTTTTTATCATTTTTACTTTGATGGTGCAACTTGGGGAGCGGGAGGAGATATATATAATGCTGAGATGAACAGTGACACTTCCGATGCTGTTTAAATCCAAATTTATTCCCGCAGCTTGGAGAAGGGAAGGGATATATATATATATATATATATATATATATATATATATATATATATATATATATATAATCGAAAATGACCGATAATAGTGTTGAATCTATAGATTTCGTGATCCATAAGTTGGTTGATGACTGTTTTGGTGAGCTTTATGTCCAAAATAAAACATATTCTAACCGTGCGAGGAACGGGCATTCTGCTACTGTTTTTATAAACCTATCCTTCTCGAACGAAGAATGGATATTCTAGCTAGTCAACAATAATTAAAATAATAAGTAATAATTGTTGCTACGTAATGAGTCCCCTAAAGAAGCATACAGATTAATGTTTGTGCGTTGTATCTTAATACAAAGGCATAACTAAGCTTGCCGTTACCGATGCAGTAATTCAGATGTTACCCTCTCCTCCTCTTCACTCGCTTGCCTAACAACCTGGAATTCCTCACATAGCTTTCGTGCATTGTTCTCTGATCGCATCAAAACAATAGTTTCGCCACAGGGATCTGAACAGCCTCAGTTCTGTATCCAAGAATTTCCAGGTTAAATTTATAAAAGAATTTACTGAAGCTAAAGGTACAAGTTTTTTTAATTATTATTATTATTCGACTTAGCATACATTTCTGAGTCTATCTGTTCCCCAATAATATTCGTAATATGCAACCATTTGAATGAAACTTGGTATATGTTTTTTTTTTTTTTTTTTTTTAAGATTTAGGAAATATTGAACTTGCGCTTGAATTCCGTTAAGAATAGAAAAATAAACACAAAATCAACTTAAATTTGAAACTTTCTGGGAATATGATTCTGGGAACAAAACAATTTTACACGATATTGTTCGTATAAAAAAACACTTGAGAAGGCTCCAAGAGCACTGCCCGAATGAACTTAAAAAGAATGGAGAGATGGAGAGGGAAGGATAACTGTCATTGTTCCTAGATGTAAAAGTAAATTTTTTATCCGCACCTTCTTCTCTCTCTCGCAAAAATTAGCAAAATATCATCTCTCTATGATTCACAGTTCTCGAGATATGGCTGCTTAAATATCTAGAAATTCGAACTTTTTGGCCAATATCTGGGGAATGGTGGCCAGTTGGCCAGTAGACAGTTAATCAATGACCACCGGTTACTATTTAGTACCAAAATATTTACCACCCTCTTAGGTATTGATCAACATCAATATCAGCTCTCTACAACTTATGGTTCCCGAACTATGGCCCGTTAAATATGTAAAAATTGGCCATTTTTGGCCAATATCACGGGAATGGTAAGTCATAGAGACAGGATATTGGTGGTAATCAATCCCTAATAAAACGTTAAACATTTTCGTACCAATATTAATTGGTAGCCACTGGCCAACTGGTCATTGGCCAAACCACTGGCCAATTGGACAGTAGCCACCGGTTACTATTTGGTACCAAAATGTTTACCATCGTTTTAAGATATTGATCAACACCAATATGATCTCTCAATGATTTACGGTTCCCGAGATATGGGTCCTTAAATTTCTGGAAATCGGCCATTTTTTGGCCAATATCTCGGGAACGGTAAGAGTAATGCGAAAAAATTAATCACTTTCTCTGATAGTTTCTGATGCTCTATCAAATGCAGTGTTCAAAATTGAAAAAATCGCAAATAAAAGACAGACAGACCCACAAACATAGAGAATTCAGTAACGAACTTTTTAAGTTCGTTGAAAAGATTTTTATTAGATATGTCTTAATTAATGAGATGAATTACCCCAGCTTCTCTTTAAAAAAAATATGGAATGTCCTTTATTCTATGTTTACTTAAAATAACTGACTAACTCTATGGCCTATAAAACCCGGAGTTTCAATGTTGCGTTCAAAAAAAAAAAAAACTTTCCACTGACTTCTATCCTTAGCCAACTGGATCCAGTTTCTACTTTATATTCCTATTTCTGCGAGATTCATCTTAATATTGTCCCCTCATCTGCGCCTAGGTCTTCCTAATGGTCGTTTTCCGATTGGTTTTTAAGTTAAAACTTTGAAAGCGTTCCTACTTTCTTCCATATTCGCTACATGACCTGCCCACCTCAGGTTTTGCAAAACATGGCGTTCTTGCTTTCCGTACTTTTTATTGATTCAGGTTGAGATTAATTGGAAGAAAAAGGGAGCATTAGGGGCAATTTTATGGAATTTTAACGCTGCTTTTTCTTTCTTAAATCTAAATGTAGCACGATGTGTGTGTCCTTTTCAGCTGAAGAGTTACCGCTACTAGTTGGGGCTCAAAACGGTCAAGTTTCCTTTCAAGCTGAAGAGTTACTGTTGCTAGTTGGGCTTCAAAACAGTCAAGTTTCCTTTCAAGCTGAAGAGTTACTGTCACTAGTTAGGGTCCAAAACGGTCAAGTTTTCTTTCAAGCTGAGGAGTTATTGCTAATAGTTGGGGTTCAAAACGATCAAGTTTCCTTTCAAGCTAAAGAGTTATTGCTACAAGTTGGGGTTCAAAACGGTCAAGTTTCCTTTCAAGCTGAAGAGATATTGCTACTAGTTGGGGTTCAAAACGGTCAAGTTTCCTTTCAAGATGAAAAGTTACTGTCACTAGTTAGGGTCCAAAATGGTCAAATATCCTTTCAAGCTGAAGAGTTACTGTCACTAGTTAGGGTCCAAAATGGTCAAATATCCTTTCAAGCTAAAGAGTTATTGCCACTAGTTGGGGTTCAAAATGGTCAAGTTTCCTTTCAAGCTGAAGAGTTATTGCTAATAGTTGGGGTTCAAAACGGTCAAGTTTCCTTTCAAGCTGAGGAGTTATTGCTAATAGTTGGGGTTCAAAACGGTCAAGTTTCCTTTTAAGCTGAAGAGTTATTGCTACTAGTTGGGGTTCAAAACGGTCAAGTTTCCCTTCAAGCTGAGGAGTTATTGCTACTAGTTTTGGTTCAAAACGGTCAAGTTTCCTTTCAAGCTGAGGAGTTATTGCTACTAGTTGGGGTTCAAAACGGTCAAGTTTCCTTTCAAGCTGAAGAGTTATTGCTACTAGTTGGGGTTCAAAACGGTCAAGTTTCCTTTCAAGCTGAGGAGTCACTGTCACTAGTTAGGGTTCAAAACGGTCAAGTTTCCCTTCAAGCTGAGGAGTTATTGCTACTAGTTTTGGTTCAAAACGGTCAAGTTTACTTTCAAGCTGAGGAGTTATTGCTACTAGTTGGGGTTCAAAACGGTCAAGTTTTCTTTCAAGCTGAGGAGTTATTGCTAATAGTTGGGGTTCAAAACGGTCAAGTTTCCTTTCAAGCTGAAGAGTTATTGCTACTAGTTGGGGTCCAAAACGGTCAAGTTTCCTTTCAAGCTGAGGAGTTATTGCTAATAGTTGGGGTTCAAAATGGTCAAGTTTCCTTTCAAGCTGAAGAGTTATTGCTACTAGTTGGGGTTCAAAACGGTCAAGTTTCCTTTCAAGCTGAGGAGTCACTGTCACTAGTTAGGGTCCAAAACGTTCAAGTTTCCTTTCAAGCTGAGGAGTTATTGCTAATAGTTGGGGTTCAAAACAGTAAAGTTTCCTTTTAAGCTGAAGAGTTATTGCTAATAGTTGGGGTTCAAAAGGTCAAGTTTCCCTTCAAGCTGAAGAGTCACTGTCACTAGTTAGGGTCCAAAACGGTCAAGTTTCCTTTCAAGCTGAGGAGTTATTGCTAATAGTTGGGGTTCAAAAGGTCAAGTTTCCTTTCAAGCTGAAGTTATTGCTAATAGTTGGGGTTCAAAACGGTCAAGTTTCCCTTCAAGCTGAAGAGTTATTGCTAATAGTTGGGGTTCAAAATGGTCAAGTTTCCTTTCAAGCTGAAGAGTTATTGCTACTAGTTGGGGTTCAAAACGGTCAAGTTTCCTTTCAAGCTGAGGAGTCACTGTCACTAATTAGGGTTCAAAACGGTCAAGTTTCCCTTCAAGCTGAGGAGTTATTGCTACTAGTTTTGGTTCAAAACGGTCAAGTTTCCTTTCAAGCTGAGGAGTTATTGCTACTAGTTGGGGTTCAAAACGGTCAAGTTTCCTTTCAAGCTGAAGAGTTATTGCTACTAGTTGGGGTTCAAAACGGTCAAGTTTCCTTTCAAGCTGAGGAGTTATTGCTACTAGTTGGGGTTCAAAACGGTCAAGTTTCCTTTCAAGCTGAAGAGTTATTGCTAATAGTTGGGGTTCAAAACGGTCAAGTTTCCCTTCAAGCTGAAGAGTCACTGTCACTAGTTAGGGTCCAAAACGGTCAAGTTTCCTTTCAAGCTGAGGAGTTATTGCTACTAGTTGGGGTTCAAACGGTCAAGTTTCCCTTCAAGCTGAAGAGTCACTGTCACTAGTTAGGGTCCAAAACGGTCAAGTTTCCTTTCAAGCTGAGGAGTTATTGCTACTAGTTGGGGTTCAAAACGGTCAAGTTTCCTTTCAAGCTGAAGAGTTATTGCTACTAGTTGGGGTTCAAAACGGCCAAGTTTCCTTTCAAGCTAACGAGTTATTGCTACTAGTTAGGGTTCAAAACGGTCAAGTTTCCTTTCATTCTGAATAATTATTGCTACAAGCTGAGGTTCAAAAGGTCAAGTTTCCTTTCAAGCTGAAGTTATTGCTACTAGTTGGGGTTCAAAAGGTTAAGTTTCCTTTCAAGGTTAAGAGTTATTGCTACTAGTTGGGGTTCAAAACGGTGAAGTTTCCTTTCAAGCTGAAGAGTTATTGCTACTACTTGGGGTTCAAAACGGTTAAGAATAATGTTATAAAATCAAACCGAACTTAAGACAAATGAACTCATCCCTAGTTTTATGGTAAGCACATGCTTCTTTGATCCGGGTGACTTCAGTTCGATTCTCGGCGGGAGTTCATGTAGTTCGGGTTCCTCGTTAACTTGTAGGTCCACGTCTCATATAAACTCACTACTGAAACGGACGCTAAACTAAAATCAAATAAATTCAAAACATAAAGTAATATTTTGCTCACTAATATGATATACGACACAACTAGCTGTAGAAACTCTTAGGCGCAGCCTGCGAAGCAGTACTATGAGTCCCCATATATTAGGCCGAGTCAGATTTTTTTTTAGGTAACCCCTTTGTAATGACCTAGGAGTACTTAGGATCACCACCACTAAATATTGGCAATGAGTACGTTGAGCTTCCCCTAAATTTCGGGCGGTTTACATAGGATCACCATCCTAAAATTATGGAAATTGCCAAATTTAAAAATTTGATGTGGTAGTATAGGACCAGGATATGTACATAAGTAAATTTGGATGGTTTATCTTGTTCCTGTTTACGGGTAAGAAAATCGTCAAAAATGTAAATTTTAGAGATGTTTTCCTACTTTGTACTCTCTATGAGGGCTAGTACCTTGTATAGGTATATAATTGAATACAGATGTACATTCCCTTTCATAAAACATGGGTACAATGACGCACCTTTCTTAAATTTTGAAAGAGGTACACAGGACCATCCCTTAAATTCAGAAATTTTCAAAAAAAATTGATAAATGTTCCTTAGGACCGAAATACTGTATGTGCCACTTTAAATTTGGGTAGTCCCTCTTATTCCCTTTTATGAGTATAAAATTGTCGAAAATCCAAAAATTTGAGGTTTCTACCTAATTTTTCCCCTTTGATGATGTATTCCTCTAATTTTTGGTAGGGGTACATTGGCTCAGTAATTAACTTCGGGAATTGTCAAAAAATTGATTTTAAAAAAATCTTTCCTAGGAGCTAAATGTATACCACCGTAAATTTGGTTGGTTTTGTTTATTTCCTTCTATGGGCAAAAAATTACCAAAAAGATATAAAAGTCAGCAATACATTGTATGATGTCGTAGGTTGTCGACCTAATTTATTTTCTTTGATAATGCTTTATTTCATATGATCGTATGAGTAAATTTACGGACTTGTTCTCTTAAATAGGACACATTTATCATGGTGCACTCCTATTCAATTTAGGGAGAGGTACATAGGACCATTTCCTTTAATTGCGTATCGTTAAAAAAATTAGTAAATGTTCTATGGGACACAGAATCGTACTAACGTATTCCTCTAATGCAACCGGATGTGGTGTAAATCAACTACCATTTCCGGTTTCAATATTAATCTTCATAAGGGAAAAACGGTAAAAGATAGTGAGTAAGGCTTTTGATATGGGTTCAGCTTCCCAAGAACAAGTTTCATCTCCAGCTTTATTCCGCTAATCAAACCGGAAATGGTTGAAATCTACAATGATTTTAACACTGATTGCTATAGTGAAAAAATCGGTAATAGATAGCGATAGTTGTGTTTCTTATATACATTTGTACCAAAACTATTATGTGTCACATAGAGATGCAAAAAAGCCGGCTTTTTTGAATCGATGTTTTTTTTTTTACATAAAAAGCCGGCTTTTTTTAGAAAAAAACGAGAATTTTGGAAATTTTGGCTTTTTTCATTTTCATGATTTTTCTATCTAAATAGCTTTCTTATAGTATATTCTATAGTTAGATAAGAATTCCATGACCTAAATGCCATATTTCGCTCTAAAATTCACCAGCAAGATGGATGGAGCACATGTTTTACGAATTAAAGCTAACATGAAGAATGTAGTATTTGAGGGCAATTTTAGGGGCTATTTAATTTTATTTTAACTTTTGAGTTACCGACATTTTTTTCTTCTTGGGATCATTTTAGTTTGTCATCCGTGTTTCATTTCTAAGAGCTTAGTACCCTAGCTTCTAGCGCAAAAGTTAAACTTACGTTTATCTATATATCCGTCAAAGCGTACGTTTTTCAATATATCCGTCAAACCGTACTTCCACATTTCTGTTATACTGTAGCTGTGCAACGTTTTAGCAATAATTTTCCGGATACAACCTTGAATACTAATTTATACAAATAATCAGTAGCGGATTTAGAAAAGTACTTTGGGAGGGATTTCTCTGATTGTTTCGTTTTCTAAAATCTTCTAATTTTATTTATGAGGAGCTTGAAGTTTATGAGTACAGGCATAACTAATACTGTATTTCGTTTCGTTTATATATTTAGCAATAATCTTCCGGATACAACCTTGAAGATCATTTTATACTCAGAATCAGTAGCGGATTTAGAAAAGTACTTTGGGAGGGATTTCTCTGATTGTTTCGTTTTCTAAAATGTAGTAATTTTATTTGGGAACACTTGAAGTTTATGAGTACAGGCACAACTAATATTTCGTTTCGTTTATATATTTAGCGATAATCTTCCGAATATAACCTCATTGGAGATCATTTTATACTGAGAATCAGTGGCGGATTTAGAAAAGAATTTTGGGAGTTTTTTTCTTACTAATGTTTAGTTTTTCTAAACATTCGTAATTTTTACTTGACGGGAGCTTAAAGTTTATGAGTAAAGGCATGACTAATAGATATTTCGTTTGGTTTAGACATTAAGTAATTTTGTGAAACAGGCTTCAGTCCGAAAGACCGCCCCCCTAACCTTCGCAAAACCGTCACTGCTGGTAACTAGTAAGAATAACGATTTAAAAACAATAAGAAAGGAAGTCGGCCAACTCACAATACACACACTATTTCTACTTCACAGATGGAATGAAGAAAAGCTTTGTCAGAATGGTCGAATGCTGACTTGAATCCCGGACTTCCCGATAGAAGCGCAAAATCTCAACTCAGTCAGTTTTGTTGTGCAGTTGTATTTACCTTAACTTAAATGTATTCCGTAGTCTTTTTTTGTGGTGGTGGGGTGGAGAGAGTTCCATAATGAATTGAAGGGTGTGAGCCAAGAACACGGTAACCAACAAATTTTCAATTGCTGAGTTTTGCAGCACTAGATAGACAGCAACGCATACCGCTTCGTTTAATCCTTCATTTATAGTCTTATGTGAAAAATCAGCTTTCCAACTTTCAAAATGGATTGTGCAGAAGAAAATCTCTAATTTCTTAAAATAGTAAAATTGTGGGTTACCATGTTCTTGCCTCACACCCTTCATATGTTGAATTCCTCTTGTTAAAAATTCAGAAAACTTGAGGACTGAGTAAACCGTAATGGTGGTTATATAAAACTACAGAATTTCAAGAATGTACAGAACCAAAAGCTCTAGACATGCAGCATTTAAGTGTATCATATAAATCTAAGTATTTCTCTTATGTTTTATTTTAATTTTATCGTGTTCCAAAAAGAGGGTATGGAATATTTTGAAGTAAAAATACTACATAGAATTTTGCTAGTTATTTGAGTATTTTTAAAAGAAGTATTTACTTTTAGGTTTGGCTGGTTTACACCAGCTGTTTTTTTTTCTTTTTTTAAAATAAACAACTGGTTTAAACAAAAAAAATATAAATAAATAAAAAGAACGAAAAATGCGAATCTTGTGAACTTCATGGTGACATTTCCACATATCAAACCACCTGCATTAGTTTTATTTCCCTTTCACCTTTTAACCAAGGTGTTCCATGTTCAACTCTCGGTCGAACCACAACCCTTCTTTCATGCGTAAACCAAGTAGCGGTTCGGATGTCGCTTTAAGCGAAAATCTTCTCCTTGATAACCTCGGTATTACGTAAGGATGTTAAGCCTGAACATACGAAACGAAACCAAATTGTATATTTCTGCATGCCTGAATGCCTGTTGTTTTATAAAAAAGCCAAGTTTACTTAAATATATTGATAGAAATTGGCAAAATTTATCGATTGTCTACGTAGCTTCCAACGTTAGCTTAGATTGGACTTTCAATGATATGTACGTACTAAATTTGTAATTTAATACCTCAGTTTTAGCGTACTGATTATGATACATAGAACTTTAAATTTTACATGCAAAGCAATAACAGGATTTTTCCGTAATTGTTTTACATTTAGAGTAATGATGGAATTTTCCCGATGGCTAGGGCCGGAGTTTCCCAATTTAAGAAATTTACTGACCGGATTTCTTTAAGCTTATGTGATCTCTTCCAGCATAACCCCATTGTTGCATAATAACACCAAGGCAAAACAAACTTATTTCTGTCAATATGTAATATAAATACATAAAGCAAAATATCTAAACCCAAAAAAGCCTGGTTTAAACCAAAAAAAAACCTAGTTTAAACTCCCCCAAAAAACGGGGTTTTGGCATTTTCAAAAACAACCACGGTTCTTGCCAACCCTGCTTACTTTTGTATGTAGGAGGTTAAAAAAATCTTATTATATACATTGGTTAATCCTTTGGAATTCATAATGTAAATATGTTGAGAAGTAAAACTGTTTGAAATATCTTTTCAAAATTCATGGTTTATTTTCGAGGTTTTATATTATTACCGACATCAACCACTAATTAAATGACTTTTTGTCTTATAGAGAAGCGAAACAAAATCTGGTTTATCAATTTAAAGCAGAATTTTGAAAAAAGCCCAAAATTTCTCAAGCAAAAAAGCAAAGCAGAAAAAACCGAGTTTTTTTTCAAAAAAGCCGGTTTTTTTTTCGAGCCCTTGCATCTCTAGTGTCACACCCGAATGTATTCCTTTATTACAACCGGAAATGGTAGTTGATTTCTACCACTTCCGGCTTCAATAATAATTTCGATAGAACAAGAATGGTAAAAGATAGCTACTATGAGTTTTTGATATAGACAGAATCCAAGGAATAGGTTCTGTCCCTCTGTTACAAACCAGAAGCTATAGAAATGTTGCTTCCAGTTGAATTCATAAAGTTTGAAAGTCTATGGTAGTTTCACACGAAACTCATATGTTTCGTTTTGTTTACATACTCCTGCGTTTTTAACTTCTGACCCGATTTCCCGTTTCTTTTTCAATCACGAAAAAACGACCGCTAAACAATAATTCTCAAAGGGCACAGAATCAGAGACTCCGTATTCAATAAGCCCTTAAGCTGTTTGTGGAAGGTTGTTCTCTGCAGAAAACGATTTTGTTCTTAGAAGAGAGAAATATCGTTATTGTGAATCTGTTTTTATGCTTAGAATGGCAATAACAAAACAATAACGTTGAATAAACAGCTCATAATAGATTTTCTATACAGTTCTAACGCAGTAAGTGATAACAACTGAGTTTTGGTAGTTGTTGCGAGGCAGAGAAGAAGAAAGTTATAAAACAGGTTTTGGCTTCCAGTGGCTTGTTCTATTTTTAGCTCAGTTGTGGTCATACAACCTTTCAAGTAAACTTCCTTCTAATATTGATTTATTTTTGTGGTACGTGATAATAAAAAATCTTTGCAACGTTAAAACGATGCATTTACAAATGGACGCTGTAACCATAACATGAACTGACGAAGTAATCTTCCACGTAAAGGCCTACTTTCTCCTGTAATTTATGTTATATTACATTTTATTGTCCTGAAAGAGCTTCGACTATTTAAAAAGGCTTGTCTCTTTAACTACAGGCTTTAAAGAGAATTTTCAGGGCTTGTTACCCAAGTGCAGAATATTCATACGAGGTGTGATCAAAAAATACGGTGAATAATTTTATTAGAAACAAAGTAATACGTTTACATGGAATTTGATTTATTCTCCTTCAATGTAACCTACCGTACTGTCCTTGGCTAGCAATGCATTTATCCCAACGTTGAATCAATGACTGGAAGCATTTCTGGAAGTCTTCTTTTGGAAGGACTTTCAGCTGCTCTGTTGTAGTTCTCTCAATGTGAGGAATGGTGTCAAAACGTTTTCCTTTAAGGCTGTGTCTAACCCTTGGAATGCGTTGGGATTTCTCTATATAATAACATGGCATATTTCTTTCCAAAATATTATGAAAACTATTTACTTTATTCATTTCAAAATTTGTCCAAATGTTTGTTAGTATTAATATTACATGTTCACTTTTACTTTTTCTTGCTAGGGTAATATTTAAGCGCGCTAATTAAAAATTAATTTTCTTCCATTTAAAAGCTGTGTAAGATAATGGCTGCATTTTGGAACAGCGCAGAACAGAAGATAGAAGGCTAAGCAGGTAGGCTTCTTTCATTCTGTCCCCCTCTAGGTCACGAACGCGAACTTTGGGTTGTCTCCGGAGGTGAAGAAACCAATGGAATGAAGATTGACAGCAGATAAGTGCAAAGTCTGTTTTCTCTTTCTTCGTAGATTTTCAAGATTTCATTGATTCTACATAAACATCTCCACATCTCTACATAAACACCTGTAGAGGCCTATTCGAGCTAACGACGTACGAAAGTTTCAGAATATCTGTCTTCGTTGCTTTCAAGTGAGGGAAGTGTTCATTTATAAAAGTAGTTTTGAACTGTATAGTGTAGAGTAAACTAGCTTATTTGTCGCATCAACTGATAAACGTTTACACAGAGATCGAAAAGGATTTATCCTATTGTGATGTATAGCGAGCTGCAAAATAGTTAATATATGTGTAAGAAGAAAACGACCGAAAACTGGTTTTCGATATATCATATCGTTTATGCTCTATGAACATCAATATTGAAACCGGAAATAGTAGTAAATTTCTGCCAGTTCCGGTATTCAATAGAGAAATAGGATTGGAGATGGTACATTGTCTAGAGACGTTGAATCAATTCCCTAAAACCGCTTGTCGCACATTGGTATGACACAAAATCGATTATTATTCATTTCAAAAAATGTTGCACCAATATCTGCCAGGTAATCACTACAAGCAAGAATCTGTCTATTTCGTTCAAATAGTGTTCCCCATGAGACGAGACGAGAAGTAAGCTTTTCTCGTCTCGTCTCCTAAATTTAATAGGTCTCTTCACCTCCCAATCCTCGAAGACTTCTTTTGCTCTTGTCTCGACATTTTATTGTTCTGTTTTGGTAATTTATGTTTTTAAGAAATTATGCCCTAATTTTTCTTAATTTCATCTGGAAGTATCACAACCGTTCCTCGTCACGATTGGTCTCGGAATAATGTGGTATAATAACATTTAAACCATACTTATTATTGGTCTAAATTGTGTAACGACTTGCATAAACGTAGATAAATGCTCTTCATTGCTTTCGTATCATCATTTTACCAATTTGTAGGTTTTTACATATGAATCATGTAACACTAACAGTGTTTGAGATCAAAACTTGTGTGAATCAGTGCTACCCACGGGACTCGAGAAATTTCTCGTCTCGAAAACGAGACGATAATTGCTGTATTTCTTGCGCCGTCTCGAATTTAAAAAGAGACTTCTCGTGTGGTTCTCGAGATTATAATCGATGAATTTCTGGTCTCGTGGCCAACAAACGTTCAGAATGGGATGAAGTGGTGGACTTGCGCGGGGATGCGTCTTTAGGGAGCAGGTGCGTTAGCAACGGTGGGTATGCGCGTAAACTAGAAGTTTATCCAATCATAATGCGAATAGAAATAAAAAATACATACGTTTCGAATTGCTAAAATTTAAATACATCACAAATATCGATTAATATCCAGTTTTTGTTTTTCTTACGCCATAGTGAAATATTAACCAGTATAAACTGCCAAAGCGCTTGTAGAGATGTACTTATAATATCGAGTCAAATGTTATCATAACCAGTGGCGTATTTAGGATCTTGTTTCGGAGGGGGGGGCTTGAGAACCAGTAAGAAGCATTTGTGTTGTACGTATAATGTGAAAAAAATAATAATGAAATTATTTCGGGGAGCTCTTGAGTCCGATAGTCTCCTAAATGCACCACTAACCAAAATATATTTGTTATCATTATTAGAGCATAAATGTAAATTATCCTTCATAATATTACTAATGGAGCAAACTTTTCAGTGCTGTATCTGAGTTACATAAGTTACACGTTATCCAGGTATTCGCCAGGCCAAATTGTAGGCCGCGAGATTTTGATTCAGATGTTTCATCCGCAAATCATCATCAGATCAAGTATTCACTCTCTTCTAATGGATGGTCAACTACAAAATAGAAGTAGGCCTATGCAAGAATGTGGATATATGGACTAATATAGCTTTCTGTGGATATATTTTTATTGATTCAGTGCGATTTGTGATCATTCCAATTTGCGACAAGGTTCATGTATCGGCCAAATTTGATTGAAAATTTTATATTCCTCAGCTGAAAATAATAATTCTAGTTTGCGACCAACCGGTAATTGGTTCTTTAAATGAATCAGGAGAGTAGAAATAATACACGTTGCCAGATATTTTCCCCTAAAATTATGAAGTGTTATGAACTACATAGGGGCAACAACGATAAACATCTATTTGTTCAAAAGTGACGTAATTGTAGATTCATAAGATGTAACGTAACTTTGATCAGGAAACTGAGTCCAAATATACTATATAACACAACACACACACATATATTTCTCCCCAGTAACGAAGATATAAACTCAAATATAAGGATCAATTACAGAAAAGTGGAAGGGCAGTTACTAGGATGCATGATAGACATATGTGGAAGGTATAAACAATTGCTTGTTTGTGATTACCCAACACTGACAAATGTAAAGAAATCCTTATCTCTGATTGGTCGAACGTCTGTCTACGATATTTATATAATAGATTCGGCCTCCTGATTTTCGGGAAATGACCACGAGTAGAAAATTATTTCAGGCAGAAAAACACAACGTTGAAGCTCAACGTCGAGCGAAAACCATGCAACGAAAATATACTCTATATAATTTCAAAACTAGACTTAATTTAATTCTCCAAAATATGCAATATGAAACATTAACAGAAAGTGTCAAATTAACTTGACAGCTAAAAAGCCGAATTTCATGGAATTTCATGGAAACCGTTGCGCGGTATGTCGAAATGGGCTGCAGACGGTGCAAAATACTCTGTCAGGACTGCCGATCATGCAGCTTTACACCCGTTCTCCCGTTGATGCTGTCAGGTTATCCCTTTCACTGGTCTGCTCTTTGCCAAGTGCCAAATAGGGAACTTTTCTCAAACCGTTGTCGTAATAATATATCAAATAATTAAAAAAAATATGCTACGGATGTGTAAACAGTCACTTCAGGCAAATAATCAAATACAGCTTCGAAATGAAGCCTTGTCCGCTACAGTAGTCAATAGGTGTACCATATAAATCGAATGAAAAAAAGTTCTACAGCCATGAACACACTACACGTACAGGATGGACCGAAAGTGGGCATACCCCTGTCTTTAGTTTCAACAGCATAGTGTTAGTTATGATAGAATGTCTGTACGCAGTTACCTCGAAGTCTTAAGAGTCATAAACATCGGTATGATCACCATCCATGTCGTAACACAGCTGCATTCTGCGCCAAGTTCTCGCAGATGTTTTGCGGAGGTACTCCGGAGTCACGAGGGTGAAGGCGTGTTTAATAATTCCTGTGATATGTGATAACGAGTGTTTCTTATTTGTTGCTTTATGAAACCCAAGAGAGCATTGTCTGGTGTGGGCAGATCGGGACTTCTTGGAGGCCAGGCAAAGGGAGCTGGTGAAGATGCACAACCTCTTCCAATTCAGCGACCAGGAAACGTCTGATTCATGTAATTGCGCACCTGATTCGCGAAGTGCGCTGGTGCTCCATCCTGCTGTATCACAACAGTGTCTTTAATGTTGGTGTTCCAGGTGAGGCACCAACCACTCATTAAGCATCTCCAGGTAAGAATGTCCATTAACATTGTCTTTGAAGAAGTACAATTAGGGGTACTCCCACTTCCGAACAACGCTGTAGATGTAAATAAAAGTGGCTTTTAAATTAACAACATGAAATTTTAAAATAAAGGGTGCGGTTTGAAAAAAGGAACCTTGTCCGTTATAGTAGTCAAGAAATCGTATCATATAAAAAGAAAGAAACAAAGTTCTACAATTATAAACAAGTTGTAGGAAATAAGTGATTTTTAAATTAACAAATGCAATCAAAGTTAAGACATTAAAATAAATGTGCATATATGCAGAGTAAATTGAGAAAAGTAAAATTATTTGTGATCGCAGTCACTAATCATCTAATCCTCTAAATCTACGCAGTGTGCCACAGCAACAACATAGTGGTTTAAGTCAGTGTGACCTCTACGAAGTCTAGTCTTGAGTACTTTAAAGCGTTGGGTTATACGCTTCCGCTTCATCGTTTGTGGCGTAGAATAATTTCCAACTTCCAACATGGACGTTAATGTTTTGTTTTCTGCTTGTTTCTTTTTGCATCAAGGTAATAAACCTGAATATATTTGGATGATCAGTAATTGAATTTCTCCTTATCTTTGAATGCCATCCTTCCCAATTATTAATCGCACATTTAATTTAGAAGTTTCTTAGAAAGTGAGAAACATTCTGTATACCTAACAATATGTAAGTGTATTGAAACGCTCGACAACGATACGCATGGCTTTCTACAATAATTGACAACAATGCACAAATTGACCATAAGAAAATGAAGACTTAGAGGAGGAAAATCTCTTTCTGTATGCAAATTCACTTTTAACTAGTTTTCGGCCAAACAGGATTCGGCGAAACAGACAGGAACCATCTAGACCTTATCAAATATGAATTGAAGTTATCTATATTTTTCGAAGCACTACTCTTCCACTACATGCTTTTGCATTCTAGCTATGGGCTAGTATAAATAGAGTACATGTGTAGAGTCTTATAAACAAAACTACCGCCACTGCTCTTTGAAAAGTTATGCATCCTTACCAATAATTGGAATTAAACCAATATGGATCTTTTTTGGCCAATTACGAGCTTCATTTAGACCCAAAGCACGAGGAGTCATCAAAAAGTAAGGTTACAAAGACTGCAGTGAAACGTGTATATATTATTTCATACAACTAATACAATCAACAGATAGTACAAACATTAGGTTATTTTTCGACATATTCTCAAATCCGTTGAGGCTCTTGTCGCATCGTGAGATGAGTTTAAAGATTTCCTTCTGGTAAAAATCCTGTCCTGGCATGTTCAGCCACGTTGTCACGAAGTGTTTCACCTTCTTATCTGAAGCGAAACGACGGCCTTTTAAGTGCTCCTTCAAGTGCGGGAACAGGTGAAAGTCGCTTGAAACGAGGTCCAGGCTGTAGGGAAGACTGTCCATGTTGTCCCAGCGAAACTCCTTGAACAGCGTGATGGTCTTTTTCTAGCAGCTGCAAACTTGCGACGCCATTTTGCGACATAAACATGTACCAGCTGCCAGTAAGCTTCAGCCACGGTTACGTGTTTCGCCCACAGAAATCGAATAGCTGAGCGGACTTCTAAGCGAGACCACTTTTCTAAACAAGCCAGCATTTGTGTTTACCTACAACTAGTGCCATAGGTGGTGAGTGGCTGAAACTCTGCATAGTTGCCAACTTCATGTATTAAAATTACCACACACTCATTCTTCTATAGCAAACGAAACTCCTGAAATACCGGTCTTATAACCTTAGTTTCTGATCCTCCCTCGTATTAGTGTTCTCTACAAACGATTGGCAGAATATGGTCTTCTAAAGCAAAGTAAGTGGCCAAGATTTTTTGAACAACACTATATAATAATAATAATAATAATAATAATAATAATAATAATAATAATAATAATAATAATAATAATAATAATAATAATAATAATAATAATAATAATAATAATAATAATAATAATAATAATAATAATAAATACTGCAGTTTTTTTTAGGAAGTTACACTTAAGCAATTTTCAAATTCAATTTACGTAAAATACAAGTTACATAAAGGTTTACGAAACACATTACTTAACGCAAGTAAATGTATTACTTAAATAAAGACGTTTGTATTTATGTACATATATCATAAAACTTACTGTACAAATTTGTTGAAAATTAAAATTTAATATGCTTTTTTTTTCACAATTACAGAATTCCCTCCCACAGCTCGAAGAAAAATGTATTTTAGTAATTAAATAGCTACAAATACAATCCTGTTAATATCGAATATAATGAGTTACATAATTTGGTTTAGGAGGACTAATTATGTAGTGTCTGATTTAACGTCAAACGTGTTTATACATGCATGATGGTGACATGTTCATACACGCATAAAAACAAACAGTTACGCACTGAGAAGGAGAGAGAGGGAGGGATAGATATGTGGTAACATTCTCAACACATCGTCACATTATCTTTGTTTATATTACACCCGATAGAGTGATTCGAACAACAGTTAAAATTTCATTTGCATATGCTATAAACAGAATGGAAAAAAATCTGAATCCGCAGAAAGAGGTGTCTACCACAACAATCTCATAATTATTACAATTATTAACTGTTGTTAATTGTTTCATTTACAGATCTTCAGGTTAAAGGTTGAAATGAGTGACGCTATGTTAGGTTTAGTCCACTACCTTATGAGGTGTGATAAAAAAAAATACGGTGAATAATTTTATTAGAAACAAAAAATACGGTGAATAATTTTATTAGAAACAAAAAATACGGTGAATAATTTTATTAGAAACAAAAAATACGGTGAATAATTTTATTAGAAACAAAAAATACGGTGAATAATTTTATTAGAAACAAAAAAATACGGTGAATAATTTTATTAGAAACAAAAAATACGGTGAATAATTTTATTAGAAACAAAGTAATATGCTTAAATCGAATTTGATTGAATCTCTTTCAAAATACTGCCCTTGGCCAGCAATACACTTACCCCAACGTTGATTGCATTACTGAAAACATTTCTGGAAGGCTTCTTTTGGAAGGGCGTTCAGATGTTCTGTCGTGGTCCTCTCAATATTAGAAATAGTGTCAAAACGTTTCCCTTTAAAGTCGGTTTTAAGTTTCGGGAAGAGCCAAAAGTTGCATGGTGCTGTATCTGGAGAGTGTAGCGAATGTGGATAGACCGGAATATTTTTTTTCTGCCAAAAAACTTGCGGATCAAAAGCAAGGTGTGGCAAGGCACATATTCGTGGGGAAGAAAGAAGTCATCTGAAAAATTTACAGAATACTGAACTAAAGCTTGGCATATAGTATAGCCAGTGGCGTATTTAGGGTGCCTATCGGGCTCAAGCCCGACTCCGGAAATAAATTTGTTAGTTTTTCGCATTCGATGTACAACAATAATCCTTCTTACCATTTCTAAGAATTTCATTAATTTCCCATTTTCTTATGCTCTTTGTTCAGAAATGTTGCATTTGACAAATTTCATTCCATGTAAGAACTGCGTTGTTTTTTCTTTCTTTCATCCATACTACTCCTATGCTTCTTTTTCTTAGTTATTACTTTCTTTCGTTTCTCCGATCATACTTTCAACCGTTGTTGTGATTCAAGTCGACCGTCATCAGTAACACCAAAACTAAGAGGAGCTGATAAACGAAACTGGTGTACCACGCCAACTTGCACGGATATTAACAGAACGTGTGTATCATATCACATAAGATTCACCAGTCTGCAATTCTTACCATTAAAACTTCAATTTATGCATAAATTAAAATATATATTTAATTCTCAAACTCAGATGGGCAATTGCCCCCTTACTTTCCCGTGTTACGCATAGCCCCTTTCCTAAACAAAATCCTAAATACACAACTGAATATAGCCAAAAGCATTTATGTAAAGCAGAAAGTATTCAGAAGTTCTGTAAAAGTGTTTTGTAAAAGAAATTTATTTTCGACAGGTCAGCAAAAGTTTACGAATGATCCTCGTATTTTTAATTATTAATGATACCTCGTATAATTGCTTTTAAATGTGTCAAAAAAAAAAGAATGTAAGACTACTGAACTGAGTCTTTCATTTTATTTTCCTTTGTGTACTGGAAAGGATTATTTTTTTTCGTCTTCTTGAGGCCCAGTGCTTATACATTCGCTGACGACACAAGTGGTTTCAGTCTCACTACATACATTTTCATGAGATAATTCTATCCCGCAAATAGCTTACATTACACTGCGAGACCCATTGGGAGTTCATTCATTGCCGGTCTTCTCTCATGGTTCATTAGGGTTCACCAATGTGAAATTTCTGGGAACTCGATACGGTTACTAGTTTTCTTTTTATAGATATAATTCCACTATGATTATCTATTTATTTATTTTGATTTCAAGATTACAGTTTGGTAAAAATTCAAGTAACTTTCTAATTTTCTCATGATACAACGTCAACACCGAAAACTTTGGGTTCACATCGGAGATTAAAGCCGGCGTTATACATACCAAAGACAGGGGCGTTAAAAATTTAGCTAAGAAATTTAAGTGTGGTACTTTTTAAATATCAAACTGCAAAACCTCACAAGCATATCATCATCATAGGTATTCTGCCTTTATTGGCAGGTCACTTGCCGCTGCTGTGAAGCTTCCATGCTCCACGGTCCTCCGCTAACCTTTTCGTCTTCGCGTATGATCTTTCTGTTTTAATATCATCCATTAATTGTAGTCTCCTTCGCCCCCTCCCTCTCTTTCCCGCCACCATACCCTCTAGGACGTCCCTCATGATGCAATCTCTTCTTAGGCAATGTCCCAACCAGTTTCTCTTCCTCTTCCTAATAATATCTAAAAGTGTTCTTTTCTCACCCACCATTTCTAACACTCTCTCATTCGATTTCCGCTCGACCCAACTAACTCTTTCCATTCTTCTCCACACCCACATTTCGAAGGCTTCCAGTCGATTTTCGTCACCCTTACGCAATGTCCACGTTTCCGCCCCATACAGCACAACACTCCACACGAAGCATTTTATGAGTCTTTTTCTCAACTCTTTGTTCAAGGTCCCACAAAACAGACTTTTCTTTCGTTTAAAGGCTTCTTTCGCCATTCCTATCCTTGCTTTTATTTCACGTTCGCATTTCATGTCATTACTAAGAACACTACCCAGGTATCGAAAACTATTCACTTGTTCTATTTTCTCCCCTCCTACTTTTATATTTGACACAGACCCCTTTGTTCCAATCACCATGGCTTTTGTCTTTCTAACATTTATTTTCATCCCATATTCTTCAAAGCCCCTTCTCATTTTTTCTAACATTTTATTGATTTTCTTTTCAGATTCTGCAACAAGGGCCATATCGTCTGCAAATCTTATGCATCTAATCATTCTACCTCCTGCCGAAATGCCATCATCATCATGTAGGCTCTTTTTCACTATCTCTTCTAGATAGACATTAAATAGTGTTGGCGAGAGGCAGCATCCTTGTCGAACTCCCCTTCCAATTGCACTCTCTTCCGTCAGTTCTTCCCCTATTCTAACACTTACTTGTTGGTTCATGTATAAGTTTCTTATGAGTCTTCTATCTTTCCATTCCAACCCTATCTTTGTTAGAGCTCCCAACAACAATTCCCAATTCACGCGGTCGAAAGCCTTTTCTAGATCAATAAATACAACATACACCTCTTTCCCTTTTTCTATAAATCTTTCACCGATCACCCTTAATAATCCAATAGCATCTCTTGTGCCCTTGCCTCTTCTGAACCCGAACTGCTCTTCCTCAACATCTTTATTTGTTCTTCCATATAACCTTCTGTTCAGTATTCGGAGCAGAATTTTAGCTGCATGAGATATGAGACTAATAGTTCTATAATCCTCACATCTCTTTGGGTTCGATTTCTTAGCCATCGGTATCATGATCGTTTTCAGAAAGTCTCTTGGCCATTCTCCTGTTTCATATATTTCATTGCATAGTCGCCACAATTCTTTCTTTCCCTTGTCTCCTACATTTTTAATGAATTCAATTCGTATGTTATCTATTCCTGTTGCCTTTCCATTCCTAATCTCGGATATAGCCTTTTCAAACTCATCCCGAAGAATACTAAATCCTTTATCATCTTCGCCTACTTCATTTTCCACTTCAACATTTAGGCTACACGGTCTATCCCTACTCTCATATAAGTCTTCAACGTATTCTTTCCACCTTCCTATGACCTCATTTCTCTCGCTGACTACCTTCCCATTCTTATTTTCTACTGCCATCATGATACTCCCTTGTTTCCTCCGAAATTCCATAGATTTCACCTCCTTGTACATTTCCTCATATTTCCCAACTCTTTCTAATTCTTCTATGTCCTCGCATTTTCTTTTGTAAAACTCCTCCCTCGCTTTGTCTGTTTCTCTTCGTAATTCATTATTTAACTTTCTGTACATCTTTCTGCCCTCTTCTGTATCAACCTGTTTCCACATCTTCCTCTCCCTCATTTTCTGCAACATCTGCTCTGTAACCCATGGTTTCTTAGCAGTTTTGTGTTCGCGGTAACCTACTGCTTCTTCTGCAGCCTGCCGTAAGCAACGTTTAATATGTTCCCACCGTGCGTTACTACCTGCGCCTATCCTTTCCTCGTTTGAACCTTTTTCTTCGATTTTTTCAGAGAAAAGATTTCTTATTTCCTCGTTTTTCAACTTTTCAGTATTTAACACTTTGTTACCTACTTTCCTTCTGCCTACATTTTTCAGTTGAATATCTACTTCGGCCAACACAAGATTATGATCAGAGAAAATATCAGCCCCGGGAAGGGTCTTTAAGCTATTCCGATACCTGTCCTGAATCATAACATAGTCTATCTGATATCTTCCGCCGTCTATTGGTGATTTCCATGTATATCTTCTCCTCTTGTGCTGATTGAACCAAGTGTTCCCAATTACTAGTGAATTCTGTCTACAGAAATTCACCAGTCCCTCTCCCCTTTCATTTCTTTCGCCTAAACCATATTTGCCTACGATACTACCTTCCTGTTTTTCTCCCACAACTGCATTGAAATCTCCCATTAGAATTATGCATGCACCCTTCTTCTCCCTATCTATAATTTCTTCTATTTTCTCATAATTTTCCTCTACTTCTTCATTTGCATGCGAAGTCGTCGGTGCATATGTCTGTATCACCACTAGATCCTTCGTTTTCCCTTTAAGTCTTAACATCATAACTCTATCATCAATAAATTCTACTTTCACTACCTTCTCCTTTAAGCGCTTTCCAAGAATTATTCCTACGCCATTATGACCGCCCTTTTCATTACCTGAGTAAAACATTCTATATCCTTCGCAGTTCAATACCCCATTACCTTCCCATCTAACTTCACAAACTCCTACCAAATCTAAATTATTTTGTTTCATTTCTTCTTTAAGATTTTCTAATTTTCCTCCCTGTAACATAGTACGTACGTTCCATGTCCCTATCCTAAATCTTTTGCTCTTCCTTGTCTTTCTTTCTCTGTTTGTCTTCCCCCCATTATTACTTGCTCGTCCAATAGTCCTTCCCAAGCCATCCCCCTCCCGGAGATCCGAATGGGGGGATATTTTACCTCCGGAACTGCATTTTGACCTGCGAAAGACCATTGTTCATATGTTCTCTTTTCGCTGCTAGCAAACTAGGGAAAATAGAGTGGTGGTTTCCCGTTGCCTTCCACCCCGCAGTATCCCAGCCGTTAAAGTCACTCTGACCACGCCTGGGACTAATGTCCAAGTTGCCGTACCAATCACTATGATTTCCGCCAACTTGGCTACTGGAGAACTGCTGCCTTCTCCCAGAACACTCTTCGTCTGGCTACTCCATTTAGACCAATTCGGTAGGGGTGGCCCTTCTGGTAGTGAACTACCACCGACACAGCTCTAAATTTCACTGTAGCACGCAATCCTCCCCACCCGTCACATAAGTGTCTTCGTAAAGGTGGTGTTTATCGGGGAGGTCACAAGCATAAAAACGTTTGAATTACAGAGACAGTGTTAACAGACGAAAATCATATTCACGAAGAAATTAAATATCGATTAAAAGCAGGGAATTCATGTTATGGTTCAGTTCAAAATCTCTTGTAGTCGGGAATTCTGTCGAGGAATTTGAAGCTTAAAATATATAAACCAATAATCATGCCTGTTGTTCTATATGGTTGCGAAACATGGTCGCTTACTCTGAAAGAAGAACATAGACTGAAAGTATTTGAGAACAAGATCCTGACACGAATATTCGGACCCAAGAGGAACGGAAATGGGGAACGGCGGAAACTTCATAACGAGGAACTACATAATTTATACGGTTTACCAAACATTGTTAGGGTCATCAAGTCTAGGAGGCTTAGGTGGGCAGGTCATGTAACTAGAATGGAAAAAAGTAGAAACGCTTTCAATGTCTTGACTGGAAGACCAATCGGAAAACGACCATTAGAAAGACCTAGGCGCAAATGGGAGGACAATATTAAGATGGATCTCGCAGAGATAGGAATACAAAGTAGAAACAGGATCCAGTTGGCTAAGGATAAAAGTCAGTGAAGATCTTTTGTGAACTCGGCATTCAACCTCCGGGTTTCATGTCATAGAGTTAGTTAGTTAAAGTTTAATTTTGATTTCTTTTTTTAATTTAGCGTCGATTTCAGCAGCGAGGCTATATGAGATGTGGACCTAAAGCTTAACATGAAATCCAAAGTACACGAGTTTCCTCCGGGAATCGAACTCTCGTGTCCCACACCAAAGATGCATACGCTAACCGCTTACCCACGAAGGAGCTCACAGAGAACAAAATGTATGAGCACAATGTCGTAAGGACTCTCATTTGTTCGGATGTTTTCAAACATAGATTGCTCATTTGTAATTGTTTACGTACAGAAGATCATCATCTTCTCAGATCAACAATATCTTGATTTCCCTCCTCCTCTGTCCTGAGCCACAATTTTCATTTCCATGTACTTTTTCTTCCCTGCATCTTGTGTTTCTGTTTGGCACAGCTTTGCATTCTTCCCTGTGCTGAGCCAGACTTTTCATTTCCATGTACTTTTTCTTCCCTGCATCTTGTGTTTCTGTTTGGCACAGCTTTGCATTCTTCCCTGTGCTGAGCCACAATTTTCATTTCCATGTACTTTTTCTTCCCTGCATCTTGTGTTTCTGTTTGGCACAGCTTTGCATTCTTCCCTGTGCTGAGCCAGACTTTTCATTTCCATGTACTTTTTCTTCCCTGCATCTTGTGTTTCTGTTTGGCACAGCTTTGCATTCTTCCCTGTGCTGAGCCACAATTTTCATGTCCATGTACTTTTTCTTCCCTGCATCTTGTGTTTCTGTTTGGCACAGCTTTGCATTCTTCCCTGTGCTGAGCCACAATTTTCATTTCTATGTACTTTTTCTTCCCTGCATCTTGTGTTTCTGTTTGGCACAGCTTTGCATACTTCCCTGTGCTGAGCCACAATTTTCATTTCCATGTACTTTTTCTTCCCTGCATCTTGTGTTTCTGTTTGGCACAGCTTTGCATTCTTCCCTGTGCTGAGCCACAATTTTCATTTCCATGTACTTTTTCTTCCCTGCATCTTGTGTTTCTGTTTGGCACAGCTTTGCATTCTTCCCTGTGCTGAGCCAGACTTTTCATTTCCATGTACTTTTTCTTCCCTGCATCTTGTGTTTCTGTTTGGCACAGCTTTGCATTCTTCCCTGTCCTGAGCCACAATTTTCATTTCCATGTACTTTTTCTTCCCTGCATCTTGTGTTTCTGTTTGGCACAGCTTTGCATTCTTCCCTGTGCTGAGCCAGACTTTTCATTTCCATGCACTTTTCTTCCCGGCATCTTGTATTATTGTTTGAAACAGCTTTCCACTCTTCCCTATAATGAGCCAGACTTTTCATTTCCATGCACTTCTCTTCCCGGCATCTTGTATTATTGTTTGACACAGCTTTCCACTCTTCCGTATAATGAGCCAGACTTTTCATTTCCATGCACTTTTCTTCCCTACATCTTGTATTATTTGGTCCATATATTTCAATCGTGGCCTTCCTCTAGGTATTTTTCCTTCTGCAATTCCCTCCATAAGTACTACCTGGATTCCTCCAATCATTTTATCTTGTCTTTTTGAAATATTGTTCAATGTATTCCTTTTCTCTCCTACCATTTTCCATACTTTCTCATTTCATATTTTAGCGCCCATCTAATCTTCAATGTTGTTCTATAGTATCTCGTTTGAAAGGTTGCGATTCTACGTTTTTCTTTTCTCCATGTTTCATATCCATAAAATGCCACACTACATTGCTTTCATCAGCCGTTTCTTCAGTTCTATTCCGATATTTTCGATTAGAAACTTCTGTGTTCCTTCAAATGTTTTCTTCGTCTGAACTATTCCGTATTTTGCATCTTGTTCGCATGTATTATCGTCTTTTATTTTACTCCCTAAATAACAGAATTCCTGCGCCTCTTCCACCGAGTTATCTCCTAGTTTGATCTTCACTTTTGTTGTCGTTCCTTTTCTAGAGCATTTCATAACTTTTGTTTTGTCCTTGTTGCTCTTCTTACCCCAAGTTACCTTAAATGTATCCTCATATTATATATATTTGAACATGTTACTTTTACATATTGGCAAGCGTCAGTGTAACACAAGAGGTGGTAGTGCCCCAGAATACTGCTGGCCTCCCTAGAATACCATCGGAATACCGTGTGGTAGAGGTTTGCACGGGCTCGGGCCTCCAAAGCATAGATCACTTCGGGCTCGGGTCGGACTCGGGCCGGAATTTTTTAAATGTACAACCATATTTCTCGAGCCTTTTCGGGCCTAATTTGAAAATATACTGTACAATGATATTTATTCGATCATTTTTTCCGAAGAACTTTTAAAGCTCATCTAAATTTGTAAAGTGAGACGTCGACTGAAAATCTACCATTATGCAATTGAGAGAAAAGCTAACTGTGTAATGGAGAGAAAAGCTAACTGTGTAATGGAGAGAAAAACTAAAAGTAGCAAAAATAAACATGCTTGCTTGTCTGTGAGTGAAAGGGACGAAAGCATTCAGAACAAGTTGTCTTGATTTATTTTCCTTCAAGATGATGTCAGGTTATATTTTAGTTTTACTTTATTTTTTTTTCTTTTGCTGATAGCGGAAGTATTTATTTCACAAATTCTCCACAAAAGTATAGTATTCCCACTTTCACTTATAAAAAGAAGAATCAAACGTTGCCGAAACTGAATAGCAACAATTGCACCTATTCCACTCTTCAACAGTTCAAAAAAAAAAGTGATGATTTGGTGAGCGTAAGGGAAAAGAAAAACTGCTTTGAGGATTGTCTGAATGAATTTAGTACATATACTTTGCATAAGAATTTGCACACATTGACATTGTGTTTTAAATACTTAGAATATTCATGTTTCCATTTCACGAAAATTTATATAAATGAAATGAAATGAAATATTTAGCTTAACGTTCCACGATTATGGACCGAGGCTAAGGGAGGTGGAATTTATATAAAAGACCATTTTCTTTAGAGAATTCATATAGTTAGTAAGTGTGAACAATAACATTTATTTCGTTATTCTCTCTGAATCATGTAAGCTTTTAAAATAAAAGATTAAGCTGTAGTTGTTGTAAATTTTAAAAAAAATGCATTAATTATTAAATTTCTGTAATTCGGGCTTATTTCGGGATCATTTGATTATCACACTGGCTCGGGCCGGGCTTGAGCCCAAAGGATAAAACATATTTAGGATTCAAGTCGGGCCTAACACAATAAATTCACTGGTTGGCTGGGCCTGGGTTAAATTTCCGACCCATGCAAACCTCTACTGTGTGGTGGTTGAAAAATTCTTTTAAATCTCAAAGTAAGGGCCATACCTATTGTAGCAAAATTACCATTTACGCCAATATTGATAAAAGGTATATGGTAGAGCTTAATACGAAAGAAAATAACTATCCTCTTAATAAAATAATTTTATATTCAGCTTTGATTGAAACAAGATTTCTACGAAAATCCTTTTGATATTTTATTTTAAAATATATATAATTGAGAAATGTATTTCTTGGGAAACCAAAAAAAAAATCCACTTTCGTTTCCAATTTTGTGAAATTCTCCATTTATGATACTTGAAGTTATATTCCAGGAATTCAATTTACTAAAACTTCAATATTTTCATCTTATTATTTTCTTGTTAGCCCTTAGTATTTTCTAGATGGCAGTCAGACGAATAATTCAAATAAGGAAATCAAAATTAACTGAAGAGAGAGAAAAAAATGTAGTTTACAGAATGACAACAGAAAGATAGAGAACTAATAACCTAAAGATATTTTATGTTTTTGTTTATTTCTTTTTTTATATATAACTTTGTATGTTTCTATATTTGTTAAAGTCGTTTATTGATTTACGAATTTATGTTTTTCTTTGTGTGATGTGGTTTGGAATTAAATTTGTGATTTTGATTGTGAAGAGAGACAGGAATAATCTTCTTATTCAGCGTAATGATTTGACCTACTTTTTTTTTCTTTTTCAGAAAAGGAAAGTCTATCTTAAAACAGAAAAGTTTTTTAATTTTTTTTCCTTGTAACAATGAGCGAAAGAAACTTCCTTTAGCATTTCCCCTGAAAGTCTTTTGTTGATACAAAATAATAGGATAGTCTTTTAATAATTGTTTGATTAAACTAGTATAAACTTATAAATGTCTATTATTAATAGAATAGACGGCTTTATATTGTAGTTTATGTGATCATCACAATGTTCTCTTTTCTATTAACAATGTATGTCGTTTATAATCCTGTTATATAACTTTGAAACTATTTAGCACGATGGACAGAAACAAAAATGTTACAGAATAACGTTAAAAAAAAAAAAAAGTAACAGAACTCGAGATATCCAAACATAAAGTTACCAGAGTAGCAAACTGACCTTCCCAATTTGATATATTTTGTAAATTATAAAAGCAACTAAAAAAAGTTATGTCACTTTTTCTGGAGTTTCGTGTTCCAGTGGCTCTCACATCGTGAGTTGAATGCGAACGGAAATAAGGCGAAGGTCAGTTGTTGGTGTGGGTATATCAAACATACTACCTGGTTGCGGCAGTTCAACTACACTATGAACTTGCGTAAAGACAGTGAACATGGAACCTCCGCAGAGTGGCATAAGGGCTTGTATGGTTTATGAATTTAAACTGGAGTCAAACGCCGCTGAAGCGGAACGGAAGATATGCCAGGCCTTTGATGAGAGTGTCGTGACTAAGCAGGCAGAGCAGCGGGGTTTAACAATTTTCAGGGCGGTGACGAAACACTCGAAGACGCACCACGTGCCGGAAGATCAACACATGTACAAAATGAAGATCTTCAGGCAGCAATTGAGGCGAGCATTGGTTAGACATGTGAGAAACTAGAACTACAATTCACTGTGAGTGGAGAAACCATTCAGCAGCACTGTCATCAACTTGAGAAGCACTACAAGTTCGGTCGATTAATCCCACATGATTTAACTCCGGACCAGAAGGAAACACGAGCAGACATCTGTGTTTCTTTGCTGTCTCGTCTGAAGAAGGAGCCATTTCTGGACAGGGTGTTGACATGTGATGAGAAGTGGGTCTTGTACAAAGCTCCACGGTGTTCGTCATCATTGGATAGCATATCGTGATCCGGTTTCAAAACAATCGAAACCAGCACTGCACTAGAAGAAGGTCCTCCTTTGTGTTTGGTGGACTGCTCGCGGCATCGCTCATCGGGAACTGCTACCAGCCGGTCAGAGCATCAATGCAACTGTGTACTGTTAGCAGTTGAGCCGCGTTCAAGAAAAACTCAAAACTCTGGAGCCAGCACTTCTGAATCGCAAAAGGATCCTCCTGTTACATTAAAATGCTAATCCCCACGTACTAGGATGAACCGGGACATCATTCTACGCCTTGGATAGAAAACACTATTCCATCTGCCATACTCCCTGGACATTGCACCGTCCGATTATCACCTGTTTAATTCCTTGGACAATCACCTTAGAGGACGCCAGTTCAAATCCCTAGTAGAGGTTCAAAATTAACTTGATACCTTCTTCGCTTCACAACCCACCAAGTTCTACCGCGATAAAATCCATGGCCTTCCAGAACGTTGGCAGAAAGTCGTCGATGCTGATGGGTCTATTTTTGATCTTCCAGGTACATCTTAGTTGGCATCGATGTTCGAAGACGGTGGGTGAAAAAACGACAGAACTTTTTTTGGTTACCTTTACAGATCACGAGGAACATGAATCCGGCGGAATTCTTACGGTCTGATTCAAGGAATTTGATATATTTGAACATAAATGTCACCAGAAAAGCACTGGGCCACATCTGATAATATATTTCCTTAAATTAGACAACAGAGAGTATGATTCTGAAGGATGTTTGACGTTCCGACTTTCAGAACTCCACATGTCTGAACATAAATGTGACCAGAAAAGTATACTGGACTATACTTGATATATTTGGTAAAATAAAACACAAGGAACATGAATCTGAAGGAATATTTTAACGTTCCGAGTTAAGTAACTCGAGACATCCGTACATAAATTGACCAAGCCACCAAACTGGATCAGACCTGATTTTGATATATGGTGTATTTTAGATCGGCACTAACATAAACTTGAAGAAATTTTTGATGCTCTGATTTTCGGAACTTGAAATATCTTAACATGAATGTAACAGTGAAGCCAACTAGACCCTACCTGAGGACATATTTTGTAAATTTGATCATAAGGAATGAGAATCTGACGAATTTTGACGTTCCAAATTTTGGAACTCGAGATATCGGAATATATATATATAGGCGGATCCAGGATATGATCAAGGGAGGGGCTAAACCATATTTTGCCGTTTTATCCAGTGTAAAGCAGAATTGAAGCCCATTTTATCCAGTGTATATCTGAGCGTCAAGGGGATGGGGCTATAGCCCCCCTTGGATCCGCCACTCTCTCTCTCTCTCTCTCTATATATATATATATATATATATATATATATATCACCAGGGAAGCAAGCTGGGCGTCACCTGATTTATATATATTTTATAAATTGTACCACGAGGAACACGGATCTGCAGGAATTTTTACGTTCAAACTTGTGAAACTTGAGACGTCCAAACATAAAGTGACTAGGGAAGCAAACTAGATAACACAAAGCAGAGCACTAGACAGCATTTTGAGGACAAAAAACAGGTTGATATTACATGTACAGACATCAGTAAAGTCTTCGATCATGTTAACCATGATGTCCTTTTAAGCAAACTGAAATGTTTAAACCTCTCAGATTCGGCACTTGATTTCTTTTCTTCATATCTCAAAGATCGTCGCCAAAGGGTATCATACCGAGGTATACAAACTGACATTACTCTGTGCTCTCAGGGGTCCCTCAGGGCTCAAACCTTGGCCTACTTTTATTTTTAATTTTAATTAATGATATTCCCAATTGCCTGCAAAATTCATTCAGCCTACTACATGCAGATGACCTAAAATTCAGATCCATTAGTAATGTTAATGACTCGATATCGCTACAAAAGATAAAAATGCAGTTTCCAAATGGTGTCAACTCAATGATCTGAACCTTAATGTAAATAAATGTTTTATAATGCCATATTCGCGTAAGAACACCTCTAAAATATATATATTGCATTGGTAACGTTAATATCAAAAGGATCGAAGAGTTTTAAAAAAAATTGAGCGAAGCTTATAGAAATCTGGGGTATGCGATAAGAACTGGAAGGGATTTTCAAAAAACAAGACATTAAAAACGATATATAACGCAATCGCTAAATCGAAACTAGAATACGCTGCCGAAAACTGGAACAATGCAAGTAAAAAAAAATATAGCTGCAAAATAGGAATGATACAATTAAAATTCGCAAGGTACTTAGTTTACAAGGAAACAGTTATTTATCTTAAATTTGAAACATATCAATGTTTAATTAAACAACTGAACATTGTATCCCTCGGCAGTAGAAGAAAGGTTTGGGTTACTCTGTCTTCTATGTAAAATTTTAAACAACAAAATCCAAGTGTCGCAAGTACTTGAACTTCTAAAATTTAAAGTTCCCAACGTTGGAAGATGTCCAAAAGCTGGAATTATTTCACTGTAGAACATTAAAAACAAATATGATGAAAAGCTCACCTATTTGGAGCATGTGTGACCTCCACAACAAACTGTGCGTGGTTGATCCAAATATTGATATATTCAGAATGTCCTTCACTAAATTTTAAAAAGTAGTAAACTCTTTAAGTGCCAGAATCGATTACTAACAAGTCATTAAAATTACCACTTGCCTGTTTATGCTACTGTAATTATGTTTATCTGTTTTTGTGAATACTGCAAATGGGTATCTTTACCTGTAGTATTCGTGTCTCTAAATAAATAAAACACTTGATTTTTCGTATATTTTTAAATTGTAGCACGAAAAAAATGAATCTGAACAAAATTTGATGATTCAACTTTCGAAACTTGAGATTCGTCCACGAGTAACGTGAACATGAAGAAATTTTGATGTTCCGTCGGAACTCGAGATATCTGAATGTAAATAACCATAGAAGCAAATGGATCATATTTATTTCTGCTCTTCGTATAAACCCGGATCAACTGCTCTTCATATATTTTGTAAATTATATGACGAGAATCATGGATCTGGATGAATTTTAACAGTCAAACTTTTGGGACTCCAGACATCAGAACTTAACGTTGAATATGAGTGTCAATACGAAACAGAGTATACTCGATGGGAAACGCATTATAAGCTATTGAATGTATTTTAACATAAAAAGTAAGCACTCTTGGCCAGCTGAAGCCTTTCCACTCTTCGGGACGAGGATGTATATGTAGATATATAAACTTCAATAAAGCATACTGCTATTACATAATTCTAATGCACAAAATAAAATATATTTATAAGTTACGAAAATTAAGGATTGATTCTTCCCGGACCTTGACAGTGGCCCATAATTATCATCATGATGCCAAATTCTTAAGGGCTCATGCTGCTGGTCGACATCAAGTGTACTTCATTGACCATTACTCAAGAATTTTTCTGCTTTGTCTTATATTGTTTGATAATACGAGAGGACAGTCAAAAAGTTCCCAAAATTTCGTTGTAACTATTTATTACCTCAATATAGGTACACATTCACTTAATCGCCTTCAAAATAGGCTCCTTGAGAACACACATTCACTTAATCGCCTTCAAAATAGGCTCCTTGAGAACACATTCACTTAATCGCCTTCAAAATAAGCTCCTTAAGAACACATTCACTTAATCGCCTTCAAAATAAGCTCCTTGAGAACACATTCACTTAATCGCCTTCAAAATAAGCTCCTTGAGAACACATTCACTTAATCGCCTTCAAAATAGGCTCCTTGAGAACACATTCACTTAATCGCCTTCAAAATAAGCTCCTTGAGAACACATTCACTTAATCGCCTTCAAAATAAGCTCCTTGAGAACACATTCACTTAATCGCCTTCAAAATAGGCTCCTTGAGAACACATTCACTTAATCGCCTTCAAAATAGGCTCCTTGAGAACACATTCACTTAATCGCCTTCAAAATAAGCTCCTTGAGAACACATTCACTTAATCGCCTTCAAAATAAGCTCCTTGAGAACACATTCACTTAATCGCCTTCAAAATAAGCTCCTTGAGAACACATTCACTTAATCGCCTTCAAAATAGGCTCCTTGAGAACACACATTCACTTAATCGCCTTCAAAATAGGCTCCTTGAGAACACACATTCACTTAATCGCCTTCAAAATAGGCTCCTTGAGAACACATTCACTTAATCGCCTTCAAAATAAGCTCCTTGAGAACACATTCACTTAATCGCCTTCAAAATAGGCTCCTTGAGAACACATTCACTTAATCGCCTTCAAAATAGGCTCCTTGAGAACACACATTCACTTAATCGCCTTCAAAATAGGCTCCTTGAGAACACACATTCACTTAATCGCCTTCAAAATAAGCTCGTTGAGAACACATTCACTTAATCGCCTTCAAAATAAGCTCCTTGAGAACACATTCACTTAATCGCCTTCAAAATAAGCTCCTTGAGAACACATTCACTTAATCGCCTTCAAAATAAGCTCCTTGAGAACACATTCACTTAATCGCCTTCAAAATAAGCTCCTTGAGAACACATTCACTTAATCGCCTTCAAAATAAGCTCCTTGAGAACACATTCACTTAATCGCCTTCAAAATAAGCTCCTTGAGAACACATTCACTTAATCGCCTTCAAATTGGCTCCTTGAGAACATTTACACTTATTCCACCGCTCCTGTCACTGCTGGAAACAACGTTGAAAGTTCTGTTTTGGTATCTTCCGAAGTTCAGACGTCGTGTTAGCTTGGATGTCTTCTACGATGGCAAAACGGCTCGGAGAAACAAACATTCCCCTCCTCTACCAGCTTTCCTACTCACCGGATTTAGCATAAGCGGGTTTCTGACTCTTCCTCAAGATCTAAAAGGACTTCAAAGGTAACCGTTTTGCCACCATAAAATACATCCAAACCAACACGACGACTGAAACTTCGGAACATACCAAAACAGGACTTTCAGCGCTGTTTCCAGCAATGGCAGGAGCGATAGAACAACTGTGTATGTTCTCAAGGAACCTATTTTGAAGGCGATTAAGTGAATGTGTACTTATTCAGTGGCGTATTTACGATTTTCTTTCGGGAGGGGCTTTGCTAACTTTCGGGGGGGCTTTGCCTGAAAATATGAAAATTCTGCAAAATATTTCATATACTTTACTATAGTAAGTAAGATTTCGGGGGGGGCTTAAGCCCGGAAGCCCCCCCTAAATACGCCACTGATTGAGGTAATAAATAGTTACAACGAAACTTTCTGACTGTCCCTCGTATTTAATCAATGCTAAACTTGTCGTTCTCACCACCACTGGTGTCGCGTCGACTTGGGCTATAGCAGTGAATTTGTTTACAAAATGCTCTTACCACAATAGTCATGTAGATGTTTTCTCCCCAGCCTTCTTCATTTATTCCAACTATACTCTTATTTTGCTCGGAGACCATCTCAGAACTAACATATATGCAATTCAGAACACCTTCTCTGTATGAAGAGTTAAATAAGCTGATCTTGGTCTTGAGGATCTTGTCGAGAAGTGAGTATCGAACCTCGATACTCTCACATTTATTTAATAATATGGAATCAAAAGGTATGCATTCAAAGAGAGCAAAGCTAATAGCAGTGAATAAATAACTGCCAAGTCCGTTTATACAGGGTGTTTCAAAACATCACCGACAACGTTTGGGAGGTGATTCGTGACACCAAAGATAAGACAAAAAGTATAGAACAACCTGGGCGCACAAATGCTTCCTTTCGGAGTTATAAGCTGCCTAAAAAATGAACTTTAAAGATCAATAGCTCTAAAACTATGGGACCTTCCGTAGTCGGATCAAGACTTCACTTAGGAACTAGTAAGTACCCTATCCAAAAATACATGTTTCAGAATCCTAAGGTACTCACGCAACAATTTTTAGACAGGGAGTTTGGCTACGGGCATACAATTTGAAGTACTCACCAACTACCTCTATAAAAATTGTTGCGAAAGTACCACAGGATTCTGAAACTTTGATATTTGGATAGGGCACATACTAGTTCCTAAATAAAGTCTTTACCCGACTACGGTAGATACCATAATATTGGAGCTATGGACCCTCAAAGTTCAGTTTTTTTCATGTTTTCGGCAGCCCATAACTCCGAAAGGAAGCATTTGTGCACCCAGGTTGGTCTATACTTCTTGTCTTATCTTTGCTGTCACGAATCACTTCCCAAATATTATTGATGTTGTTTTGAAACACCTGTATGTAGAACTGTGAAATCGGTAAACAAGAAAGCTGAGATATAGGGGCAACATTTCAAAATTTAAAAATGTGGCGTCAATCGTTTCTTTAACATTACTCTGAAAACATTACTGCTAGATAGAAAATCCACTATTAACGATTTAAATGTCCCGACAAATTTAATGTCAAGTTGATCTAATATAACTTACTCCCAATGCTTTGAAACTTCGTAAGTTGAATACGTTACCTGTCAAAAAGAACTGCTGTAAATTCAATATTACTGCTCTTGTAAAACCAACAGTCATTTTAAGTATCTCATATTGACGTTTAGTTAGCCGAATTCGAATAGTTCTCAGAATAAACTTACCAGGAATGATTCGCATGGTCAGATTTCGAAGTTTTAAAATTTTCTGACCAATTTCACGCATGTCTCTCAGCAATTGCAACAAGAAAGCGATTAATTCCAAACAGATAGAAATAATTTCAAGTTCATCTTACGATTGTTCAGGCGGATTTTCATGCAAATGTCCGTTGACTTCTTTGATTGCGATGTGACTAAATAGCCAATTAAGGAAGTTGTTTAAGTACAGTTCTACGTGTAACACAACCTAAGGGTCTCGCACACTACGCCACTTCGTGTATCGATGACGCGCCACAAGCTGTGTTGTCGCGTCGCTGATATTCGACACACACTCGCGACGCGACAGATGCTAGATTTTAATTCACGTGTCGCGGGAATGTGACACTCTTTTATCCAAAACAAGGGTGGATTCAGAAGAGGAATGTTTGTTGCTTGGTTCTAATTTTGTGTCTTTCTTTAACGGCTAAGTGCAAGCACATTCATAAGGAGTACATTTGTAGTCTGATGTTTGCGGCCCCCTTGAGCCGTGGATTAAATCCAGGGCCTAGTCATATTGCTAAATCTGCCACTGACTACATGAGGTATTATCTTCATGCCTCGCGAACTCTCCTTACAAATTTCATTATGGAGCGACACGAGGCATCGGTGTTATGCCTACGTGCTTATAAAACATTATTTTTCATATTTTCGTATAGTATACGGTACATATGAAATACACAGAACATATAAAAAATAACGAAATGTTATAAAAATTACATATTGGCCTGAGGATCGCAGTTCGTGAATGTGTAAAATATATTTGGGAATATCTGGTCATTTGAGCTATTTTTTTTTTAAATTTTAATTTGAAACAGCAAAGTGAAGTGATGAACAATGTGGTTTTATGTTCCAATTTTCAACAAACAGTTCATTGGCTTGCTACCAAATTTTGGAAAATGTGAAAAAGAACAAAACGATAAGATGCAGTTTAGTTACCGATAGGATTCTTCTCTTTCGATGGCATAATCATGAATCTACTATGAAATGCACAACACACTTTTCCCCGTGCTTTCGTCTTTTCAATTCTGTTGCTATAGGAATCACTGCTGGAGATCAAAATACTAGCTTGTGCCAGAATTTCTGTAATGAAAGTTTCTGTGTCGAGAGCTTCCATTCAACTCATCTTTCAGAATGAGTATGATTGCTGAAAAGACAAATTGTGGCGCTGTAGCGCGTCTTCGACACACGAAGTCGCGTAGTGTGCAAAGGTCTTAGCTTGTGTCAGGCGGTGTGTTCCCGCGACAAGCCTGACAGTCAGGCTTGTCGCGTAGTGTGCGAAGATCCCGCGCCACATCCATCAAATAGGTACTCATTATCCCGCGACAAGCCTGCATCAGAAAAAAAAATTGTCGCGCGTCTACGACACACGAAGTGTCGTAGTGTGTGACACCCTTAGGTTGTGTTACACGTAGAACTGTACTTTAAACAACTTCCTCAATGGGCTATTCAGCCACATCGCAAGCAAAGAACTCAACGGACGTTTGCAATAAAACCCTTCCTTCAGTTTGGGGTCTACAACGTCATTGACACATGAAAAAAAAACATTTTGTGAAAAAGGGATTTTCTATTTACTCTAATGGATTACGTAGTAATTAAAGAAACTGTTTTCTCTGATAAATACGTATAAATTGAAAACACTTGCTATCCGTTATGAAAACATATATTTTCGAGCATATTTTCGAGACGTTGAATAAAGTAATAACAACAGTAAAAATAATTTTCTCAAGCAACACTTCGCAGTATCTTTATATACATCATTTTTAAAAAAATCAAAACTACTATACCAAAATATTAAATTCAATATCAACAAAATATAAATATCTTGGTTTGCTATAATTTTATCTCAGAATATACCCATAATATTTGATATCCCATCTGAAGGTGGTCGAGAATCCCGGTTTCTCTCAGTCTTTTCAGTCGAATTATGTGATGGTTCGAACTTTAGCAGACTTTTTTTACAAAGTTCCTGCCAATGATTTATTGCTAATTCTTACCAAGAATTAATGTCTTACGAAATTGCAACTATGTTGGTGAATATTTCTATAAAGCAACAAACCGTATTGGTTTGTTTTTATTCTTAGCGACGAGTGTACACAAGGTATTAACATACAATTTGGCGTACTACCCACCAGGGGCGTCATTTCAGATTTCGCCTATGGGGGACAAGTGCACCACCGACATAAGACTTGCACGTTTTGTACTAGTATATTAGTAGGGAATCAATCAAAATATTCCTCAGATTCTTGGGGGAGCAATTGCCCCCTCGTACCGGTACCTCCTAAATGACGCCCCTGCTACCCACATTACTAATTTTCCAGCCGAAAAGAAACCAATGAGAGAACGTTAATCAAAACCTAGAAATAATAAGTAAAATTTCACAACAGCCAATACAAATCCGTGATAACAATGATTCCCGTTTGTTGATTCGAAATCTCCAAGACAACAGAAGCCACAGTATTCTAATTTTTAACATATTTATAAGTTAGCTTACTCAGTATTATGGCATCTTTAAATAATAATTTGTTATCTCTGGAAGAAGTAGTGAAAGACCTTGACATCCGCTTATCAAGAGATGGCGCCAATGATCAAATATCTGCTTTGGAAGAGATCCATTCTTTAATTAGTCAAAATAATTCATTGTATAAAAATGTTTTTGCGGATCAGTTATTTGACAGCGGAGTTTTCTCGAAATGTGTTAGAATGTTGCGTTCGGAGAATCCTGACATACAATTTCAGGCTGTGCGTCTTATGCCTTACATGACAGCGATGCATTTTAAAAATGTTGAAAACTTAGTCTGGAACACGGAAATAATTCCAAATCTTATTGGTCTTCTGAAATCTTCTCACGAGAAACACATTACTCATTTGGCATTGATGACTTTGGAAATGTTAGCTCGAATTAACGCCACAGCCTTACGAAGAATGTTGGACAAAGGTATCGAAAGAGATTTGATCGATATCCTGAAGAGAGACTCTTCTCCAGATAATTTGAAAACAGCTTTGTTGGTTTTGCGAACCCTTTGTCGAGCTGAAACAAACTTTGTGGCTAAGTTATCAGATAATTGGCTTTCAGAATTAAAGCAACTGTTTCAGTCGCAGGATTTGGAAGTAATTATAGAATTGTGCTGGCTATTTTGTTTCTTGACACGACAGGATCCTAAAAGCAAATTTGTAAGGGCAAATATATTTCCATGCTTGATACCTCTGTTACAGAGAGAAGAGATAAGTATATTGTACGCTGTGTTAGAAATAATACGAAATATTACTTCCGGTATATATAGTCAAGTAAATGCAATAATCCAACATGGCTGGTTGAATCAGTTAACAAGAGTAGCGACCTATCCAGATAAAAAGATCAAATTCCTTTCTTTTGAAATCGTCGTTAATCTCTGTGAAGGTTCGAGGGATTGCAATCAAGCAATCATTGATGCAGGATTGCTCCCATTGTTGGTGGATGGTTTGAGAAGCGATCGTTGGATGACACAAACTACCTCAGTAAATGGAATTAAAAGCTTCTTGAAAACTGCAACTGAAGAGCAAGTGGTAGCACTTTGCCGAGAACCAGATTTCTTGAGATTTTACTGTGGTCATCTTCTGAATAACAACACCACGATTGTGAAGGATGTTCTATCTGGCCTTAAGCAACTGTTCTTAAGAGCCGAAGTACTAAATCAAACTGAAAAATTTGTCTTAATGGTTGAGGAGTGTAAAGGATTACAAAATTTGGAACTTATTACAAGACACAGAGATGAAGAAATTCAATTAACTTCATTAAATTTGTTGAGCAAGTACTTTCCCAAAGATGCTACTTTCTTGCTGAACTAGAGATAAAAAAAAGAATGGTGTCAATCTTTAATATTACACATCCTTGTCTAAAGATCTCGAAGAGTTTTAAATACAAAATTCAAGTAAAAATTATCAGTTTCTTTTCATGTGTTGTGGTATATGCAGTGGCGTATTTACGATTTTGTTTCGGGAGGGGCTTTGCTAACTTTCGGGGGGGGAGGGGCTTTGCCTGAAAATGTGAAAATTCTGCAAGATATTTCACATACTTTACTATAGTGAGTAAGATTTCGGGAGGGGCTTAAGCCCGGAAGCCCCCACTAAATACGCCACTGGGTATAAGTATTCCCAATCTTGATTAGCATTAACAACTACAATAACAAATGAACTCATATACTATAACATGTCCACGGGATATCCTCTAGACATCCCACTCAGCATGCTGTCCACTTGATCGTCCACTTAAAAAACAAATTCCAGTTTTTAGTCCCCCTCCTCGAAATTACTAAAACAGAGAATTTTGTAGTGATTTTAGTGATTTTCTACCCACTTTCAGATTTTGCATCTGTGCCAGGGTTGTGAAAAACTCATTTAAAAAAAAAAAGCTTAGCCCACTGGATTTTATTGGGTAAAATTGAATTTTATTGGGCAAAATTGGGTTTTATTGATCAAAGTAGAGTTTTATTAAATTTTGTACACTTTGCATTAAAAAAAATTGCAACAGCAAACGCCGTGCAACTTGGCCACCCACATAATACCTTCTTATACCATAATCATGTCTGGCACTGAGACTCTCCTCCCTTCGTCTCTTCCATACTAAAATCAGCAAACAACATGGGTTCAATTCTAATTTCAAAATATATATGTATTAGTATGGATAGCATGAAAGAATAAAAGCGAGACGAAACAAGATTCATAAGTTGATGGAGAGAGAAATTTAAACATATACGATGAAAAATGGAAACCCATGGATGTATGTTAGACAGACGTATAGAAATTAGGGATAGTCACATTTTCCGGAAAAACGGAAAACGGAAAATATTTTTTCCGGAAACCGGAAAATTGAAAACGGAAGACGGAAAATTTTCCGGAAAAACGGAAGACAGAAAATTTCCGGAAAACGGAAGATGGAAAATTTTCCGGAAAAGCGGAAAACGGAAAATGTGATTTCCGGAAACCGGAAAACACTTTTTCCGGAAATGGCCATCCCTAACAGAAATGAGACAGAGACAAAAGGAGGAGGAAGAAGAAGAAGAAAAGAAAGCAGATAAAAGGATGGAATTTAAACGTAGTAAAAAAAAAACTAACATTATAAAGTTCCTCTTTAAGAAATCCAATAGCTATATGGAACACGATGTTCTGTTGACACCATAAAACAATTGCAGAAAACCACTTGTCATTATCTATTATCATTTTTGTTCCATAACGATAAGTATTGAAACCGGAAATGGGTTATATTAACCACTTCCGGTTCGAATAGAGGGTTAATGGAAAAGATGGAATCTATTGTTGGAAAGTTGAATCTATTGCAAAAATCTCACTCTGAATTTCATTTTTGCTTTATGAAAATCAGCATTGAAACCGGAAATAGTAACAAATTTCAACCATTTCCAGTTTGGTAGAATGTTTGTAAGTCACTCTATGTTGCCCTGGGACTCTGAATCGTTTGCAAAAAATATCTTCTCGGTATCTGTTGTTATTTTAGTTCTATGGCGATAACGTTAAAACCGGAAGTGGTTATTTTAACAATTTCCGGTTTGAATAGAGAGTTAGGGAGAAGACGGAATCTATTCTTTTGGAACCTTAATCGATTGCTGAGAATCCCATCTCGATATCTTTTACCATTTTTATTCTATATTAAAACCGGAATATTAAATTTGAACCACTTCCGGTTTTGGTAGAATATTCGAGATAGTAAGATCTTGTGACGCTGAATCGTTTTCAGGAAACTGCTTTTCGCTATCTGTTATCGTTTTCACTTTATGGCGGTGAGAGTTGAAACCAGAGATGACTATTATCAACAAGTTCTGGTTTGAATAGAAAGTTAACGGGGAAGATTAAATCTATGTTTGGCACGCTGATTTAATTTTTTAAAAAAAACGCATCTCGACATATCTTACCGTTTTTGCTCTGATACCTTTCAATAGACAGACAGACGGACGGACTGAAAAAGCAGATCTATAATACTACCGACACTTGTACATATCATAGTTTGGAAGTTTAAAAATCTGTGAGTCTATCATCAGATTCTCACCTAGAAAGTCATTACCTCGAGCACTAAAGTTTGTACAGAGATATATTTTCATCAGGTCTAATCACGTCCGAAGCCAGATTTTCTTTTTCGATTTTCGACTCAAGTGGAATTTGGAGGATTCAAAATTTCCATGCAAAGAGTATACCGTGAAATTATATAGTTCCTGTCATGTAGGCAACCCAACCGTTCTTTCTGCAACTCAGATTGCATATCTTACAGGTAGTTGAATTCTTTGGCACTACCTTGACTCTTCCCGGGCTCGTTGCTACTTATACACTGCCAAGTCTTTCTATACTTTACTAATCACTATCTGATCACTTCTTTCCGCTTTAAATTTTTACACATTCTCTGACCCCCTGCCGCAAGCAGGATGATGCACTCTGATGTTACTATCTAGAATACTACAAGAGGAGAAGAAGGAACTTGGTCTAGCTTAGTAGTACTTGTGGGTATTTGAACAATTGGTCGTCTTGAAGTTTTTAGTATTATCTCAAAGCTTACCGCTGACCTTTCCCTTTACAACATCAATAAGAAAAAAGAAAGAAAAAGAAAAGGAAACCCCACTAAAACTTTCCCTTTCACCAAAATAATATCCGTTCTTTTTTGTATTATTTCCTTTTCTATTAAGTTTTTTTTTCTTATATAGTCTTTTGAGGAAAAAATTTTTTTTTTTACGAGAGTTTTCTTAGTTCATCAATTTCGTTCAATTGGAAAAAAACTGGTCAATAGAAAACACACACACACAGTCAGAAATATGAAAAAAAATAAAAAAGATAAATTGGTTATTCCGGATAGGTAAAGGACAAGTCGAAGAGAATTTGAGAAAAGATAAAACTCAAAGAAGAAAAAATATGGTGGTATTTCTATTTTTCTATCTTTCTTTCCCTTTCTATCTCTCTCCATCATCCAGGTTCCATTTAAAAAAAGAAGATTTGAAAAGAACTCAATACGACAAGATAATCCACTAGATTTAATTCTAAACCAATAACTTTTAGTCAATAGTCTTTTTCAACCCCCCTTCCCTTCCGTCCACAAAAAATCTATCTCTATAGCACTAACTGCGTATTTGTGTGCGCGTTTGTATGGGTGAATACGAAAGATAAATATTTCAGCAACCAATTCCTACCAAGATAAAAAAAAAAGTCCTTTCCGAAGAAAAATTTCTGGAGATTAAATTCATTGAATAGCAAATTAGGTTTCTTTAGATTCTTTCAGTTGTTGTTGTTGTTGTTGTTGTGAATACTTAAGAAAACCGAATCATAACGTTTAATATGATTTGATTCGAGAAATTGGTTTGCAGTAACTCAGAAAGATCAGAAATGCAAACTTACAGATGAATTTCACGAGATGTATCTGTAAGTAATGATTTTAGCATGATTAAAGAGTCTTGCACATTGGTGCTGGCTGCTATGAGTCGTCTGTACCATCTTCTGACCATGCCTTCATTCGTAATATCTCGTCCTTATACGTCACACAATTTAGATGGATCTCTGACGCTGATAGCTTCTTAATTCTGCACCTGAGAGTATGAAGTGCGTAAGTCACAAATCCTTGTTTTCCAAAAAAAAAAAAAAAAAAAAAAAACTTACTCCAGCACTGAATACATATTGGACATACTACATCATATACTTGGTTAATTACGTCATCAACTCGTACACAACAAAATACTACCAACCAATCGTTGCAGATATACAAAAGATATACAAAACTGGTTTAAGTAATTTTCTCCAAAATTGGACTTACGCACTTCATGCTCTCAGGTACAGAATTAATGTGAAGATTATCTTACTCATTGGGAGACTGTAAGCGCAAAGTCATATTTACCGTATGACTATTCTCACCACTGACCCCACATAACTACGCTCAGAGTAAGTATGTTGTAAAGTGTATTCCTTTCTACGGTAGGTAGAGCTATGTAGAGTAAATTAGAGTCCGGAATAGACTCCCACTACCAGCTCATTATAAAAAATCCTCTGATAAAATATAATGGTATCTACAGAAATATTACAATATAACTTTGTTTAATGTAAGATAGAAAAATGGTAGACCAAGACTTTACAGACTTAGGACAGGATCTCTACAGAGCTCGGGGAAAACTAAGTAGAGTGGTGTAGGAAACACCAATGCTCCAAAGCAAGCAATGAGGGTGTTAAGTCACCGTGCCCCGAAGCAGGCTAAGTGACTGAGGTTGGGATACTCCTTGGACAGAGCTCCTTCCAATCTAAGGCGGGAGAAAGGGAAATCTAGAGTTCCGCAGCAGACTAGAGGTTTTGACGTTGGGTTTGTCCCAGAGCTCCAGGCAAACTAGAGGAGGGAAGACCAATCGCAGACTGATGACTGTCCGTTGTATAGGTGCCCCGGGCGGCGGTGGTGCTGCTGCTCCCTTGTAGTCATGTGACTGTAGATGGTGCTGGTGGCCCTCGTCTGCACTGTTAAAAATACTTTCTTAAATCTGAGAAACCGTTTCTTATCTGAGCACCGAGAATATCTTTTCTTAGAAACAAGAGCTTGAAACTCTCATTAATGAGAAATGAAGAAAAGTAGATGAGGTTGTATAAAGCGAAACGAGAAAATTATACTGTTACTTTCCTTATGAATGATAATTGCCAAATCTCATTGCTAAGAAAATATTGTCTCGTTGTACAGATAAGAAACGGTTTCTCAAATTTAAGAAATTGTTTTTAACCGTGTGCTCCTTATAATAATCCAACGTGAGGTGTAGTATTCCATCGTAAATACATGTGGTTGTTGTTTACAAACAGGAGTATGTGTAATGTTTATAAACACAAGCACATGATACATGTATAGTAGATCTATGGCTGCGCTCCCAATTTTCCTTTACTTCTGAGTAAACGCGTCATGATCTGACCACTTGTGCCATTCTAGAGAACTTCCGGAATTACTTTCTTTACGAAACCTCCATACAATCTTGTATATACAGTACGAAGTACTTCTCTGTATAATAAACATGTTATTTGCTTACAAACTATTTGTACGGCTCCCGTATATGTAGTAAAACTATATACTAAACAGAAAATACTATGGATCTATTTTTATTACAATTAGACCAAGAGATAGCACACTTTTATTTACCCCAAGTTTACAAGCTTTGTTATGTGCTTAAGATTACCCATAGCCTACAGTCTTCAGAAAGGCTTTTCTTAACGTTGGTGAGTGGTGGGTGTCAAAGTAATGACGTCATCAACATGACTGCCACCGGAATTCATAACACAAGTATTAACTGAGGATAACTTTCCATTGAAGGTAGATACTTCGTTCGTGTATCAAATTAAAACTAATAAACGTGTGTAAAATGTGATGTCATTTTCGTTTATTTACGTCACCGCCATCTTTCAATATGGCGCATGATTTGCTCAAAATTTAGTTTCATTCGCGTTATTATAAATATTTCCTGGCAAATAACTATAAAACCATTATAGATATGAGAAAACGATCTGAAACATACGTGGTAGAACAGAATTTGAGATTTCCAACGATATCCATTTCATTACTATATCTTAAAAATTGAATGAGTAATTCAGTTTTATGTATCACATGGTTTTATACTCTTGACCTCTAATGTTATGCAAAGCAAAACACGTAGACTACTTTTGTTTATCCCAAATTTACCGTAAACTTCGTTAAGTGCTTAAGATTTCATATAGTCTATAGTCTTGGGAAAGGTTTCTCTCAAGGTTGGTGAGTGGTGGGGATTTCTCTCAAGGTTGGTGAGTGGTGGGGATCCGAGTAATGACGTCATCACTATGGTTGGCGCGCCAACGCGCAATACTTTACTTAAACAGATATAATTCTACAACGAAGCGTCGTAGAGAATTGTTCTTTTTTCCTAAATGCTCGTAATAAAGTACCCTTTGTTTTGTGTAATACCAACATATTTCGTAGCTCCAATAGTCTTCCTGATATTTAACCTGAAACTTACATTTTATGATTTTTTTGTAACAGTGAATGTTTTAAACCCAACAACTTTTAAAACGTTAGGGAAATAAAATTTGTGAAAACAAAGAAAGTTTCCTAATATTGTGAAGAATTAAATATGGCTTTTGAATGGACAAAGCGATAGTAATTGCAATTAGAATCTTTTTCTCGAAGCCAAGAACTTCTTAATCAATACACTGTTGTTAGGATGAGTTAAGATGTAGGTTATGGATAATCTTAACATACAACAAAGTTACTTGGAGTACGGAAACTTGGAGTAAATAAAATGTGTTCTTTCCCTTAGTCTATGAGCGAAGATTGACTTCTTTAATTTACTAATATGAATTTGTAATGTAATATAATCATAAACAATGATTAAGTAACAAAGATATGCAATATTTTTATGTGAAGTTTGTTTATTATGTAATAAGCACGTTTGTAACTAGGTATTTGAATATGTTTTTGTAAGTATTGTAACGTAATATTCTTCTACTGATTAAGTAAACTTAAAACTATTGCTACATATTACAGTAGGTATCAGAAACAGTATAAAATTCAATTTTAGTTTCCGCTTAAAGCATTGTTTTATACCGATCTTATTAGATCTTACTGGATAGAAACATACCCAATGGGCAAAATTTGGGAAGTAAAGTAAGTCAAAATCTTCTTAAGTGCGTACTTCAAAGGCACAAAGGCCTTCAAAAAATTTAAAACGTTATATGTTAGTGTCCCAAGTAATGTTGAACTTCCAATACCAAAAAACTTGTTATGAACTGTGCTTTTAAAACTATCCAAAAGTCCGATAGGAAACTGCAGGTCGTAAAATGCACCCATGCTCTTTTTGCACAACTTCTCAATATTGCCTCTGACCAGAGGTGTGACATGAGGGATGTTTTGGCTTACCCACGTATGCCAGTACCCCTAGATCTTGGACAAATAGCGGGTCCATGAATAAAACATATAAATCAAAACTGATGCATAAGTTGGAAGAGCTTCAGAAGGAAGATATAGTATCTGCTCCAGCTACTGTGAACAAAATAATCTTTGATGTCATGTTCATCCTGCATACAATTCAATTCCCAGGTAATTATGGAGTTCTCGCTTACCACATTCTGAAATTAATCTATAGAGGAGAAGCTAGAGGAATTCACTTAGTGTTTGACGTCTATGGCCCTCCAACTATCAAGGATACTGAACATAACGTACGCAGTGTTGAAACGGCAGTGAGCGAAATAAACTTGTCTGGACCTGAACAAAATACTCTCAAAAAAGCCGTTAATGCCTCTACGAAGCGTGTCATTCAAAACACCTTTAACAAAGTTTTTATGCAAATGGAAATCTTCTAAATATTGTCACTTGCTTCACAATAAAACGTTACCTGGTATATGTTGCTGTAGAACAGACTTGTTACAAGTGCTCATGTATAGGAGTGAACATGGATGTGATTGAGGTGAAAGAACTTGCATGCCAACACAATGAAGCAGATACGAGGATCATTTGGCATATTTTTCACATGACTCGTTATAGCGAAGAAAGGAATGTTTTGGTGTGAGCAAACCATTTCGATATTTTAGTTAATCGTCTATCACCAAGAAGACTTAAAGAATGCACAATTATGACTTAAATGTGGTTTATCTTCATACAACTTTAGAGGATATATCAACGCCACAAACATAGCCAAAGAAATAGGAAGTGAAATAGCTGACAATCTGCCAGATTTTCATGTCTTCGCTGGTACAGATTATACTGCTGCTTTTAGCAAAGGAAAAATCAAACCATTTAACATTCTAACAGAAAGTATGGCTCACCACAGAATTTCGGCTAAATTGGAAGAACGCATCTGGTGGATGAATCATTGCTGTCTGGTGTAGAGACATTTGTGTGTTGTATGTATGGCCATCCTTCATACACCTCCGTGTCAGAAGTGAGATACCATATTTTTAAGAAGAAAGCGTCTCATGTGTTAAGAAGTAAACCGTTGTCAAAACTTAGACCTGTTGATCCCACTCTTTTTCCTCCGTGAAAAGCTACTTTGGAACAAAAAAATAAAGTGGAGCAATGTTGTATCCTGGACGTGGAAACGTGCAATCCTCTGTAACCCTCTCTAAGACATTAATCCAACTTGTCATGGATGGAACTAAGAAGACGAAAAAGTACCAAGTTAACTGATATGAAGGGTCTATGTCAGCCGACATTCTTTTTGCCGGAAAATGACAATACTTCTGAAGGTGAGGATGAAGTTGCTTCAACAAGCTGTGATAGTGACAGAGACTCCGATTATGAGTAATAAAATCAAAGCTTTAAGCGGAACGCAAGATCGAATTTTACATTATTTATCATACAAGTAGCAATAGTTTTAAGTTTACTTAATCAGTAGAAGAATATTACGTCACAGTACTTACAAAAACATATTCAAATGCCTAGGTACAAACGTGCTTATTACATAATAAACAAACTTCACATAAAAATATTTCATATCTTTGTTACTTAATCTTTGTTTATGATTATATTACATTACAAATTCATATTAGTAAATTAAAGAGGTCAATCTTCACTCATAGACCAAGGGAAAGAACACATTTTATTTACTCCAAGTTTCCCATTAACTTTGTTGTGTGTTAAGATTATCCATAACCTACATCCTAACTCATCTCTACAGCAGTGTATTGATTAAGAAGTTCTTGGCTTCGAGAAAAAGGTTCTAACTGCAATTACTATCGCTTTGTCCACTGAAAAGCCATATTTAATTCTTCACAATATTAGGAAACTTTCTGTGTTTTCATAAATTTTATTTTCCTAACGTTTTAAAAGTTGTTGGGTTTAAAACATTCACTATATTACAAAAAAATCATAAAATGTAAGTTTCAGGTTAAATATCAGGAAGACTATTGGAGCTACGAAATATATTGGTATTACACAAAACAAAGGGTACTTTAAAACAAGCATTTAGGAAAAAAGAATAATTCTCTACGACGCTTCGTTGTAGAATTATATCTGTTTAAGTAAAGTATTGCTCATTGGCGCGGCAGCCATAGTGATGACGTCATTACTGGGATCCCCATCACTCACCAACCTTGAGAGAAACCTTTCCCAAGACTATAGACTATGTGAAATCTTAAGCACTTAACGAAGTTTATGATAAATTTGGGATAAACAAAAGTAGTCTACGCGTTTTGCTTTGCATAATATTAGAGGTCAAGAATATAACACCATGTGATACATAAAACTGAATTACTCATTCAATTTTTAAGATATAGTAATGAAATGGATATCGTTGGAAAGCTCAAATTCTGTTCTATCACGTTTGTTTCAGATCGTTTTCTCATATCTATAATGATTTCATAGTTATTTGCCAGTAAATATTTATAATAACGCAAATGAAACTAAATTTTGAGAAAACCATGCGCCATATTTAAAGATGGCGGTGACGTAAATAAACGAAAATGACATCACATTTTAGACACATTTATTAGCTTCAATCTGATACACGAACGAAGTTTCTACCTTCATTGAATGGAAAGTTATCCTCAGTTAAAACTTGTGTTATGAATTCTGGCGGCAATCATGTTGATGACATCATTACTCTGACACCCACCACTCACCAACGTTAAGAAAAAACCTTTCTGAAGACTGTAGGTTATGGGTAATCTTAAGCACATAACAAAGTTTACGGTAAACAGGGGTAAATAAAATGTGTTCTAGCTCTTGGTCTAAATCATACGGAAGGTTATTATACTAAATCATAACTAAAGCTGTTTATAAGGCCTGATCTGTACAACAAATAAGTTTATTTGTTTTGGAGCTCCGCTGTGGTTATGTTGGTAGAGAATGCCCGAGTTTGATTTCTAGTGAATGCTCATGTGGTTTGGATTCCATATTTGGCTGTAGGTTGATGTTTCATATGATATAGGTTGTGAAATGGGTGTTCAACTTCAAACCAACCAACGATGACTTGCTTCGACAGTAATTGCATTATATTTTAGCATTATACTTTCTGTACACATAGTCTTCAGTTCGATTCGCATTGGGAGAATTTGACTCGGATACAGCGGTGGCTCTTAAGGTAGTAAGGTAGTAAATATCACGACAAACTCGGAAAAGTAAGCTTTTCTAACGTAATACAGCTTTCTGACGCTGTATGAAACTTACTTCCCAAAGTCTATAACGATAAAACTAAAATTTTTACCGGTGTGACTTCCTTCCAGGGGCGGATCCAGGGAGGGCGATCGGGGCGATCGCCTCCCAGAACAGAAAACTTTCCTATTTTATATGTATAAATAAAATCCATCCCAGAGTTTGGAGCTCTTAAAAGTAGCTTTAAGTACCAGTATTACAACCCCCCTCCCATGAAGTCCGTCCTGGATCCGCCCCTGCTTTCTTCAAGAATCACCACTGCTTGGATCAAGACTCAAGTAACGGTTCAGAAAGCAATTTAAAAACTAGCGGCCTTATGCAGAGTCGTTCTGACGCGTTATTAGTAGCATACTAAAGAGTTCGACCAATATATGTTCCCTTCATTAGTCGGGCTTTTACTATGACGTTAATCATACGTCAAAACAACTCTGCATAAGGCCCTAGACCTCTTGGTGTTGGAAAACGGTGATAAATTTGAATCCCCAACCGATTCAAAAATTTTCTTAATGACCCTCGTACATGTAATATATCTACATGCTAAATGCCAAACAATGAAGCTCATTACTCTTCTTACAATCACAGAAACTTGTCATAATAATAGATCATAACTGAATCTGGATATGACACCTGTTGGCTTGTTATTACTATTGATCGGTTGCAGCGTATTCACCTCGTTCGTTTATAGGTTGCGTCGAAAGCACTTTTTATACGTGTGTGTACTTGTGTGTGTGTGTGTGTGAGAGAGGTCTTCACAAGCCTCAAATCTTGATTAAACGTCAGAAGAGAATTGGAAGTGACAGCCCGAATATATTGCTGCAGCGTTGAAGTCGAGACATCAACGACCAACAGAGATCGATTGCTCAAGGTCGATTTTTTCTTTTTCTTCTTTTTAGATATACCCTAGTTTTTTTCTTTCTTTGCTAGCATCTGTGCCATGAAGCTTGTTATATATGTTCCTTGTTTCGCATGTCATTTTTTCCCCTCGAACCTTTTTTTTTTTTTTTTTTTTTTTTTCAAGTTGAAAGGCGATAGCACGAACAATCTTTCAACACATTGTCATCTGACAGTGGAAAAGATCGGTAGACTTCAAGATGCCCTTGAAGGAGACATTGGTCATCCTATTTTGCAATAGTTTGTGCCGTTGGAGGAGAGAGGGTCGTAATACAGGGTTATTCTAAAAGAATGTTGCAAAACTAAAGCGTATTTATTATGTACTGAAACAATATACAGAAACAAAATTGGTCGGAAAGAAGGAAGGAAGGTTGTAAGTATTATAAGCTGTGTTAGTAGTTTACATCAATGTCGCTAGAGGCGCTAGTTACTGTCTAAACAGTTAATTTATGAAAATGGCGACCGTGAGAGTAGAGCGTGTGATGGAATTTGCAAGAACAGGTTCTGTTATAACCAGTGGCGTATTTAGGGGGGGGCTTCCGGGCTTAAGCCCCCCCCCCGAAATCTTACTTACTATAGTAAAGTATATGAAATATCTTGCAGAATTTTCAGATTTTCAGGCAAAGCCCTCCCCGAAAGTTAGCAAAGCCCCCCCCGAAAGAAAATCGTAAATACGCCACTGGTTATAACAGTACCTAGATAGTTTCGTACAAAATGCAAGGAAGAAGCAACGCATAGGAATTGCATTTCACGCTGGATGCAGTAGTTTCAATTCATTGGATGTCAATGAAAAGTCCTGGTCGAACATAAACATTGAGAAAGATACTCGATAGGGTCTGCACTGCTTTTGAAAGAAGCCGAAGAAAATCAGCAACCCGAGCCAGTAGAGAACTGAATGTACGAAGGACTCTCTATACGTTCCTTCATTGCCACAGGACCTGCAAGATTTGAGGCTATGCAACTTTAGTGCAGTAGAGCAGATAACCAAATATACATGGGAACACATGTGACAAAAACTGAGCTAAAAACAAGATAACTACAGCTTATAAAGTATGGGACAAAAATAAAGGACCAAAATCGTCATTAAGACTAAGGATGATTTAAGCCCTTTATTTCTGTCCTGTACTTTATGTAAATTCGTATAGTAAAAAGTATTTGCATATTGCATATGGTGTTAATGTACTTGTGTTGCCATCTAGAGGCTTAAGTCGTCGTACTGTAATTTGGCCACGTAGATAAACTTGAATACGAGTTGAGTTGATTTTGAGTTTAACGTCCCTTTTCAGCAGCGAGGCTATATGAGACGTGGACCTACTGATTAACGTCGAATCCGAACCACATGCGCTCCCACCGGGAATCGAACCCAGGTCTCCCGCGCCAAAGGCGCGTACGCTAACCGCTTAGCCACGGAGGAGCTCTTAAAAACTTGAATACGAGATCCGAATCCCAATACAGATCTGAAATCCGGATCTCAGATCCAGATTCCTATCCGTAACTTGAAGTTTGCGTCCAGACGATAGATACCCAAATTATGCTTTCTAAGGGGTTAATTACTAATGTTCATTCTCCAACTTAAGGTATCACGAATAAATTACATAGCATGAGTGTATAATCGGGGGTAAAAGTGCGGGGAATCGCGGGGTGGAACCGTTCCCTCACTTCAGGCCCGTAGCCAGTCCAAAAATGTAGGGGGGCCGGCTGAAGTTAGGGGGTGCCAGATCCAACCATATGATAGTTCATCACCATATTATCGTTCATTTGCAAGCATACCGTGAAAATTTTAGGGGGGCAGTAAAAATTTAGGGGGACGCCCCCTAGACCCTCTGAATACGGGTCTGTCTCACTTCCCGAAAATATCTGTGGCGTCCCCTCATTTTCTAAAAAAAAAATCACAATGGGCAAAGATAGGCACGGGGGACAGCGTGACATCACGCGTCCCCTTACCTTTTCAGATCTACTTTTACCCCTGGATATAATATGTGCATTTGAAGCATTGAGTAGTCTCTGGATGACAAATAGGCTTACAAAAATGGTCAATACTGTTCATTTCCTTCTTTCTTCTTCATCGTTACTGAAATTATTTGAAGTATGCTTAAAACACCCCTTCCCGAAACGTCTCTTCATGAAAACATTAACAATATGGTTCCAAAATGCCTCTTGATGGGAATCAGAATGGATACTTTTATTCATTCCGAGAACGCCCCTTCCTTTTTTTTTTAAAAAAAAAAAAAAAAAAAAGTCCTTGTTCCAAAAATGAAGGACAAATTCCAATAAATGTCATACTTTAGTTAATATAAGTGCAATTTCGGAAAGTGAAATGAAATTTGTGGTTTTACGTCACATGAGTATGTCCTTTAGCCTAAAGGACACATATGAATAATGAAGGTGAATTATTTTAAAACAGCTGCTGGAATGAGAGTGGCATTCGAAATATAGAACTCGCAGACATGATGTGCACCACAAACTCGGGTGAATAAGTGTTGCACTGAAAGGTTTGGGAATCATGTACTGGGAAATTCGTAATCCGTTAGAATTTGTAGTTATAAACGGTCATTTTTGTTCACTCTAAATGAAATTTGCGTATGTAACTCGGAATCTTTATCCTTGCAGGGCACCAGTTTGAAGTGAGATGGTCATGATCAAAAATGAACCTGACGAAAGAGCACTTCCGTGCCCTGATTTTTACGATTTTCGTCAAGGGTTAGCACAGCAATAGTGTGTTCGCCGGATGACTGCTATTTTTCTTGATGAAGCCTCATTCCAGACGACAGTTTACAGGTGGTTTTAGGAATTCAGATATGGTTTGGTCAGCCTGAGTGAAGAGGATCTTGCAGGTCGTCCATCGACAGGCATTGTGTCCAAAAACATTGAAACTGCTCAGTGGCGGCTTCAGCGGGCAAGTCGAGTAGGCACAGGCCTACCTAAAAATTTGTTAATATATATATATATATATATATATATATATATATATATATATATATATATATATATATATATATAGATAGATAGATAGATAGATAGATAGATAGATAGAGATAAAAGTTACGATGGAGAGTAAATATATTTTCCACTATTTATATTAATGGTAGATAATAATTATTTAACAAATAGCATCAACCAGTACTATAAAAGTAATTTCCTACTGTCGTTAATCAGCCAAATGTGTATATGTATTTATAAACAACGAGAGAGTGGGCCTACCAATATTAAAATCCTGAAGCCGCTCCTGAAGCTGTTCGTGAATTCATTGATACTAATCGATGACTTATCATGAAATTCAGGAGACCTTAGGCATTGGCATAAGCCAAATACAAATAATATTGCATGATCATTTAGGTGTAAAAAAAAAAAAAAAAAAAAAAAAAACCTTTGTGCTCGTTGGATCTCACACAATTTAACTCAAGCACAAAAAGGCACCCGTGTGAAGTGGTGCAAAGCTATGACAAAATGGCTCAGGTCTGAATCATCTAATTTGGTGTTTAATATTGTAACAGGTGATGAAACGTGGATTTAAGCATACGAACTGGAAACAAAGCGACAATCTGCTGAGTGTGTGTTCCGCGATGAACCTGAACCAAAGTTGTTTAGGTTCAGCGTCTCCAAACAAATGACTACATCTTTTTTTTGGTAAAGCACGTCATATTGTAACTGTCTCACTAGAGAACCGTTGAACAGTCAAAGCAGAATGGTACCAACCGTATGTCTACCAGAAGTACTAAATGTGAGCAGTCAGTCCAACCCCAATCGTCGATTCATTCTGCATCACGACAATGCCAGCTCGCACACAGAAGCCGCTTCAAGTGATTTTGTGGACCAGGAAAACATTGAAGTCATGACACATCCGGCTTATTCCTCTGATTTAGTTTCGAGGGATTTCTTTTTGTTCCCAACAAACAAGACATGTTGCGTGGGAAGTGCTTTTGGATTCCAGAGGAAACCGTCGAGGCATACAAACTGCATGTTTTACAGGTACCAACTTCGGAGTGGCATAACTGTTTCAAGATGTGGTTCTCTCGCATGGAACAATGCGTTGCTGCACAGGGACAGTGCTTTGAAAAACAATAGAAGAATTGCTGTACTTTCATATTCTTACGTTCTATCATTTTGTGGAAATTTTTAGTTCAACCCTCGTAGGGGATCGAACGAGACAACCCTCCCCTCACTACTCCCCTAGAAGAGAAATGAGTGTAACTAAGTTCATAAAACAACCTAACTAAGATCTTACAAGACAATGCCTCAAGTACATTGTTCTGAACAATTCATTTTCTTTATGGATACAGCAATTTTAAATTATTTTTTGACATTTGATGGTTGAGGTAATACTGGTTAAGCGTCACAACTGCAACCAAGAATTGATCCAGACTAAAAGTTACTAACATAAGCCCACAAGCCGTACGAAACAGCCACTCGGGACGTAATAGAATAAATTGCTTCACTACTGTCAAACTGCAACTTCAATTCCCTTGATTTTTTTTTTTTTTTTTTTTTTTTTTTTTTTTTTTAAGGAAAAGCTAATCTCTTTAAGAGAAAGTAACTGCTGTTGGGAAACCAGAGAATTTTTTTTTTCGGAAGGGTAAACGTGGGATGGTACCGAGGCAACAAACTCCAGAAGCAATAAATTCGATGGTTAATACCCGATCAGTCTACTCCAGAGGATTTCCAGTCGTTGTCTTCAATTTTTTTCTTTTTTAAAAAAAAATCCCTCGTTTTTTTCGAAAAAACGAAAAATCCACGTGACTAGACACATTAGTTAGTAACTTTCTCATTTCGTCGGAGGGTGCAGAGGAACTTTCTCGCCAAGTGACGAAGTAAATCTCAATTAATGTCATTCTTTCTGTAACGAACCACGAGAGGAAAAAGATAGGATAACAAGCAGAACGTTAAGTCTTGGGTTGGATTTCAGAAAACGTAGTGACTTTCTCTCTCTCGAGAAAAAAGGAGGAGTGTATACTTGAAAATTTTTGCACAAATAACTTTATTTAAAAGAACTCTGGCAAAAATTCAGCTCAAGTATTTAAGGATTAACAGGAGCTGGATTTTTTGGCCATTTTTATTGTTCAAATACTACTTAAACTCTGCAGCAGCAATTTCCACCTATGAGTCACTCCTTCGAAGAAAGCATACGGAGAGAGAAAGGAGCTGGCAGTTGATGAAAGACAGTAGTGAAAGGAAAACAAGAACTTCAATAGTGTAGTCTATGGTTATGCAGGCATACTACTCTTGTCGGTGAGTGACTGTTTGCATACTAACAACACTTGTTCTTCTAACCTTTCCTCTGCTTTCTTCATTATCTTTATCAGTCAGAGGTGCAGGAGGTCGCAGATAATCTGATGTTGATAACAAACACTGGGAACAGCCAAGCAAGAACGTCTATAACTTAGTCGCTTGTTTTACAGGTGTACTATTCGTTGATACACTGCTGTTTGTGAAAATTGCAACACCCAGAAACACCTATGCCAGAAAAAAGAAATTTATTCCAGAGATTAGGTACACTCATGTCCAAAATTATTGTCGCATATCTATAACTGTCTTCTTATAAGAATATAATTTGATAATGATTTTGCAGGATACTATATGTATAATTGGGAAATGTATATTTGTGGTAAATTTCATAGGAAAAGAATCACAAATACGAAAATTAGAATGAGTAAAACAAAATGTTGCAAAAATAGACAAGAAAGTTTAATTTTCGTTTTATTGTTCTTATTTACTGCTCTTTTGACATGAAATTTGCCATATACATGTCTTTGCCGATTATACACATACTAACATTACAAGAAATACCGGGCGAATTCGTTAACAAAATATATTCCTACAACAACATATTTATAGACATGCGACAATAATTTTGGACATGACTGTACATGACAAGACAAAATTGATTAGAATTACAGAACTATACATCATATGTGACCTTGAAAAGTCAATATCGTGTGAATCCACTACGTGCTGAAATCAGCGCCTCTATACGTTCTGGCATGGAATCACGAAAATATTGGATATTTTCTGGGGTATATTCTGCCATGTGATTTGTACGCGAGTCTACAAGACATCCACATTTGCCGGTGGGGGATCGTGACGAAGAATTTTGGGCCCAACCATATCAAAGACATGCCCGATGGGCGACATGTTAGGCGACCAGGCAGGCCAAGAAAGTACTGATACCTGACGTTCTGCGAAGAGAGCTTGCACATTCCTTGCTACATGTGGCTTGGCATTGTCCTGCTGAAATATGGCGATTGGAGTTGCGTATAGTTAGGGCATTATCCCGGGATCTAAAAGCTCAGTAATATACCTGTTGCTATTCAGATTACCCTGGATACGGATGAGTGGAAATCTTAGCATTGATATTTTCTCTTAGAGAACATAAGAAGTTGTGAACTATCCATTGATTTTAGTACACTATCGATATTATACTCGCATTAGAATCGATAGTGCAAGACAAGTAATCTGAATATATAAATACAACTTAATGTGCAAGAGTTATATAAATAATTTCTAAAAATATGCGTCAAGTCTATATAACGCATTGCTGCCACTTTTTTAAAGCAGGAAGATATGAACTTTCGGATTAAATCAAATCGAAAGACGGGAAAAAGAGTAACAAGTAACAGTGCCACATGTACACACGTAAAGGAGTTTGGTTTATATGGCGCGATATTTTTCTCCTTTTCTAAATTAATATTGAAACTGGAAATGGCCACTTCTGGTTTGAAATGAAATGAAATGAAATCTTAAAGTTTTATGTCCCACGGTTATGCCAGTTAGGCTAAGCGAAACGATGAGGGGGAGAAAGCATGCAATGGTGGAATGAATAAAGTGGGAAGAAACGAAAGGACGCTGAGAAAACTCACCCACACGGTATTTGTCCACCACAACGTCCACTTGACGCGGGTTGGGATCGAACCATGGACTCCACGCACCAGTGGTGAACGCTCTACCATTGAGTCATAGTGACCCTTACACTTCTGGTTTGAATAGACAGTTATGAGAGAAGATGGTACATACTCCTAGAACGCTTGATCGATTCAAAATGAACAGTTTCTCCGCGTCCCTTATCGTTTTCACTTTATAGGCTAGATCAATATACAAACTGAAACTTTTAATGCATTTCTATCCCTTAAGATTTTAGTAGAAAGTTAAGAATTGAGACGAAATGTATTTTTGGGATGCACAACCGATGGCAGGACACCACTTATCGCTACCTATTACTGTTTCTGCTCTACAATGATCAACTTGAAGCGGAAAATGCTTGAACTGTACCACTTAAGTATGGAATTTCACCTCCATCAACGAACTCGGTGGCCTACTACATACTGGCCAAAGCTAACGATCATCCATCAAATAGTTCCAAAAATTATTTGTCTCCCGAATAGACGGACACACGGACATACATAGTTTTGTCTTTCGTACGTACGCACACATGAACAGACATGTTTCATAAATCTTCGAACTTTGAATTCCAGACGAGAACACTAGGCGTTTATTTGCATATCCATTTATATACCCAGAATTTGAACTTCTAGGCGAGATCACTACACTGAGAAAAAAATTGTACGTGGCGTACTTAAAAAGATAGGTTACATGCGTAATTCCTGTAGTTTTTGGACTTAATGTACAGCAGACGTATAACTGAAAACGCATGTTTTATAATACTTTCTGTATAAGTGTTCATCTATACGTACTTTCTGTATTAAACAATGTAGGCGGTCAGGATCTCACATAGAAATGGACGTATATAACATATAGCTGACAAAGGTAACATAAGTATATGTATGTGATATACGGAAAACTGTTAATGTCAGACATCCTGCAACGGCATGATGTAACATATAAGGACAGTGCCTATGTAGCATATGGATAATGTATGCTTCGTACTGATTTCTATAGTAAGCAAGAGGATACCGTATATTTGTACAATATACCGCTGTCCGGAGAACGGATTTTTCTCTGTGTAGGCGTTTATTGAGTTGATTTTGAGTTTAATGTCCCTTTCAGCAGCGATGCTATATGAGACGTGGACCTACTGATTAACCTGGAATCCGAACATGAGCTCCCACCAGGAATCGAACCCAGGTCTCCCACGCGTCAAAAGGCATACGCTAACTGCTTAGCCACGAAGGAACACCACTAGGCGTTTATGTCCGCAGGATTTGAACTGGTATATTTTGCAATTTCTATTCGAGAACTCTATCTGTTATGTATGCCAATTGTAGGTGTAAAGGTTGTTAAATTGTTATAGATAAATTACATTTGAAATTTTAAATGGTCCCTATCAGGAATTTTAGTCGAAATTCTTAAGTGTAATGAGAAATTGATGACTACATCAGTTTTTGACTGAAACAGCTTTGAACACCGTAAATAGACATAAAAATTAACTCTGAAACATCATCTTTGAAGTAGCTAACCTTGAAATTGAAGGGGAAATAGAGCATTTTTTTTTTTTTTTTTTTTTTTTAATAATTCTGTATAATCTTAACGGAAAGCGAGCATTCAGTAGGGAAACACAGTTCAACTGAGAGAGAAACTTTGTAAACAGAAAGAAGAAAATGCAGATAGATCTTTTGCTTACAAAAGTTGGTCGTTCCAGACCGGAAACTGACTGTAGAGAAAGGATGGAGTCTTGGGAGCTCTTGGAGTGAGATTGTTCCGAATGCTGATGAGGTAAACCATTCAAATGAGTAGAATAGGACGTGAAGGAAAGTTGGTTTAAGGATTTGCCTCCACAGAGGAAGGAACGTGCCACCAACTTCCAACTGCTCAGCAAAGAGCACATTTTTCAGTGGAACGTTAGTTGAAGAAGCGAGCGTAAAGTGATCCTCTACCAAACGACTAGAATATTCATTTATCTGTTTGTCTATTAGTCTGCCTTTCTATGATTACCTAAATCAAAGTTATCTAGCTTTAGTGAAACTTTGCGATTGTTTTCTTTCTTTCAGGCTTAGCAAATGACATCGCTTGGGACTGTAACTCGTTAATTTAAAAAAAAAAAAAAAAAGATAAGTAAAATCAACCTGAAGTTGAAAGTTAGTATTAATACGAAAAGTGATAACAGTGTATTTTCAAGGCTTCTTATTCGCGTGATTCCGAGTTCGATTCTCGTGAGAAAGGCGAGAAATAGCACAAGTAGAGATCTATTAGCGTCGTTGTTTAATATTAGGAGTAGCATGTGGCAAAATCTATTCGAGTCAGGAAGGCAAGCGATAGCGCAGGTAGAGATCTATAAGCGTCATTGTTTAATATTAGGATTAGCATGTGGCAAACTCTATTCGAGTCAGGAAGGCAAGCAATAGCGCAGGTAGCGATCTATTAGCATCATTGTTTAATATTAGGATTAGCATGTAGCAAACTCTATTCGAGTCAGGAAGGCAAGCAATAGCGCAGGTAGCGATCTATTAGCATCATTGTTTAATATTAGGATTAGCATGTGGCAAACTCTATTCGAGTCAGGAAATCAAGCAATAGCGCAAGTAGAGATCTATTAGCGTCATTGTTTAATATTAGGATTAGCATGTAGCAAACTCTATTCGAGTCAGGAAGGCAAGCAATAGCGCAGGTAGCGATCTATTAGCATCATTGTTTAATATTAGGATTAGCATGTAGCAAACTCTATTCGAGTCAGGAAGGCAAGCAATAGCGCAGGTAGCGATCTATTAGCATCATTGTTTAATATTAGGATTAGCATGTGGCAAACTCTATTCGAGTCAGGAAGTCAAGCAATAGCGCAAGTAGAGATCTATTAGCGTCATTGTTTAATATTAGGATTAGCATGTAGCAAACTCTATTCGAGTCAGGAAGTCAAGCAATAGCGCAAGTAGAGATCTATTAGCGTCATTGTTTAATATTAGGATTAGCATGTAGCAAACTCTATTCGAGTCAGGAAGGCAAGCAATAGCGCAAGTAGAGATCTATTAGCGTCATTGTTTAATATTAGGATTAGCATGTAGCAAACTCTATTCGAGTCAGGAAGGCAAGCAATAGCGCAGGTAGCGATCTATTAGCATCATTGTTTAATATTAGGATTAGCATGTGGCAAACTCTATTCGAGTCAGGAAGTCAAGCAATAGCGCAAGTAGAGATCTATTAGCGTCATTGTTTAATATTAGGATTAGCATGTAGCAAACTCTATTCGAGTCAGGAAGTCAAGCAATAGCGCAAGTAGAGATCTATTAGCGTCATTGTTTAATATTAGGATTAGCATGTAGCAAACTCTATTCGAGTCAGGAAGTCAAGCAATAGCGCAGGTAGCGATCTATTAGCATCATTGTTTAATATTAGGATTAGCATGTAGCAAACTCTATTCGAGTCAGGAAGGCAAGCAATAGCGCAGGTAGCGATCTATTAGCATCATTGTTTAATATTAGGATTAGCATGTGGCAAACTCTATTCGAGTCAGGAAGGCAAGCAATAGCGCAAGTAGAGATCTATTAGCGTCATTGTTTAATATTAGGATTAGCATGTAGCAAACTCTATTCGCGTCAGGAAGGCAAGCAATAGCGCAAGTAGAGATCTATTAGCGTCATTGTTTAATATTAGGATTAGCATGTAGCAAACTCTATTCGAGTCAGGAAGTCAAGCAATAGCGCAAGTAGAGATCTATTAGCATCATTGTTTAATATTAGGATTAGCATGTAGCAAACTCTATTCGAGTCAGGAAGTCAAGCAATAGCGCAGGTAGCGATCTATTAGCATCATTGTTTAATATTAGGATTAGCATGTAGCAAACTCTATTCGAGTCAGGAAGGCAAGCAATAGCGCAGGTAGCGATCTATTAGCATCATTGTTTAATATTAGGATTAGCATGTGGCAAACTCTATTCGAGTCAGGAAGTCAAGCAATAGCGCAAGTAGAGATCTATTAGCGTCATTGTTTAATATTAGGATTAGCATGTAGCAAACTCTATTCGCGTCAGGAAGGCAAGCAATAGCGCAAGTAGAGATCTATTAGCGTCATTGTTTAATATTAGGATTAGCATGTAGCAAACTCTATTCGAGTCAGGAAGGCAAGCAATAGCGCAGGTAGCGATCTATTAGCATCATTGTTTAATATTAGGATTAGCATGTGGCAAACTCTATTCGAGTCAGGAAGTCAAGCAATAGCGCAAGTAGAGATCTATTAGCGTCATTGTTTAATATTAGGATTAGCATGTAGCAAACTCTATTCGAGTCAGGAAGGCAAGCAATAGCGCAGGTAGCGATCTATTAGCATCATTGTTTAATATTAGGATTAGCATGTAGCAAACTCTATTCGAGTCAGGAAGGCAAGCAATAGCGCAGGTAGCGATCTATTAGCATCATTGTTTAATATTAGGATTAGCATGTGGCAAACTCTATTCGAGTCAGGAAGTCAAGCAATAGCGCAAGTAGAGATCTATTAGCGTCATTGTTTAATATTAGGATTAGCATGTAGCAAACTCTATTCGAGTCAGGAAGTCAAGCAATAGCGCAAGTAGAGATCTATTAGCGTCATTGTTTAATATTAGGATTAGCATGTAGCAAACTCTATTCGAGTCAGGAAGGCAAGCAATAGCGCAAGTAGAGATCTATTAGCGTCATTGTTTAATATTAGGATTAGCATGTAGCAAACTCTATTCGAGTCAGGAAGGCAAGCAATAGCGCAGGTAGCGATCTATTAGCATCATTGTTTAATATTAGGATTAGCATGTGGCAAACTCTATTCGAGTCAGGAAGTCAAGCAATAGCGCAAGTAGAGATCTATTAGCGTCATTGTTTAATATTAGGATTAGCATGTAGCAAACTCTATTCGAGTCAGGAAGTCAAGCAATAGCGCAAGTAGAGATCTATTAGCGTCATTGTTTAATATTAGGATTAGCATGTAGCAAACTCTATTCGAGTCAGGAAGGCAAGCAATAGCGCAAGTAGAGATCTATTAGCGTCATTGTTTAATATTAGGATTAGCATGTAGCAAACTCTATTCGAGTCAGGAAGGCAAGCAATAGCGCAGGTAGCGATCTATTAGCATCATTGTTTAATATTAGGATTAGCATGTGGCAAACTCTATTCGAGTCAGGAAGTCAAGCAATAGCGCAAGTAGAGATCTATTAGCATCATTGTTTAATATTAGGATTAGCATGTGGCAAACTCTATTCGAGTCAGGAAGTCAAGCAATAGCGCAAGTAGAGATCTATTAGCGTCATTGTTTAATATTAGGATTAGCATGTGGCAAACTCTATTCGAGTCAGGAAGTCAAGCAATAGCGCAGGTAGCGATCTATTAGCATCATTGTTTAATATTAGGATTAGCATGTAGCAAACTCTATTCGAGTCAGGAAGTCAAGCAATAGCGCAGGTAGCGATCTATTAGCATCATTGTTTAATATTAGGATTAGCATGTGGCAAACTCTATTCGAGTCAGGAAGTCAAGCAATAGCGCAAGTAGAGATCTATTAGCATCATTGTTTAATATTAGGATTAGCATGTGGCAAACTCTATTCGAGTCAGGAAGTCAAGCAATAGCGCAAGTAGAGATCTATTAGCGTCATTGTTTAATATTAGGATTAGCATGTAGCAAACTCTATTCGAGTCAGGAAGTCAAGCAATAGCGCAAGTAGAGATCTATTAGCGTCATTGTTTAATATTAGGATTAGCATGTAGCAAACTCTATTCGAGTCAGGAAGGCAAGCAATAGCGCAGGTAGCGATCTATTAGCATCATTGTTTAATATTAGGATTAGCATGTGGCAAACTCTATTCGAGTCAGGAAGTCAAGCAATAGCGCAAGTAGAGATCTATTAGCATCATTGTTTAATATTAGGATTAGCATGTGGCAAACTCTATTCGAGTCAGGAAGTCAAGCAATAGCGCAAGTAGAGATCTATTAGCATCATTGTTTAATATTAGGATTAGCATGTGGCAAACTCTATTCGAGTCAGGAAGTCAAGCAATAGCGCAAGTAGAGATCTATTAGCGTCATTGTTTAATATTAGGATTAGCATGTAGCAAACTCTATTCGAGTCAGGAAGGCAAGCAATAGCGCAGGTAGCGATCTATTAGCATCATTGTTTAATATTAGGATTAGCATGTGGCAAACTCTATTCGAGTCAGGAAGTCAAGCAATAGCGCAAGTAGAGATCTATTAGCGTCATTGTTTAATATTAGGATTAACATGTAGCAAACTCTATTCACGTCAGGAAGGCAAACAATAGTGCAGGTAGCGATCTATTAGCGTCATTGTTTAATATTAGGATTAACATGTAGCAAACTCTATTCACGTCAGGAAGTCAAGCAATAGCGCAAGTAGAGATCTATTAGCGTCATTGTTTAATATTAGGATTAGCATGTAGCAAACTCTATTCGCGTCAGGAAGGCAAGCAATAGCGCAGGTAGAGACCTATTAACATGTCGTTTAATATCAGAAGTGTTCTTCTTTCTCACCTCAACGATAGGTTGGTGGGCAACATGGAAATTTTAAAACTTTTCTCTCGCTTGGGAGAGCTGCTTTATACTTTGATAAGATCTCTTCTTTGTAATTGCATCTGCATATTCTATCCTTGGTCTTTCTCTTCTTGGTTTTCCTTCTGCCTTTCCCTCTATCAACATGGCGATCCAACCGGAGTTCCGAATAAGATTGCCAAACATGCTGTTTCTTCTTTTTCCTATTATCTTCCTGATCTGTCGTCCTTCCTTAGCTTTCTTTAATACGTCTTCATTCCTTTTCCTTTCGGCCCATGATATGCACAGCATTCTCCGCCAACATCACATTTCAAATGCTTCCAGCTTGGACATTTCAGCTTTTCTCAATGTCAACGTCTCCGATTCGTAGAGTGCCACGCTCCATACCAGTGTCTTAATAAAGCATTTACGAACGTCCAGCGACACATTTCTTGATGTTAGTGGTCCTCTTTTCCTATTGAATGCTTGTTTAGCCTGTGCTATTCTGGAACTTTCGTCTTTTTCACTTCTTCCGTCCGAGGATGTTAGACTTCCTAAATACGGGAACGTCTTAACGTCTTCGATTTTCTCTCCATCTAGCCATACGTTTGCCTCTTCCTGTCCTGCTCTTGTGCACTTTATCACTTTGGTTTTCTTCTTATTTATCTTCATTTTGCATGTTTTTTTTTTTTTTTTCTTTTCAGTTGGTCGTTCAAACTTGAAAGTGCTTCCTGCAAGTCCTTTTCGTTCTCCGCTATCAATGCTATGTCATCAGCAAACCTTATGGTGCTGAAAACCTGACCATTTAGTTTAACGCCTTTCTCGTTTTTATCAAGAAATTCTTTCATAGCCTCTTCTATATAAGCATTGAACAGGAGAGGTGAAAGTCCACATCCTTGCCTTACTTCTTTACTTATTCTTGCTTCCTTCTGATCTCTTCCTATAACAGCTGTCTGGTTCTATAAAGTTGGTATATTATCCTTCTGTCTCTTTAATCCACTTTTGAGATTCTTCAACGTTCTGTACATGATATTCCAATCCACGTTGTCAAAAGCTTTCTCTATATCTACAAATGCTATCACAATTTGTTTGTATTCCCTTCTTTTCCTTTTCTTCCTGAATCCAAACTGGTCCTCCGATAGCCGTTTTTCGATTTTCCTTTCTATTCGTATGCGATAATTTTGCATAATATTTTTGATGCATGGAAAAGCAAACTTAACGTTCTGTGTTCTTCGCATTTCCGTGTGCCTTTTCTCTTCGGGATAGGTACCAATATGCTTTTCTCGAAGTCTCTTGGTATTTTTCTCGAGGTGTACACTTCATTAATAAGATTAAATAGTTTCTTCTTTTTTGCTATTCCGAGATTCTTAATCACTTCCGTTGTATTTGTTCTATTCCTGGGGCTTTACCATGTTGCATTTTCTCCAAAGCATTGTCAAATTCGCACTGTAAAATTGATTGTCCTAATTCATTTTCATCAACGTCTTCTTCCTTCTCTATCTCTTTTTCGTTCACTCTGTCTCCTTTGTAGAGTTTTTCAATGCATTCCTTCCATCTTCTTGTTATCTGCTTCTTTTCTATTAGCGTTGTCCGTGTACTAATATCTATTCGCATCAGGAAGACAAACCATAGCGCAGAATGAAATCTATTAGTATGATTCTTTAATATTAAGATTAGGAAGACACAGGGAATGAGATGTTTTGTGTCCATTAATAGGATTATTTGATTTGATGTAATGTAGAGTATATTATATTTCAAGGCTTCTCTTGCCACGGGTTGAAATCGGTCAAGAGCGAAAGATGAACTTACCCTATCTTAAAATTTATTTATTTATTTATAATAGGTTTCAGATACATCACTAGGCCATTTTACACTGAGGGCGGGGAGATTTGCTTAGTGGTTTTCAAATCCCCTGGGTTTTCTCATTTAGGTTTTTAAAGTTGGAGAGATTTGGCTTGTGTGTGTCAAGAAAACCCGAGGTTTTTGCCCCCTTGGTTTTGGCAAAAAACACCAGCAAAACACCAGTGGTTTTTCGTCTGGAGAGTTAAATATCTCTGGGTTTTTAAAAATGGAGATATTTGGTCTACAATGAAAGAACCCAAGGTTTAAATACCTAGCACTTTACTGGGGGAAATTTATCCTACTGGTAGCAGTGTTTTTACAGGTATTGATTACATTACGCATTCTCCGCAGAGGCACTTTTCAACGAGTTGGTGGTGATTTGGTAAAGGTGCATTGCACAACTGCAGGAAAAATATTTCACAGTGTAGTTGGAATTATAGCTAGAAGGCGGCCCCAGTTCATAAAAGTGCCTGCAGGAACAGAAGTGCCTGCAGTGAAACTGAAGTTGTATGAGGACTCACAATTCCCTGGTGCAATTGGAGCAATTGATTGCACGCATATTCCAGTTCTGTCACCCTCTGGTCCAACTGCAGAGTTGTACAGAAACAGGAAATGAGTACATAGTATCAATACACAGCTAATTTGTGATTCTAATATGAAAATATTAAATATCGTTGCACGTTGGCCTGGCTCCACCCATGATTCAACAGTTTCGAGGAACTGTTCTCTGAGAGTCATAGGCGAAGAAAGAAACCTTCCTGGATTATTAATAGCTGACGGTGGTTATGCTAGTACAAGCTACATATTAACGCCTATTCCAAATCCTAAAAACGCTGCAGAAGAAAGACTTAAACATGCTCACAGGAAAGCAAGAAACGTTCGCTGGGTTCTATTCGATTAGAGAGACAGGGAAAATAATACTTTTCAGTCAGATGCACAACAAGTCGGTGGATTTCAAGAAAAAACCTGGGTATTTCACCCCACGGTTGATAATGAGCAAATCTCTTCACTAAAAAACTCCGGGTTTTCGCAAAAATACCTCGGGGGCAAATACCTAGTGTTTTACTAAAAACCAGAGGTTATTTTCCCCACAGCAAATCTCCCCGCCCTGAAACATTTTAAGATTTTAACATTTTACACTGAAACATTTTAACATTTTACACTGAAACATTTTATCATTTTACACTGAAACATTTTAACATTTTACACTGAAACATTTTAACATTTTACACTGAAACATTTTAACATTTTACACTGAAACATTTTATCACTTTACACTGAAACATTTTTAACATTTTACACTGAAACATTTTAACATTTTGATAACAACAATTGAATAACAATTTGAGCCCAAGATGGTACAGCACAACAGCAACCTTACACAAATAGCTTATTTAGAAAGGATATGAAAATATACTCATTTGAAAAAAAAAATCGTCTACAGTTTCTGGTAACTGATTATAAGTACTGACAATTCGGTTAAGAAGGGACCTTTGGGCAATATTAACTCTCGCCGCTCGAATGTAAAAGAAATCATTAGACCGTGTTGTTCTAGCGGGTACGCGAAAATTGATCTGACTTAATTACAGTTCACATGATATATGGCCATTACCAATTTTATGCAAAAATATTAGGTCAGAAATTTTGTTTCTCACTAGGGGAGGTTTGATATTGAGGGATTTTAAAACGTCATTTTTTGGAAGTGTTCGGAGGTGAGGTACTCGGTAGGATAGAATGACTAAAAAGAAATTAATTGCGGAATTTTTTTTTTATGAGTAGGGCAGATCATAGACCAGATAGGAGAACAGTACTCAATAGTGGGAGTGACATATGACTTATAGAACAAGCTTAAGGAATTAGGATTTTTTGTCAGTGAAGCGATAAAGGAGTCCTAGTTTTCTCATAGCAGTACAAGATATTGTGCTTATATGATCCGCAAAAGTAAGCTTACTGTCAATGATAACACCAAGATCTCCGAAAGAGGAGACAAGATTTATGTTCTTATGACCAATTTTGTAAATGTGTTTTGTAGGTTCCTCTTTTAGAGAAATCGTAAGAGAAGCAAATTTTTCGATGTTTAAGCTAAGTTTCCAAGAGTTACACCAGTTGAGAAGAATTGAAGGATCATGTTGAGGAGCAAGACCATCGTACTCGGATTGAACTTGTCCGTACAGTTTGCAATCATCAGCGAATAAAAGAATAGTGATAGACCTGTTTGTAAACAAACAAGGTAGATCGTCCATGTATAATAGGAATAAAAGTGGACCCAGAACACAGCTTTGGGGAACTCCAGAAGTTACGGGAATAATGTCATAAAAGTAACCTGAAACTGAAACTCGCTGTGTCCTATTACTAAGATAAGTTTCGAGAAGACTAAGTAATTAGTATTGTATATTGAATCTAAAACTGAGTTTGTACATAAGAGATGGTGTAGAAGAGAATCGAAAGCCTTAGCCAGGTCCAAATACAAAATGTCGAGCTAAGAAATTTTTGAGATGCTGTCCACAGTATCGGATAGAAGAACAAATAAATTAGTAAGACAAGATTTTGCTGGCAAAAAGCCGTGTTGTGAGGAGTTTATGTTCCAAGTTGAGTAAAATTAAAATTAAAATGAGTAAAATTATGTTTCAAGTTCAATTTCGTATAAATATAGTATACAATCATACTTTGGAATATTCACTTAACCTGTTCCAAAACGCTGCTCTCGATCCAAATCATTCAAGTCCCAAGACAGTTTATTTTTCCTTTACAATAAGAGAAATTGGATTAATCCGTTCCGGAATCCACAAACTCGAATAATTTTAGGAATAAATACATTGAATTGTAAGGTAGAATGTCAAAAAATAATAAGAGTTCTTGAACAAAATCATTTATTTTAGACCATGGTGAAAATGATACAAAACAGTTACAAAGTCATAAAATTAGCTGCGAAAATCACAAGAGATGCTTTCGCCACAGCTTTCGGCAACGAATTGAAAGACAATGCGCATGGGCGCGAGGGGAAAACATACGTAAAAAACATACAATTAATACTCGCTGGACATTCGAATTCCAAACCAGCGTTCGTAGTTTGAAGCAAAATTTGCCCGAACCTTTCGTTAAGAGATTTTGAACTGAATAATAACACGAATTCCCTGCTTTTAGTCGACATTTAATTTTTTTGTGAATATAATTTTAGTCTGTTAACAATTGATCCTACGCATTCCAAGTTGTTCGAGTCGTGGAGAATTCGCCTATATCATACTGTATATATGATTTTCGCATTACATTTGAGATTTATAATGTCCCTCTTGCATGGAACTAAAATTAATGAAAGGTAAAGCTATATATCCAGAGCTTTCGAACAGAAAATTAAGTTTAAAGATAGGCATTGCTTTTAATTGGGTGTGGGGGACTGATGGGTATAAATGACCACAGAAATATTCTAAGAATTAGAAATGTAGCATCCTCCCAATAAGTGAGAAATTATTTCCCTTCTCTTAACCGACTGTAAAATAACTAACTAACTAATTCTATGGCCTATGGACCCCGGAGATTGTTCACAAAATCTCTCTTTTTAGCCATTTAGATCTAGTTTCTACTTTTGTACTCCTGTTTCCCCAAGATCTATCTTAATATTGCTCTATCATCTGCGCCTAGGTCTTCCTCATGGTCGTTTTCCGATTGCATTTCCAGGTAATACTTTGTAAGTGTTCTTACTTTCTTCCATTCTGGCTACATGACCACTTGAGAATCTTAGATTTGATGACTCTAATAATGTTTGGTAAACGGTATAAATTAAGTTTCCGCCATTCCCCATTCCTGTTCCTCTTGGGTCCGAATATTCGTCTCAGGATCTTGTTCTCAGGTACTTTCAGTCTGCGTTCTTTCCTCAGAGTAAGAAACTATGTTTAGAAACCGTATAGAACAACAGGCATGATTATCATTTTATATATTTTAAACTTGAAATTCCTCGACAGAATTCGCGACGACAAGAGATTTTGAACTGAATAATAACACGAATTCCCTGTTTTTAGTCGACATTTAATTTCTTTGTGAATATAATTTTGGTCTATTAACATTGATCCTAGATATTTGAAAGTATCCAAGAATAAAGATAAAATACAATGAAATACAATGAAAACAATGACGCCCTTAAAATTTCATCAAAGGGGTTGAGCTCTCAAATTCACTATTCAGGAGTTTTGTATATTAGTATAGCGTCTTCTTTTCATGTGATGTTCATGGCAAAATTAAAATACAAGGAAGTCCCCTTGTGTACCTCACTGATAGGAGAGCGAAATAATATTTCCCCTTTGATTAAGCGGGAATAAAATTGAGTAACTTAATTGATTAAAAATTATGCCGCAGTTCAGCATTGACGCTTTATGAGACAAGACCTATGACTTAAATGAAACCGGGAAAACTACAGAGGGTGGTATCCCAGGCAATTATTGCCACACATGTTACTCACTTGCACACGAAAAAGCACTAGAATACATGTAGAAAATGAAAAATCAGGTTTCTAATTTAATATCTCACGTTTATGCACCGAGGCTAAGAGGAGACAGTGATAATGATAAGAATAAAATGGTAAAATGAAGAAAATGTGAGGAGACGGGAAAATCCCGACAAGACCCACATACACTGTGTTTGTCCACTACAAAGCCCACTTAGAGGGAGCTGGGATCAAACCAGGGACCCCACGCACCAGAGGTGAACGATCTACCACTGAGCCCCGCGGTTCTCTTAAAAACATGAAGAGCAAAATAGAACGAAACAAAGGTTAAGAAAGTGAAGTGATTTTTCCCTAGGTACGCATGCATGTATCTGAAGTCTGGTAGTGACTGTGGCGTTATATTTGAAATGAAGATGGCGTTGTCATAATATATCAGTTTATCTGAATAGTATGAAGCTTTAGGGGTAAGAAATAAGAACGTTTCTTGTGAGTTAAAAGTAACATATGAAACCACGTACACTATTTTATTCCATGACATTTGTCTTTTTTCTGGTAACATGATAACACAATTGCTATAGACCTATGTTTTCTAGTCAAAAGATTACGACACGTGGTTTTCATAAGTATCTTTTGAAACTAACGGAATACCAGTTAGGGAATTCTGAGTCTAAAACAAATGATAGTCTGACGATGCCAGCTCCTGGCTATAAGGTGGATGCATTAAGATCTCCCTGCAAAGTTCTATCAATTTCTGACAAGTCCTTAAAGATGTGTGCTGTCTGGTATTGACAGTGTAGTGTGTCACATTCTATATGTTGACAAGTTCCGGCCGTACATTTTGACTTGCTAGGTATACTCGCGCTAATTCTCGACAGTATAGGTCAGAGTCATTCGTTCTATCTGGTGGCAGCAGTTTATCATTCACGATTCCCTTCCAATCCCACCAAACGCACAGCATAATCTTCCTGGGCGTCAGTATTGGCCTTCCCGCAGACTGTGGAACTTGCCTTCGTTTCGACCACGAACATTTTCACACTTTGTTGACGTAGGTTATCCACGTTTCATCACACGTGATCAAACTACTTCAGGAAGAGTCCAAGTTCATTACATTTTAGTAGAAATTCGCAGATAGAAATTCAATCGATTAAATGTTTCTGAGTCAGATCACTTAACACCCAAATGTGCAACTTCTTTTTGTAGCCTGCTTTCTCCAAATGACTTAACCTTGTTTGGTGATGAATGTCAGGACTGCTTGGGTGATGTATGTTTAGATCATTGGCGATGTCACGAGTGCTTACAATGACGGTCCTACTCGACCTTTTCCAGAAGATAACCCACTTTTTCTGTGATTGGTCATCTATTGTGAGGAGCATTTGAGACACCGAGATTTCCGGAACGAAACCGACTGATTCATTGTTATCTGTTTTCCATAATAACGTGTATTTCCCACAAACAGCAAAAATTTCTTCATAGGCGTGCGCAGCATTTATACCTTTATCAACATGAAGTTTATAAGCATAGTATAGTTTTGCTGAAAGCTCACTTATCTTCAACGACACAATACCTTACGTCTGATTATGATAATTTCAATATGTGTTGCATATCTATTACCTTCAACTGCCAACTGCTAAATGACGTTTGGCCCAACCTGCTGTAACCCCTATCCTGCGATCTTTGACACTAACGTCATCTTGTGCAAAAAGGGCTCACTAATATTTAAACTACGGGAGGGAGTCCGAAAATAAATTTCCTCCCTCGTTTTCCCCAGGAAAGTGAACAGCAAGGGCGGAAACAAACAGTGGTTGAACGCGCAACACACCCAAACACACAAGTGGGTATCGTTCGCCCACAATCCTACAGATGGCTCCGTCGCAACGTCTGCACAAAGTACAGACGAGTCTCTCAGTCTGAGTCCGGTATCTATGGAGAGAAGGCGCGTTTTGACGTCCTGGCCAAAGGAGAAAGTGAGAGCGTTTGTCCACTATGAATGGGCAGGTGGCGTGTCGGGAGCAGAAATCCATAACCGCCTCGTGTTCTGTTGTTGGATGACAATGTGAGATTACACTCAGCATCGGCAACGCAAAACCATATTGCAACTCTTGGGTGGGAGCGCCTAGCCCATCCGCCATACAGTCCTGATCTCGCACCCATTGGCTTCCATCCGTTTCTGGCTTTGAAGAAGACTATAGCACGGCCAACAAGAGATGGTCTCTGACGTTTCTTACCACATGCGGTGGGACATTGCAGCCCCTACTTTGATACCAGTGTTACCAACCACAATCACTCTATCTTATACCATTAATTAAATTGCCACTACAGTTGCACCGAAAAAAACCTTGACACGCGAGTAGTGGCAATGTCACTGCGAGCTGTCAGAGACGTTCTCTTACTGGACGCACTAGGCGGCACGCTCTTTGGAAGCAATGCTGAAGTCACAGAAGCTGTTCGATGGTTCTTTCGTATGCAGAGCCCTGGATTTTTCCTGGAAGGGCGTTTGAAACTCAAAGACCGGTATGACAAATGTCTCAATGTATGTGGCACTTATATGGAAAGATAAAGGGACGTCTGATCTTTAATGTCACATGCTATTTTCGGTCTTGCATCCCCACCTCTGTCCACAGTCACCTGGGGAAACTTATTTTCATATTCCCCTTTTGTATTTAATAACACCATCTGGATCTCAATTCAATATCAAAATAACATTTAATCCGCCTTCAGCACTAATTACGACCTTTCTTACAGATATTAAAAAGTTAGTTAACCATACACATTTAAAAAAAAAAAATCTCCAAGCCTACAATGAGATTACAAAACAAAGCATTCTTAATACTTCACAATAGGAAGCATGAAATGGCAAACTGTTATCTACGAGCTGTTGATGCTGTGATTATCTTCGCATTCAATTAGTCGTTTTGCAAGTATTCAGGGCCTTATTAACTATCTTAATTAGCAACATGTTCAGAAAAGCGACTCTGAGCAGCTTTAATGATCTGCTTATGTCTCTTGAGTATTGCTGAATGTCTAGCAACTACAGAGTAGTTTTTATCAATTAAAAATGTCTTCCTCTAGTTTCATCCAACGTAATTTTCTTGGAAAACAACCGCGAAACACTTCAGATTCTAATTATAATACTAAAAATAAAAAAATATTTTAAAATATGCTGTAAGATCAGAGGATCGTCAATAGTGGATTAATTTCATCTGCTAACAGCTGAAAAATCTTGTTTGAGTGTCTGTAAACTATACATGACGTGGAAACGACAAACGAGTAATATAAAACTAAAGATTAACAAGAAACAATTCGAGATTTAAAGCAAACTCACATTCAGTGTTGGGAAAATTCAATTGCATTAACAATTAACGATTAATCTGTAACTTTGTTAGTTGTAACTAGCAGAATACTCGTTTTTCGCACGGGCAGAATACGATTCATTTTGGACATAAAGTACTAATGAGGGCTGAATTTGGATTTAAACTGCAGCGGAAGTGTCACTGTTCATCTCAGCGACCCGGAAAACTATGCATCCAACACTAATATCGGCTATTTTCGATTTTTTTTTAAATATATAATAAAAACAAGAATTTTAGGAAAACCAAAAATGGATCTAAAGCTTGCGATCTTGGCCAATAATTAGTTTTTGGATCAGGGGCTACAAAATTTTTGAACGGCCCCTAAATCAAGTTTTCGTATTTTCTACGGAATAAGCACATCATACTCAGTTAATTAATAGTTTGGTTTCGGCCACACTATAGTGGTTCTTCAGATATAAGGCCTACAAGAAACTTGTTTTGATTGAAATATATTGGATCTTTTGACCCCCAAAACTATCAAGAGAAGTCGGCGTCACCACGACGGCGATACTACCAAACACACCGAAACCTGGCAGACAAAAGATGGCATCCAAAACTGCTATGGCGCAGTCAACCCCCCTCCCCCCTGATATGAACCCAATTGAACATGTCTGGGCTATTCTAGATCACGTCAAAAGACGCGTCTCCAAAACCCCCCGCTTCCCATAGATAGCTTTTCCAATATTTGCGTGGAGAACGGGCAAAAATCCCTCGGCGAAAATCATGGAACTCATTAATTTCATCCCCCAATAGTTTAAGACTTCGCTTCAAGCTAAAGGTCGATCAACAAGATATTAATCTGTATTCTTTGGTTTAAGTGTGTCAAGTGGGTACAGTTCAATAAAGAGGGAAGTTTATAAATAGCTGTCTCTGTAAATCTCCATAATTATTTTTCCTAAATAATTTTGTTCATTTTAATTGGGAAAGCACAATATAATAAAATATTTTTTTATTTTATTGGTAAATCAGGCATATACTGTATGTTCGAACACGTGGAAGACTTGTTAGTAGTAAATGAACAGTAATTTACCCAACCTTGAATTTCTGACAGATTTCCTAGTAGGCATGCGACATACCAACGTTGGCCCAACGTCAGGTTTGGCCACTTTTGCAACCACCCCAACCAAAAGAGTGATTTCCCCAACATTTAGTCCACGCTTAAGTAACGTATTTCTTGGTTGGGGAGACAGTCAATTCTAGTATCGTTGCGTGAAGGTCGGGAGAACAGTTGGTTGGCCATCTATGCTGTTAACCAACGTTGGGCCAACGTAAGTTTTTCCAGTATAGGCTCGCATCGACCACCACCCACCGTTTTTTGACCAAATCTCACTCAATCCCCAATGGTCAGCCAACTAACCTTGCTACTAAGGTTAGGATATACGCAACTAACGCTGGTATGCAAAGAGTCGATTCAAAGAACTATACAGAGTGAATTTCCTTTTTAGACCAGTCGGTGTACTATGAATTTAAGCAGCTCAACCGATGACAGTTGAAAGCAGAAACAAACATATGAAACAGAAGATGGTACACCGCATTTATAACATCAGATAATCTTGCAGTACAAAGAAATAAAATGAAATGAAATTTTTGAGTTTTACGTCCCATGGTATGCCGGCTACGCTAAAGGAGACTGTGATGATGAGCAATGAATGAAATGGTGGAATGAAATAACGGAGGAAACGGAAGAACCCCGAGGAGACCCACACACACGGTGTTTGTCCACCACAAAGCTCACGTGATGCGAGCTGGGATCGAACCAAGGACCCCATGCACCAGGGTTTGAAAAAACCCGGGCTTTTTTGAAAAAGCCCAACCCACCTGGGTCCATATGGGTTTTTTCGGGTATTTTCGGGTTTAATTGGGTTTTTTCGGGTTTAATTGGGTTTTTTCGAAATATTTCAATGTCTTTGGGGTAAAACTGTTAAAATGTGATTTATATTTCAAGATTTTCATTGTCACAACTTGCAACAATTTTCTACTTACTGCTGTTTTGAAAAAAATGGCCGCCATTTTGAAATTTTACATTCGATCGCCGAGAAAATCTATACAGCAAATTTGGCAGATCTCGTGCATTCACCGTCAAAACTTCAACTTAAAAGACTGAAAATTGTGCTTCGTAGCGTGGATACTCGCTGTTTTGAAAAAAAAAAATATACCGCCATTTTGAAATTTTACGTTGGTATGCTGCCAAAATCTATACAGGAAATTTAGAGTGTCTCGTGCTTGTATTCTGAAAATTTTAACTTAAAAGGCCAAAAGTTGTATCCAGTAGTATGTGTGGTAGAGGCAGACAAACGAATTGAGTTGATTTTGTGTTTAACGTCCCCTTCAGCAGCGAGGCTATATGAGACGGGACCTACTGATTAACGTGGAATCCAAACCATATGAGATTCCTCCGGGAAGCAAACCCGAGTCCCACGCTGAAGACGCGTACACTAACCGCATAGCCATGAAGGAGCTCGGCAAACAAACGAACAAATGTAGATCAAGTCATCCAGAAGTCTGACTGACGTTTGCCAGATATGAATACCAAAAGGGGTCTATTAATTTAAAACAAAGATACAATTCATGTTGTATGAAATAAAAAAAATGTTTTAAAATGTCTTATATGAAATTAATATCTTCCAGCCATATTTTCTCCATGAGAATACGGGACACCTCAGATCCCCCCTTCCTCAAATTTCCAACACAATGCAATGAACTGTAGTCTGGTTATGAACAAAAGTATAATAGGCCGCGGTGGCTCAGTGGTAGAGCGTTCACCTCTAGTGCATGGGGTTCCTAGTTCGATCCTAGGTCGCGGCAAATGAACTTTGTGGTGGACAAACACCTTTGCGTGGGTTTTCTCGAGATTCTCACATATCCCCCTACTTTCTTCATTCTGTCATTTCATTCATTTCTCATCATCACCGTCAGCTTGAGAATAGCAGGTATAGCCGTGAGACTAAAAGCAAAAGATTTCAATTTATTATTTTTTTTTTTTCAAGAATATAATAGGCGAAAGTTCACTAAGCAGCAGCTGCTTTTCTCTTTTCGTACCCTGCAATTAATTGTATAGACTAAAGATGCCTAAAAACTTAAGATGTGCTATAAAAATGCTTTACAGGAAAACAATATGTAAATTATTTAAATCAATGGTACAATCTACTTTCAATATTTTTCGCGCGTGTAGCAATATTTATTTACATGGCTGTATTTGCCAAAATTACGTTCGTCAGTTTAATCTGATGAAAAGCTGATTTTCATCCTTGTGTCGTGTGTAATTGTCAGGACCAGATTTACATTTTTCTAAGACCTGGACCAAAGCACAATTCTGTGCCCCTAGCCTCTGAGCAAGATTATGATTCTTGTTAACTTATCTAATGTGTTGTTTAAGAAAAGGTTAGTCATCTTCCCTGTTTGTAAATGTAGAAACACTCAAAGCCATTTTTTTTTTTTTTTAATGTTCCGGAGAGTATCCGAGTTTCCATCAAGTGCAATGGAAAAAGTAGTATTGCAAATTTAGCTCGCTATCAAGTCGAACAGGGTAGTGTTATAACTTCCTCGAAACTGTTACATGCAACAGCGTACTGTTCATACACTAATTACAGGATTCCCAGCCAATGTCAGAATTTTTTGTTTTTCACTTTTCGAATAAGCTGATATTGATAGCAGAAATGGAACGGAGTTAAAATATGGGACATTTCCCTGTCCCGACTAAATTTACGGGGACGTGGGACACTCGGGTCCCAAAACGGGACACTCCCGTTTTTTTACGGGACGTATGGCAGGCTTAAGCGTAAAATAAATAGTTTTATTGTTGAAGTATTCGTTTCCGATCTTCTGCGTTTAATTCGAGAATTTCCCGAGCACTTCTTTCACAGCCTGTACATCAAAACTTCCACTAGTACGGAAATTTGAACTCAGCACTTGAAATAGTAAGTGTTACGTAGTCTTCGAAACCCCGAGCATTAAGCTTCTTAAATTTGACAAGAATTTTTACGCTATTGCTGGTGTTGATTCTACAGAATGCTTACTTGAAGAGTAGCAACAAATAACTGAACTACACTATTATTGGTGGAAAAGCAAATTTTAATTGAAGAACCTTGTGTTTTACATCAAAGGTAAGAAATAATACTAATAGTTTTACCAATGTATTTATATATGTACTATTAGTACCGGCACCTATGACCTTAAACCCGTCAAACGTATGAGTGATAATGTCCCTCGGTGTCGCGAAGTCGACGAGCATACTATTCACGGAAAATACTTTCTAAAGTACAGAATTGCTTATTTTACTTCAAATAGGCTATAAGCATAATCCACACATTAATTTGTTCTATAACTATCTCAAGCTAAGGTATTTTTTTTAAATTCATTTAGTGCATTGAGAACTTTGTAAAGGTCTTATGTTGAATGTTATTGTATACCGTAACGTGAAAGCCTCTAATTCGCTCAAGGAAAGTCTGAAATCTGATAAAAATCACTTACAATGTGATCACCTTAGTTGTATCAATAATATACTAAGAAATAGGTCAAAAACCCAGGTGGGTTTTAAAGTGGGTTTTTTCAGGTGGGTCCAACCCGAAAAAACCCACCGGGTTTTTTCGGGCTGGGCCCACTTGGGCAAACCCTGCCATGCACCACAGGTGAACGCTCTACCACTGAGTACGAAGAAAGGAATCAATCCCCACAAGTGAAAACGCAAATAAAAATTTTTAACATTCTGGAAAAAGTAATATATATATATATATATATATATATATATATATATATATATATATATATATATATATATATATATATATATATATATATATATATATATATATATATATATATCCAATAGCTCGCTGATGGAAATATTCGTTTCCTAAATAGTTTTAAAAAGCCATGATCGATCTCTTTCTTCCCGCCTCTTCGCATTTCAGTGGTGAAACATCCAAAACAAAATACAATTAACCACCACTTTTACTACCAATATTTGCTCATAGCATTTTGAACGATGGTATGTCTACCATATTTGATATTTGAATCTGTAGCTCCAGTAGATGATCGAGATTCAGTATCGAAGTTCTCAAAGTAATTTCAGTTGTGACTTTTGTTATTGAATAAACAAATACTGTCTAGAGTTCCTAATGTTGAAGCATTTCAGAAAGCACTTTGGGTTCAGTCAAATCTACATACAAAGGAATATACAAAAGTATAGCACATATAATTTCACTTCACCTATCTTATTCGGGAAGCATTCATAAAATTACTCTGTACTAGACTCATAAACTAAAATTTCGTGATGCAAAATAAACAGTTATAGGTGTATTTATTAACTTCATATGAGCGTATTCCTGACTGTGTATCATCGCTGCGCCTCGAAAAACCACTGTGGGAGAATCAGGTCCGCAACCAGACACAGAAGTTTGGAGGGGGGGGGGGCAAGTCATTAAAAATTCTCTTACAAATATCTAAATTGTGATCTTTGTATTAATAATAGCATTTTGCATTGGGGTCTGGAGGGGCCATGAAAAGTTTAGGAGGGGGCCAGGCCCCCCCTCTAGTTGCGGGCCTGGTGAGAATTAGCAACTTTCCAGAAGAAAACAAAGTTTTCTCATCGTTTACATTATTAACAATTGTAATTTTTGTTTCCTTATTGCGAGAAAGCTATGGTGTTATGAATTTACATACAGGAATATAAGGGAAGGTGCAACACGACTTTGTACTCATATTCAGTGTGCAATTCAATTTGGACGAAAATGTCACATTGTAGTTTCTCGAGGCGCACCGACAATACGCATATTTGTATATGTGTGTGCTTTACATGTGTGTATTGGGACAAGTATAGGCATATTTCCTTCGCCTTTCAGTTTAACGTCCTATAATCATGCCCTTTAGGGTAAGAGACACGATCAAAGTAAGTGAATGATGATGTAAAAGTTGGTGGAATGAGAATGTGGGAGGAGATGGGAGAACCCCGAGAAAACCCACGATCACGATGTTAGCCACCACAATTTTACTTGGTCGGGAAGTGCCCACGCACGAATAGAGATACGCGCTCTACCACTGAATGTACGTTCATGTCCAAAATTATTGTCGCAGGTCTATGAATATGTTGTATTGTGCTGCCAAAATGTCTTGAGCCGTGGCAAAAATGCGAACTAAAGCTCACACTCTCACACACCCACGCGTTCCGCCAATAAGGGTTCAGCTGTTGCTAAGCGAAAGAAAGCGAGTGGAATTCCTTCAGCCGATAGCAGCGCTTGCAATGGAAAACTAGGGATCAAGTCAATGTCGTATATTTATAGTAGGAATATAATTTGATAACGAATTCGCCTGGTATTTCTTATAACGTTAGTATGTGTATAATCGGCAAAGGCATGTGGCAAATTTCATGTCAAAAGACCAGTAAATAAGAACAATAAAACGAAAATAAAACTTTCTTGTCCATTTAGCAACATTTTGTTTTTCTCATTCTAATTTTCGTATTTATAATTCTTTTCCTATGAAATTTACTACAAATATACATTTCCCGATTAAACACATAGTATTAGTATTAAAAGTACCCTGCAAAATCATTATCAAATTATATTCTTACAAGAAGACAGTTATACATATGACAATCATTTTGGACATGAGTGTACATGTGTATATTTTATTGTAGTGTCTGTTACTGCACTTTTCTGTCCTGGAGACATGCCTTTTCTTTCCATTTTTGTATTACTCATTTATTATCGTTTCTTTTTTCCTTTCTTGATGTTATGAACATCATTAATATATATGACAAGTTATGTAAACCTTCTGTAAATGGAGATTGTTTTCTCTGTTGGAGACAGTAATCATTAACAGGCCCGTATCCAGGGGGTTCTAGGGGGGAAGAGCCCCCCTAAATTTTTGCTAGCTCCCCAAAATTTTTCACGGTAGGCTTCCAAATTAACTATAATATGGTGATGAACTATAGGGTAGAGTTCCCGATATCGTACCGGGTTCTAAATCGCACCACCCGTAGTTTAAAAAGAACCGTAGTATTAACAAGCCATCTGGTAGTTAAATTAAAAAATGAAATGAAATGAAATCTTTGAGTTTTACGTCCCACGGCTATGCCGGTTAGGCTAAAGGAGACAGTGATGGTAAGTAATGAATGAAATGGTGGAGTGAAGAAAGTGGGAGGAAACGGGAGAACCCCGAGGAGACCCACGCGCACGGTGTTTGTCCATCACAAAGTTCACTTGGCAGGGGCTGGGATCGAACCCGGGACTATAGTTAAATTAAGTACTTAACAATATTTCCATAATTACAGAGTAAAGTGACACGTTCAGTAAATTATTTGTGTGTGCAGTTGCAATACAATATAATTGGAGTATTCCTTACTAATTTTCGGGGTATTTCACAGTAGAATAGGGATTAAAGTAAGAGAATTAGCTTGTTTCAATAAGTAGTAATAAACAAAATACCATTAATATTATAGTGGCAAACTCAGGTTATTCTTTTTTTTTAATTTGTGAGGTATGTAAAGAATATATATATATATATATATATATATATATATATATATATATATATATATATATATATATATATTAATGGTGTAGTTTTCCAAATCGCACTACTACCGTGTGTCCGAAATCGCACTCGTGGCTCCCACGATGAATTGTTTTTCCTGGATTATTTTTCGTTACAATTCACACAAGTTGGACACTTGGCAATATGGTCTCCGGAGTCTATGAATCCTGCTTTGAAAAAATATATAGAAAATAAAGTGACGCTGCCCAGCCCAACAGCACAAGGAAATAGAACTACCAACATGCAACCACAAAGAACAGAAGTACTCGCATCAAGTCCTTACAAAAATCATTTTGAAGAATAACGGCAAAGGCAATCAAAAGTATCCAAACGTGTGGAGAGACCTAATCTTTCTGAACCGTCAGCTAGGTCTGCATGTGCTTCAGGATACCTTAACACCAAAAAATGTATTCGAAAAGTAAATACATCCAAATCACGATGCCCCGAACTACATATTCACAGTGTTACAAATGTAGCTTTTACAATCAATGAACAGGATTGGTTTTGCGTACTTTGTCAACAAAATTTAGTCGAAGATATGGTACAGAGTGTTTTGTGTAAAGTCTTGATGTATGAGTCTTGTGCGGGTGTTTCAGGAGATGAATGTGCATTCCAATGTGATTTTTGTGTACATAAGGTGTAGTTGTCTGTTTTCCATAAATATAGATACTTTACGTTCCATAGGATTATGAACAATATTGCTCATTGGATCAACAATATGATATTTTTTTCTTTAATGATATGTTATTCCTCGTATTAATAACACTGAGATAAAAGAATGCAATATATCATAGAAATATTAATTCGTTTTACTTAGAGGTTCCATTTCTACTTAGCTTATTTCTAAGGTATTATTTCTGTGTTTGGTTATTTACATTGCAGTATTTTTTTTTCTCTTTAAAGATGTATTATATCTCATCTTAATATAACATAAATAAAATAGTTCGATATTCCATGGAAATTATAATTTGTTTTACCCCTATGCTTTACTGTAAAATTTGCATATATTCAAATGGCAGTGCGATTTTGACTTCACATGGTGGGAATTGGGAAACCTGATGCGTACATCGCACCAATCGAAGGTTTTAAAATATCATTTTTATCATGATAATGATAAGATATCGTTATGAAATCACTGTAAAAGAATTGGAAAACTATAAAGTTCAATACGATCAAAAAATCATTTTAAATTTCTTCAAAAGTTTGGAATTAAAACCAATTATGTAAAAAGTGGTGCGATTTTGGCTACTCTCCCCTAATATGGTTGGATCGGGCTTCCATAACTTCAGCCCTTCCCGTACATTTTGGGGCTGGCTACCGGCCTGATCATTAAATTAATTTCTAATAGGTCAGAGTTACAGGCAATTACTGGATGCTACGAGGAGTGATCGGAAAGTGAGGTTACAAAGCCTGCAATGAAATGTGTATATACTATTTTATACAACCAATACAACCAACAGGTAGCACATACATTAGGTTATTTTTCGACATAGTCTCCATCGGTTGAGGCATTTGCCGTATCGTGGGATAACTTTCAAGATTCCCTCTTGGTAAAAATCCTGTCAGTGTGTGTTCAGACACGTTGTCATAAAGTGTTTTACCTCCTCGTCTGAAGCGAAACGACGGTCTCCTAGGTGATCTTTGAAGTGCGGTAAGAGGTGAAAGTCGCTTGGAGTGAAGCCCGGGCAGTACGGAGGATGGCCGATGATATCCCTGCGGAACTGCTTCAACTGCGTGGTAGTCATCTATGGGCTGTATGCGGGCGCGCGTTGTCGAGAAAACAGATGATCCCCTCGGTGAGAAGTCTTGGCCGTTTCCTCCTGATTGCTTTGCGAAATCGTGTCGAGGTCTCACCCACAGAAATCGAATAACTGAGCACACTTCTCCGCGAGACCAGTTTTCCAAACGAGTCGTCATTTGTATTTACTTACAACTGGTGCCGTAGGTGGTGGGCGACTGAAACTCTGCACACTTGAAACTCTATGTATTAAAATTACCGCACACTCATCATTCTCTATAACAAACAAAACTCCAGAAATATCGGCCTTGTAAGCTTGGTTTCTGACCCTTCTGCTGGTGACACTAGGAATAAGAAAATGAAAAAGAACGCCAAATTTGTAGAAAAAAAAAAACTACGCTACAAAGGTGAAATAACACACTGCTCTGGGTAACAGGGTCCGCGGTGGCTCAGTGGTAGAGCGTTCACCTCTGGTGCTTGGGGTCCCGGGTTCGATCCCAGCCCCCGTCAAGTGAACCTTGTGGTTGACAAACACCGTGTGCGTGGGTTTTCTCGGTTCTCCCGTTTCCTCCCACTTTCTTCATTCATTACTCATCATCATCGTCTCCTTTAGCCTAACCGGCATAAAACTCAAAGATTCCATTTCATTTTTTTCTCTCTCTCTCTGCGTGACAGTTGACGGTTTCTTGGAAGCCTAGCAAAGCATACAGAGGTTAGGATCGTATTAAACTTCCATTGGAGTCTATATGGGCGTCAGATGTTCTTCTGAAGTATTGCAAACTGTTTCCATATAGTGCCAAGGTTCATTTGCCGCAGATGCAGATCTTTGCTACGCAAATCGTTGTTTGGTCATGGATCAGACATGCTTCAGAACATGGTATTCATCCAAGAATGTCGGACGCTATATGAAACATTTTGTTGCACATTGTCCAACCGAAAAATAACCAGTTTTAGGAGCTACAGAAGTAAGACACCAACAGGTTCTAATATAAAAAAGATGTAACATAGGTCGTAAACGTTTCGTCCAGAATGCATTACTGTATCAAAGTAAGTTGATTTTCTGTGCCTTCAATATCAGCGAAATAAACATTAGAAATAAGAACACCGAAACATAGTTTTATTTATCGTATTTTCTTAAGTGTGAAGTCATTACTTACAGTTAAGTCAACACCGGAGACAATCTTACCTTCAGATCGCTACGCTTTCATTATACCTAAGTAGTTCTGAACCAGTCACAGGTCTTTCTTTGCCAGGCTGTAAGTTTTCTAATTTATCGCTTGTAAACATTAAGAGTATTAACTGTATAGGTATATCCGCAATACCTGGGTAGATAACGCTGACTGTACTTGTTCACTAATACAAATGGAGATATAAAATGAATTGTACGATTATTTAGTCACTCGAATAGGCCTCTTGTTCAACTAACTCTGCCTGTATTTTTTGCCAACTTGAACAGTTTCTACTTGTGTCCCTAGATGGCAGTGTACGAAACTTATAAAAGACTAGAAACAGTTAATAGTTTATCTAACAGCATTTCTGTGGCATTTTAGAAAGCAAGCCACTACCTATGTGGCTTAAATTTAAATTTCTGTCAATCTTCATTATCTTTCAAATTACTGACTCAAATTTTAAATGTGGAGGATCCTTAACATGGGATTCTAACACAATTTATTCCCGCTGGGAATTGCATCCATGCATTCCGCAAAGCTTTACATCCGAACAAATTTAAGTTACGAGAGTGATTCAGAAAGTAATGCCTCCAACGCTCTCTACTTTGCCAATAATACTGCAAACATTCTGAACTGTTTATAATTAATACACTGATGTTTAAGCTATAGAATGTTACTTGTTCCACCTTCCTATTTCCTCTCGTTCCATAGCACTGAAGTAATCCATAGCATCAAGTGGTGACGTCCAGTTGAAACATTGGACTGTCATTGAATTTCTGACTGCGGAAGCAACATTACGACTCGGAAACAAAGTGTTAGTCGGTGGAGTACCGCCACACGTCCTCTCCTCTGTCAAAAAATTCAAAGTTGTCCTATCTGCTGGCCAAGTGTTGACATTCTGCCTCATCCTGCCTATAGTCCAGATCTTGCGCCCTGCGATTTTTGGCTCTTCCCCAAATTTAAGGGCCAACGCTACAGTTGTGACGTGGAAGTGGAAGCAATAGTTCGGCAATGGTATCGCTAGTAGTCACCACACTTCTTCGGCGATGGCATGAAAAACTTTGTTTCGCGTTGGCACTAATGTATTGCCCATAATGGGGACTATGTTGAAAAATGATGCCACCATTTGTAGCTGACATTGCAAGCTTTTCACTGATACCTGTATCGACGCTATCTCTCAAGCACAAATAAATGTAGAGCTCCTTCGTGGCTAAGCGGTAAGCGTACGCGCCTCTGATGTGAGATACCGGTTCGATTCCCGGTGGGAGCTCATGTGGTTCGGATTCCACGTTAATCAGTATGTCCACGTCTCATATAGCCTCGCTGCTCAACAGAATGTTAAAATCAACTCAACTCAATAAATATATGTATCACCCTGGAGGCATTATTTTCTGAATGACCCTTGTATTTCATTCCTAACATATTTCACCCTATCACCATTGATCATGCCCGATGGGTAGCCACCACTATGAACCATCAAGAGACTTCGATGCATCTGTACCAGAAGTATATTGTCTGACCAACTACTGTGTATATCCTTCCAGAGGCCATTTGGAAAGCATAAACAGGAACCTGACGTAATTAAGTCGCTATTTGGAAAGTTCAAAAACAGTAATTCATGAGACTATTATAGCATTTGGACTCTTAACGGTAAATTCTTCGAACGGATAACCATGAATACTACTTGCAGCTGTCATGTGTCAGTCGAGGGCAAGCGAGATTCTAAAGATGTGACTTGAAGCTTTGCCTAGCCTGGTGCAGTTTCACATGATTGGTGTCGTCGCCTCCAATGCTGGTATTTTGTCTACGTAAACTGAAGATACGACACGTTCTTCATAATAAGTAGCATTGATTTTTACATTATTATCGTTCTTACGAATCTTGAGGTTCCTTCTGCAGCAAAAGCTAGATACAAAGGGGTAACACTTTCTGAAAATTTTATTATTATTATTTTCATTGATGCACGAAGCAATATCGGTCTCTTCATGAATCTCTCTCTGTAGGTGAAGGACCAAACTTTTTCGAATCACTTCAATAGATCCATGCTTCATCCATTGTTAGGACAATTTTCCAGCAGTCACCAGTGGCGCTCATACGTAGTTCTACCCTTGTTCTTTCGCTCCGCAATATGCCGTGGTGTTAACGCATGTATGCTGGCCTTGCGAACAGTTTGGAGTTTCAATTTATGACGTATTCACGATTTACTTTGTTTGGACCACATAGAATTGTTTGATCACAACATGCTGTGGTAATGAATTGTCAGCTCACCATGCCCCGATTGTTCTTTAGCGTAAGTCTTGCTAGCTTCACTGACGTAGCCTCTGGATGCAATATCATTGGTGATGCGGATTCTAGAGGAGGCTACCTTGTGTAACGTTTAATTACAGGGTGTTCCAGAAATAAGTCTCACTTGTTGTTAGGTGTGGTAGGTTAGGCTGTATGATTGATGTTGTTGTTCTGTTTGTGTTGTGGTGTAATGGTGTTTTTCCTTGTTTCAGTTGGCAACACAACAAGATAGCGGCACGCCTGACGCTTGTGTCCAATGCGTTCTCCTATTTCCTGAGACACACAACGTTACGAAAGTCCAGCGACAAATGAAGGAGCCGTACGGTGATCCTGCGCCAAAGCGAAAGACAAAAACAAGGGTAAACAAAGCCTTCAATGCCACTGATAGTGTAACAGACGGCGCGAATCACCAAGGAATTTAACAATATTCCCGTTCAGGTGTGACAAGATGCGTGCAGAAATATGCGTCCCCGGAATTAGGCGTGCATCGATGTTAATGGCCGCCAGGTAGACCTCCAAATGGAGAATAGAGATTAGATACTGTAAAATACTTGATTTTTACATAATTTCTCTGTAGGTCTATTTACAATATTGTTTCATGCCATTCTTGTTTATAATAAAAATGTATTGATCACTCGAAAGGTGAGTCACTATTTCTGGTACACCCTGTATAATAATGGCTCGTATTACTGCCAACCCGTTGTTCCAACACTGCCCTATGTGCGAAATGCTAAAGTTTACATGGGAAAACCATGGCATACCTTTCTTAAAAGCGATTTTCGTTGGCTATTTCTCCACTATAACACCTTCACTCTGCTACACAATAGCTAAGAAACTAATACACATGTGCGCATAGATTTCTTGCTCTATGAAACCTAGCTTAACAAATGTCATTTTTTATTTTTTATTATTATATTTTATTAATATTTTATTTTTTTAAGCATTTATTTGTTTATTTTTGCAAACTAACTATAATACGAAAGCTCTATCGCTTTTTGTGGAAGTCTATGTTCCACTCACCTTCACATTGAATGTGAATGGAGATATGGCGAAGGTCAGTTGTTGATGTGGGTATATCCAACATGGTTGCGGCAGTTCAGTTACACCGTGAACTTGCGTAACGACAGAGTGAAGATGGGACCCCCACAGAGTGTCATAAGGACGTGTATGCTGTACGAGTTCAAACTGGGGTCAAACGCCGCTGCAGCGGGGCGGAAGGTATGTTAGCCTTTGGCGAGGGAGTCGTGACTATACGGACAGTGCAGTGGTGGTTTAACAAGTTTAAGGATGGTGACGAAACCACTCGAAGACGCGCCACCTGCCGAAAGACCAACACATGTACAAAATGAAGATCTTCAGGCAGCAATTGAGGCATACAGTGGCCAGGCATGTGAGGAACTGGAACTACAATTCAGTGTGAGTGGAAAAACTATTCGGCAGTACCTCCATCAACTTAGGAAGCACTACAAGTTGGGCCGATGGGTCCCACATGATTTGACTCCTGGCCAGAAGGAAACGCGAACAGACAGCTCTGTTTCTTTGCTGTCTCGTCTGAGGAAGGAGCTATTTCTGGACAGGGTGTTGACATGTGATGAGAAGTGGGTTTTGTACGAAGCTCCACAACGCCGTTATCATTGGTTAGCATCCCATGAACTGGTTCCAAAACAGCCGAAACCAGCATTGCACCAGAAGGTCCTCCTATGTATTTGGTGGACTAGTCGCGGCATCGCGTATCGGGAACTGCTACCAGCTGCTTACAGCATAAATGCAACTGTGTACTGTCAACAGTTGAGCCATTTTCAAGAAAAACTCAAAACTCTGGAGCCAGCACTTCTGAATCGCAAAGAGGTCCTTCTGTTACAGAACAACGCTAAGCCTCACGTGGCTAGGATGACCCGGGACACCATTCTACGCCTTGAATGAGACTACTGCATCCGCAATACTCGCTGGACATTACACCGTTCGATTATCACCTGTTCCATTCCTTGGATAATCACCTTAGAGGATGCCAGTTCAAATCCCTAGTACAGGTGCAAAATGCACTTAATACCTTCTTCGCATCACGGCCACCAAGTTCTACCGTGATGAAATCCATGGCTTTCCAGAACGTTGGCAGAAAGTCGTCGATGCTGATGGGACTATTTTTGATCTTCCAGGTACGTCTTAGGTGACATATTGATGTTCGAAGGTAGTGTGTGAAAAAGCGGCAGAACCTTCTTGGCTACCTTTCTAATACGAAAATAAAGGAAGTACCAGAATAATTTTTATATAAATTTATTTTACATTCCCATAGTACATTATAACTACTTTTCCTCCAACACAACCAATTATATAGTGCGTTCCGTACTGGAACCATATTTATATATATATATATTTAATTATTATTACAACATATGTACACAATAATACATGTGTGTCTGTGAAGTAAATTGACAACATACATATATAATAGATTATTCTCAATAAATAGGAGACGTGGTTGAAGTACTACGAATTAGATTTCTCAAGAACAAGCGGAGGAAGAAACGTGTTATACAACCAAGAGAAAAAGAAGAAGAAATTCATAAAATAACCACGTTAAATAAACTATTGACGAAGTTTCTTTGTTTTATCTACAAAAACTTTTACTTTCCCCGTATTAATTATGTTTATTTAAAATGGTTTAAATCACCTGTGTAATTGTAGGCACGAGTTGCAGCAAAACCCCCAATGTAAATATATCAATACTGACTGTACAGTAAAGAGCTTCCATATTAAAACTTATATTTATAAATATATATATATATATACCTTGAATTATCTCACAATATAGCTGTTTCTAGATATACATATCTTCTGTACATACCAAAAATTATCTCCACTTGATTTTTTCGTGAAGGAAACCCATTCAACAGCGTATATTATTTCACAGCATTGTTTTATCCTCATCCTCTTCACACAAATCCTCGAACAACAACATTGTTTGGAATGAAATCCTGCCTCTTTGTTATGGTCACCTGGTGATCTTTGCATTTTATGTTTTTTTAAAAAAACGAAAGCTTTTCGCTATCACACGATTATCACTTTAAAAAATATCTACAGAATATTTTCTAAACAAAAAGAATAAACTACATTGCACCACATTTCGTCACAGCGAGAACAACGTAATAAAAATTTCTCATACTAATTATAATAATGGGGTTTAACAATCCATTCGGCTGTCTCGCTTTCTTTTTACAAAGGAAATTCAAGTTGGAAAATACAATGGTTAAATCACAGCATACTAATAATTGAGTTCTTAAAAAAAATCACCTAATTTTAACCACTATTCACTCTGCGAAGTTTCACATTTTATGCGGATAACGCTTTCGACCTAACGATCCAGTTTTCGAGGCGCCGTACGGCTGCGCGAATTGAGAAGGATTATACATTGTTGGACCACCAGGACTAAAAGTATCCTCTTGGACTGGTGCTGCTGCAGACATATTTTCCTGTACGAAAATAAAAAGAAGGTCAAGAATTAGTTTATCATTGATGAAACAATGCTGATTTGTGATGCTAAATTTACTCAGACCACACACATATCAAGAAATATTTATCTCTGGTTTAATTCAACTTCCTGAATGAATTAACCACACGTGAGTGTCACAAACCAAGTCCACTGGGCACTCATTGTGCAGTAGCAAAGCACTGTCAAGTGCCAACTAGCGCCAATCACCATCAGTTACGGGGTAATCATGAAGAGAAACACGGTCTTCGCTCATTGAGTTGAGTTGAGTTTGAATTTAACGTCCTGTTCAGCAGCGAGGCTATATGAGACGTGGACCTACTGATTAACGTGGAATCCGAACATAAACTCACGCCGGAAATCGAACCCGGGTCTCCCACACAAAAGGCGCGTACGCTAACCGCTTAGTCACGGAGGAGCTCTCTTCGCTCATTGAATTTACAGAGTGACCAATATAAAGGTTATGTATGTACATGTGCAATTTAAGATACTGTTTAATCAAGTAAAAATGTTACGCATATATGTTAGTAAAATTTTGGACAAACTGCAAGAAATTTAATACAGCATTATATTTTGCCCTCTCTTTGCAATGAGTTACAATAAAATGTACAAAAATTTTCAATTCTAAAATCAGTAACAGATAACGTTCTCGCATTGCTGCTGTCGTTAGCTACGATTACCAATGATGAGAGAGGATTAAATACGAGGAAGGATCAGAAACTAAAGTTACAAGGCCGATATTTCTGGAGTTTTGTTTGTTATAGAGGAATGAGGAATGGGTGATCATTTTAATGCATGGAGTTGGCAACTGTGTAGAGTTTCAGCCACCTATGGCGCTAGTTGTAGGTAAACACAAATGGCGGCTCATATGGAAAACTGGTCTCGCGAAGACCACTCAGCTATTCGATTTCTGTGGGCGAAACATGTAACCGCAACTGAAATTCACCGGCAGCTGGTAGAGGTTTACGGAGAGACTTTAATGTCTCGTCAGCATGTTGCAAAATGGCGTCCTAAGTTTGCAGCTGATAGAGAAAACGTCACCAACGAGAAGCGTGGTGGCCGGCCCAACACAGCATCAACAGATCTGAACACAAATCGCTGGGACATCATCGACCACTCTACCTACAGCCCGGACCTCGCTCCAAGCGAACAGATCTAATTGGAAAGACAATGGGAGATATCTTGGGCTACACTTAATCGGAAAGCCTAATAAGAGGGAGGCGAGAAAGAGAGATCTTTGACTAGATAAACTCTGGAAGTCTGGAAACGGACCTTTGGTTCTATCGAATCAGGAAGCCTAGTAGAAAGGGACTTTTGGCTAGGACAAGAAATATATGATATTAATATAACAGGGTGTCTACTAAAATTCCAAACTGAAATTTCGTGACTTTTTCCTGACCTTTTCTTTACCAAATCATAAAATTTTCTAACATTTTCAAGAGCGAATTTGCGTGCGAATTAGGCCGAATTTTCATCCATGCTATAGAAACGTACTTTGCTTGCGATTTGGTAGCGTCTAAAGCCGGCCATAGACATTTTTGGTGGTGAATTTTGACGTTTCACAGAACAAAATTTTCCAATCTGTACTTACATTTGTACAGTTAAAAAAAATTGTGACACAAAAGCTGAATTTCGTGACTTTTTCGTGACACTCGTGACTTTTGTGACCGACAGACACCCAATATAAAGCAGGATCTTCGAGATGGGTAAGAACAATACAATATAAGATCGACTTGATGAATAGAATCCAATGGAGAAGTTTTGTTTCAGCAAAGATAAAACCGGTTTTTTAACCCAAAAAGTACGTGAGTTAATGTTTGTTTGTTTAAAGTTTACAGTAAACTTTATGGTGGAAACTCATATGGTTCCTATCTTATGATAGGTTTTCCCGGCACTATACAGTCATTTAACCCCTCAATATATATATATATATATATATATATATATATATATATATATATATATATATATACACCATAACAATAATTCTTATATTTCAATATACATACACACACAAATTACTGTACATTATATATAACCAAATCAATTTTTAACGAAAAAATAACACTTAAAACGAACACAGGGGGAGTAGTAGTATCAGCAACAAACCTGTAAAACTACATTTTGTAAAGCAAAGTAAAAGCAATCTGCTTACAAATTACCCTTGTATATACTACGAGACAATGAAGTACTACGAAATTTACTGCATTCGATTTCACGTGAGTCAATGATTCCTTGTGATTGTCTACTCAAAGCTCTCTAATTCTACTATTACAGGCTGTGACGTTAAAGGATGTAAAATATACCAGAAATAAAAATGCAAGAAAGAAAATGTGAAATCGTAAGAAGAGTAAGTGGGCTTCATGTTATAGAATTTTGTTCGCAATTAGTCATTCTAAAATTATCACTTGTTTTTGTGTATCTTGCATCATCTTGTATTTGTTTTTCAAAACCCATACTCGCGAGTATTCTTAGTTCTACATATTATAAATATAAATATATATATATATATATATATATATATATATATATATATATATATATATATATATATATATATATATATACGAGGGTGAGTTGGAAAGTTCGTTGCCTGGCTAGGAAGGAAGCATTTATTTTATGTTTGTATACATTGGCTGTGTATCTATATTTGTTGACAGTCACTGTGTAAAATTTCATTTCTTTGTTGTTTTACGTGAGGAGTTTATGAAGTGTTAAGTCGGCAAATGGTTGGAAATTTGTGACATGGAGAAAATCACCACGACAATGCACGCGTTCACACGTCCCTTACATCCATGGCAGAAATTTAAGTTCTAACTGTTGCCGCACCCGGCCTATTCGCCTGATCTGGCCCCTCTCGGACTTTCACTTATTTAGAAACCTGAAATTTTTTAGGGAGGTCAGCAATTTTCTTCGGTTGCAGACATGAAAAGAGCTGTACTAGAATATTTTGCAGGGTTCGAGGAATCATTTTTTTAAAAGTGATATAGAAGCGTTACCGAATAGGTGGCGTAATTTTGTAGGTCAGGCCACAAATTTTCCAATCCACCCTCGTATATATATATATATACTTACAGGTTGTTAATGAACTATACCGACAAACTGTAAGAGGTGATTCCTCACATCAAAATAAGAGAAAAAGTTCATATGAACCTATGGCGAAAAGTGCATACTTTCAGAGCTAGGGCTGTCCAAAATCGTGAAAAAGCTAAAGTTCAATAGGCCTTATTTCGAATTCCAGAAACTGTGGACGATGGTTCACATCAGCGTAAAGTGAGCCACGTATACACAATCCAGAAATGCATATTTCATCAATTGTCAACAGCTGTAGAGTGCATTCCCTACAGAGTGTAATTCTCAGATATGCTCTCAATAGAGTTTTCAGATATACCCTGATTTCAAGACGGGTCCAAAGTAGGCAGAAGGTAAACCTTGACAACAATGGACAACCCATGCTTCGGAGGGAAGGCGAAAGTGTTAGGAACTGGCAGCTCCATGTTTCTTCGTGTTCAGAATAATGTGAGATGATATATATTTCGTCACTTATAAGTATGAAAGAAAACATCACAGCATGCGTTTTCCCGATAACGAGAGACCGTGCTGCTGACGATCCTTAACACTTCCGACATCGCGCCAAAGGATTCCGTGTTCACTACTATCAAAGCTTATCGTTTGCCTACTTTGCACCAACCATCAAGTCAGAGCATGTCTGAAAATTCGGTTGATGCATGTCTGGGAATTTCACCCTGCAGGGAATAATCAGTATACTCACTGAACATTAACCCTTAACGATTCACTACCTTTTCTGTCTGCTTCCGGCACTTCTTGCAAAACAACATATCTACAGACTACTTCCCGCCTAAAATTCACGAGAGTTGTCACCAGGGGGCAATAGCTGCTCTACCATCGCGAAAAGTATGTACACAAACAACCACAACGAACAATACGTGAAAATAATACTCTTCAAACGCAATAGCCAAGATCAAAAAATGTGTAGCCAAATGGTAACGAAAACTCGTTAAGGGTTTCATGAAATATTGAAATATGCATTTTTGGATTGCGTATACGTGACTTCTTTTACGCTGATAAGGACCACCATCCGCAGTTTCTCGAATTCGAAATAAGGCCTCTTCAAATTTTACATTTTCGCGATTTTGAACAGCTCTAGCTCTGAAACTATGCACTTTTTGTCATAGGTCCATATGAACTTTTTCTCTTATTTTGATGTGAGGAATCACCTCTTAAAGTTTGTCAGTATAGTTCATTATATATATATATATATATATATATATATATATATATATATATATATATATATATATATATATATATATATATATTTTTTAAATCAGATTTTGAAATTTCAACATCTTCGGTAGTGCCTTGAAGAGGATGGTGGACGAGATACAGAAATACAAACCAAATGAATGTGGTTGGTTAAACTGGACGAAGGTAACGGAATGATTTGTATTTTAAATCCTTTGTAAGAAGCAAGATTACATAGGACGAGATGAAACCTACAGTTTAAAGTAGGTTCTGAGTTGTGGTAGTATGTTCGACATTCTTCTACGAGGTAAAAGTCGGATCAGGAACAAGCCACTGGAGGAAGATCAGTGGACTGCTGCAACAGTAGAACTACAGTAATATACAGGGTGGGGCAAAGATATTAACATTAAATATTCGTTCTTTTTGCTTTTGTTTTGCAGATTCAACCATGGCGTGCCGAATTTCATTGAGGAACAAAGAAAAATAGCTGCCTGACTGGAGGCTTTTCAGTCCCCAAGCATCGTACAAGAAACATTCACGGCCTAAGCCGGACGGGATATACCTTTGCGCCTGACAATTGGAAGGATCTAAGGGAAGTTTGTAAGGACGGGGTCCGTTCAAGACGATTGCAAGGGAAACAGTGGTAGAAAGAGATCTGTCCGAACTGAACAGAACATTATCCTCGTCCAGGGAGCGATGGTAGCCAGCCCAACTAAGTCCATGCTCAGCACTTCATGAAGGAGAGCGCGCCATTTGTCATTCTCCAGCGAGGGTGCTTTAGGCAAGACGGCACCACTGTTGGGATTATCCGAACGATACGTTCGGTAAACGTTGGATTGGTAGAGTTGGTCCTCTATAATGGCCAGCACGTTCCCCCGATCTGCCAATGTAACTTTTGGTTATTGGGCATGGCTATGGATTGTGTGTATACTAGCAACTTGGACGACCTGAAACATCGCACCACTCATGTCATCTCTGCTATCCCTGCCAAAATGGCCCAGAGGAAGATACAATCAACAATGGACAGACTCCATAAGTGTATTGAGCGGGATGGGTGCCAAATTGAAACTCTGTAGCCAAATCCTTGCATTGTAATTTCACGTGAATAAACCCTCATTTAACGTTAACATCTTTTTGCTCACTCTGAACAGAGGTGAATCCTAATCAATTGCAACGGTCCAAGAGATTATAGAAGCAGCGAAAAGTAAGATGCTGTTGCAGCAGGGTTCTTGAGAAAAAGAAAGGGGTATTGAAGACTGAGATGGATATGTGGAAGATTAATTTACCACTGAGGATGAAGAGTGACGGACTTAATATGCGATGAAGGACACAGTCCAAGATAATTTGTGACTATTGGTTGGTTAGATGATGAGTAACATCCGTTTCCAGCACTACAGCTGTTTGAGACAAACTCGAACCACTACTCGTTTGCTACCAGAAACAAAATCCCACCGGGAATCGAACCTGAGACCATGCAAAGAACGAGCTTTAGGAAAGGTACTCCTCTCTAACTGAAAGAACTTCACGTTATACATAGAGTGAAAAAGTGAATGACTGGAGCGGGACTCGAACTCGGGATCCTCAGCATATCGCGCCGATGCGTTAACCACTACATTACTCAGTCCACTTCCCAGAACAGCCACATACATTCTCAATCCTGAAGTCGGTGTTCTCCACTCAGACCACATGGCTTGTAACACAGTCTATTTGTTATTCTCGGACAATCCAGTGTCCATATATCGAGCACACCTTTTTACGGTTATGAAAGTAATGAAGGGGGGATACAATTGAATTTTTTACACACCAAATCCTCTGTAGGTGCGCATTTAACACACAAAGAGTGAAAATATAAATGACTGGGCTGTGACTCAAACCCAGGATTTTCGGCATACCGTACCGATGCGTTACCCACTACGTTACCCAGTTCGCTTCCCGTTATGTTTCACACTTCTTCAGAAATAATAGCTAAATATAAAATGATCACTAAACTATACGAAAATTCAGAAAACTGCACCTATAATTGTCAGGCTTCACTTTATGTTTGGACTGAAGGTGTTTAAAATGATAATCCAAAGACAACTGACGAACAAGATATACTGGTAACTTCGTATAGGTTACTGATTACTGACTGTATCAAATTAAGACTCGAATTATATCGATTATATTTCCAATACTGAAAAAGCGTGGACACAAATGGATCTTGATTCTTAATACACAATGTCTGATTTATAAGCCGATAATCAAGTTGGTACGATATAAATGAAAGTTAGCAGAGAAGAGAAAAATATTAAAGATGACCAACACCAACTCGACTTACACATGGGAAAAGAGGAACACAAAGAAGGTACATCAATGGCTATAGAGCAATTAGCCAAGTCGAATACGAACTTTCGTACAAAGATGGTGTCCAACAAACGAGAATTAACATTCGGCTGATATTCTGGAAGTGAACTAACGTTTCAAGAATTATTTAGAAAAATTAGTAATGCATTGCCATTAAAGTTATATCAGAAAATATTAAAAATAAGACTAGATATGAAACTTGAAAACCTCAAAGAATACTTCTACAAGGTAACCAGAAAAGTTCTTTCCGTTTTTGACATCACATTACTCATGAGATCACAGAGAGGAAACGAAATGACGTACGTTGCTGCCAAGTGATCGGAAGTTAATCTGATCAACGACCTTCAGAAATGCAGACACACTGCGTACACACAGCAGTCATTGCTCGTCAGTGTCCAAGAAAAATTCAGGTATCGAAGCAGCTTGTTCACGTGTGTTTGTTGTATGACTAAAGTTGGCCTGTCAGCTGCCACATCAAGTTGCCGCATATGTCAAACATTTGAGGAGAATGCCGTGAACCAACGCACCGCCAGGGATTAGTTCGAGAAATTCCGTTCGGAAGACAAGCTTTTCGGATGAACCTCGCGGTGGACAACCACATGTATTGGATGATGAGGCTCTGAAAGCAGCCACCGAGGAGGACAGTGGTCTGCAGAAAGGTTCTATGTTTTAGCTGAAACAGTCAGACTACACCTACATGGGATAGGGCAGTCATACAAGTTAAGCAAGTGGTACCCCTACATATTGTCGGCACCCAACACATAACAACGAGTGACAGCTTGCTTGTTCTTGCTCCCGTGGCACCTGAACACACCCATCTTTGATCGATTGTACACTGGTGATGAAAAGTGGGTCTTCTGTGACATTTCCAAGCGTACCAGACATTGGTTGTCGCCATGTCACCTGTTCCCCATGCTCTCTGTATGGTGGAATTTTCGGCAAGTGGTGCATTACGAGCTCCTTCCACCTAGTCACACAGTCACTGCTGACCTCTACTCTCAGCAGTTGCAAAGGGTGCACCGTGCATTGCGGCAGAAGGAGCCGGCATTGGTGAATCGCACGGGTGAGGTGTTCCTGCACGACAACGCCAAGTCACATGTGGCAAAGAGGACCAGGGAGAACTTTCAGCACCTTAGCTGGGAGACTGCTATGCATCATATTCACCGGACCCTGTGCCAACAGATTACCACCTGTTTCATACACTCGACAACCACCTCCGTGGGAAATCCTTCGCAAATGAGGTAGTCCTGCGGAACGTACTCACGGACTTCTTTACATCCACGACTGCCGAGTTTTATCAACAGGGTATTGTGGAGCTCCAGGAACGTTAGCAAAAGGTGTTGAGTGCTCATGAAGATTACTTCGAAACGCAAAGATACGTACCCGTCCATTGGATTTTTTTTTTTTTTTCCACTGCTCTAGAACGGCAAGAACTTTTTGCGTTACCTTGTGCCTACTTAAGACAACTTGACAACAGTCTCATCTTGGATAACAACTGTTTCAGTGCACTGACACTCATCGATATACTTGAATTTCAGCAAGGTATCCTACAGTGTCTATCAGCAATTGTTCGGACTGATTGCAAACCAAAGCAACTTTGCTAAATTTCAAATGTATTGGAGCGCCGACGCCGTCTAAGTGAAACACAAAAATTCGTGATACAAGGTAAGATTATTTTTGATTTGTGTATCCTATAGCATCTACCAGCAATTACTCCAATTGATTGCAGACCAAGGCAACCTTGCTTAAATTCGAATCTACTGACACAATTGTCACATTGAAAAAAAAAAATGAAATCTTTAGATTTACGTCCCACGGTTATGCCGGTAAGCTAAAGGAGACGGAGATGATAAGAAATGAATGAAATGGTGGAATGGAGAAAGTGGGAGGAAACGGGAGAACCCCGAGAAAACCCACGAGCACAGTGTTTGTAAATTGTCAGAATGAAGCACAAAAATTCGTGATATAAAACTGTTTATGTATTCTATAGCATCTTTCAAAAATAATTGGACTCTCACAGTTTCTTATGGCAGTGTTCTAAAGTTTGTTCCGGCTTGGCTCAAACAACCGAACGGAAAACTCAAATCACTAGTTTACTTGATCAAGCAATCTTCCGGAGCCAAACAAATCATTATAGCAATTAAAGAGACTCAACATCGAAACCATGCGTAAGAAAAGTACTTGTACTGATATGTCTGTGTTGCTAATAAAGTTCAGCGCCTTTTAAATGCTGCACGACATGAATTTCGTTCGAGTTAAGTGCAGTGTTACTAATCACATATTAGTAACACTGATGCAACCAAGTCAATTTACATTATACTGAAAAGGAAAATCATATTAAGGATTTCTAAGAAGTAACTAAACGCCAGAAATAATAGGATAAATAAGTCAAATGAAGAAATTACATTTTAGTAATAGTCATAGATAAATTCTTAAAAAATTCTTTTTAAGAAATTTCAACAAGAAAAAAAAATGTATTAAATATGTTATGTTTCCTCTGTATAAAATACACAAATTCGAACAAATGTTACTGAATTAATTCGCGAGTACCCCGCAAGACAGGGTTTTATTTATCTGTTTACTTTCATTCATTTTCCCCATTGTGAGTAAAAATATTTAATGTTTGTTGTAGAGGCTGTCGAGTACCTGAATGGTGCTACCTTAGTTTCTTAGACCTTTGACTTATATGGGGAAGTATTTTTCCTCCTTTCTTCGAAATAAAGACGTAAACGAGATTTTATTAATTTTTTCTTAAAAAAAAAAAAAAAAAAAAAAAAAATTGTAAGATTTACAAATTAAATTAATTTGAATAATATTAAATTTATATACAAGAGTTGAATAAAAAGTGGTGGGAAAACTGCTATCATTATCATATGGCTTTACTGACAGACTAAACACTACTTACACTACTTCAATGTAATCGACCGCCTGTAATACCTGTGGAAGGCGTCCTACATCGACAGCTCAATGACACCTATGATAGCTGCCTTGTGTTATAACGCTTCTAACGAAGTTGTTCATTCATCTTCACGAAGAGATTGCAATTGCAAGGACTCATATTCGGGGAATAATGCAGATGTTTCAGTACCTTCCACCACCAATTACGCAGAACACGTGGACATGCAAAATCATGGGCATCATTATCATTATCAGGAAGTGTCTTCGTTCCTAAGTGCAGACCAAAGGTGAAGTTCCAAGAAATTGCTCTAGTACGCTATACAGGATCTACAGATCTACAGAGATGAGCAGGATTACCCCCACAGATATTGTATGTCACAATGATCATTATCTTCACACAACCACCTTGCACAGGCTGCACTATCTTCGGATGAGGACAGTCAGGATATTCCCACACGTTGATTTACTTCTTAGAGCGTTGTTCATAAGTCACTCAGATTTCGTCTACAATGACGATCCGTCCAAGAAAGTTGACACCTTCCCTTTTCTAGGCGGTGCAGAAAGCCCAGCAAACACGCATAACGTTGCCACTTTGGAATTTAGGCGATCTGATGGATTAGGAATTTTTAGAGTTTAGATTTCTGGGCTTTCGGCATCTATGGCCATTTTGCCCGTCACATGAGGGATGATGTCTCTCGGCGAGCACATTATTCGGGGAAAGGGAATGGTGAAAGGATTGGGGAAAGTGAGGTACCACCCCGCCAATTGCCTGGTGTGAATGAGAAAAACCAAGGAAAACCTCATTCAGGATGGTTGCCCAACCGTTGTCCCCCCCCCTTCCCCCGGAATCGAACCTGGGATCGCTAGGTGATTTGATGGAATATCGACCACGCTGCAATTCTGCAGAATATCGTGCAGGTCGTGGAACAGTTTTGTGGCATATAACTGATTTCGTGGCCAACACACACAGTCCATCTAGCAAGAAAGAAAGGAAGAAAGAACTGAATTGCAGTTGTCCAAATCAGATCTCTTGTTTTCTCGAACCCCCCCCATCGCGCGCTACTTGCCGATACAGCAACGCTTGGTCACCACATGCTTCATGTAGAATCTCCTGTGCAGTTTGACCACGTGGCACTTCAATTTTGAACTGCGCACGTTCTTCCACTTTCGTAAACATCTCTTTAGGGCTTAAAATCCTCGTTTCTATTTCACGACATTGAAGTATCTGACTGAATGAGGTAACCGTTTCCACTCGCTACACTTACTCGTCTAACTTTTCGTTACTATCTATTCTCTCTCTCCACTAGTCTACTGGCTAGTGCGTGGTTCCGGGTTCGATTCCCGGTAGCAGAAGACCAAAAATTTCATTTTATCATAATTCACTTTCATTAATCATTTATCTCCTTTTCCTAAAGGGCATAACTATGGGACGTTAAACTAAAACTTTATTTTACTTCGTTATCACATACCGAAATATTTATAGTCCCACTCACCAAACTTACTCGTCTAAATTTCCGTTATCATCTACTGAATACCTGGGGCTATCTGACTCACCTCTCTCACATAACAGCAGTGTTGTCCCTATATTTTTATCTACTCTGGCATAATACAAATTTATTTTTACAAAGCAAGAGATATTTAACCCTTTTGGGATTTTTAAGGTAAATTTTAGACTTTCAGTTAAGCAGCTACTGAATCACCACTATTTATCCTAGAATTGAGGTTCGTACCCCATTCTCTTCAGAATAAAGCAACCTTCCACACGGTATAAATTCGCATGTCCGTATTATATACCTGAAAAGAGGAATTCGAGGAAAATGGGGATTTTTTTCTGAAAAATGTCCTTTTTCAAAAATTTAGGCCCCTCTGGACCGGCCCTGTGTTCACGCAGGATTGTACAGGGAGGAGGGGAGAGAAGCAGGAAAGAAGTCATAACACGTGTACTCTGTCTAATGATCATGTTAACGACATATGTTCTTTGATCTCATAAAATCTTTGAGACAGCAGATGACGTCATGACCCCCACCAACTTGACGAGTTCCTCAAACATGCAACCTGTTCCGCAATGAAGGTACGACTGAACAATAAAAAATCCAGCAGTTATAGGTGTTAAATGAGCGTTTTAAAGCAATACATACGTATGGTATACATCATAAATTCCGAAAAGGTCAAAGGAGATAAAAACAGTAAAAATCAAACTACTGAAAGTATTTTAAGGGAAAAAAAAGAGTTGAGTTGATTTTGAGATTAACGTCTTGTTTAGCAGCGAGACATGGACCTACTGATTAACGTAAAAACCAATGGGCCGCAAAACTAAGATAGCACAAGTAGTCAAAACTTTATTATAGTATCCTCAAACTTGCTTGATTAATTAAGACAGAATACCAGTTTACTTACAACAAAATACAACGCAGCCAATCACCAAATAAGTAGCGCAATGCAAGGCAGAAGATTACCAAATTATGTTTTTAAGCAAAGCACGTGAAGTACACAGATAAACTCAGCCACATGCAGAGACAAAACACAACACACAAAGACGGTAAATATAGACATATTAAAATACTCTACATTTTTTTTAAATATATAAAGATCAGATTTGTATACGATTTAGCTGGCCGAAAGAGAACCTACCTGCGCGCCTTCTTTCTTCGGCACCATGTACGACTGGACCTCACGAGACAGAGAACTTTCAGAGCTCCATCTTGAAAGCTGCACAGGTACGCACCCAACCAGAAAAGAAACCATGCTCATAAAAAAGTATTTTCAAACACAAGCTTTTCCTTTTACTTTAAAAACAAAATTGTGATGCTGTGCTGTATTATTTCAGTTCTTTAAGAAAAAAAAAAAAGCAAAAATAAAGCAAGTGCCAAAACTGATATAGGAAATTAAAGGGGAAAAAATAGTAATGCCAATACACGCAATCACGGAATAACATGTGCAACACGCAATTATTCTTATTTAAAAAGCTTGCTTTAAAATAAAAAGTGCTAAAAAATTCAAGTCTGTGCAAGCAAAAACTTAACTGATATCTTACCTAATAGATCAGATTCTACGATACTAGTTTTAAACGGCAGTTAAATAATTCCACTGTTCCTTACGGTTTACTAAATGCTTGACTAGTTACTGTACCTCACGTCTATAATTATCTTTATGAAATTACGTAGCTATTAATATTTAAATACGTAGCTTCTGTTAACTTTTCTTTTTCTTTTTTTTTTAGTTGAGATATACAACTTCAAATTTTCGGACGGGATAGCAAATCAAATTATCTTGTTTCAAGTATTTTCAAAACTTTAGTACGTCTTCTCGGGTTATCAGCCAGGTGAATGTATTGACACCTGACGTTTCGAATGCAGATATTGCATTCATCTTCACTGATTGTAATGAAGAAACGAGATATGGGCATGTATATATGGTGACTATTTAGGAACACACCTATACACTGAGGGCTTATGATTGACTGAGGGAAATGCTAGCTTCTGATAGGCTGTTGTAGTAGCTACGAGAAATGGCTTTGTTGAATGTCTGTTTTTTGTTCCTGAAAAGTGCCGACCAGATAGGGCTGAGTTGAAACCCATTGTCTCTATTGAAACTGTTCCACTCCCGTGAGATAGCTATGGCTTCTTTTACTTTCCTATCCCAAAAACTGCTATTCTTGGCTACTATGGTGGTATTTGTAAAATTAATTCTGTGTCCAAGCTCTAGGCTATGCTCTGCTAGTCCTGACTTTTCGGGTTGATGAAGTAAGGCTTGAGAAGACTTACTAAGATCACATTCGCCAGCTAAAAATTTAATTCTTTCTTCAGTTTCAAAATATTGTACGAACTGCCTTCGTTTCCTAAATGAACAGGAAATACGGCTAAAATCTGTTACATTGCAACTTTCATAACAGTGTTATAGAGGATAAAAAAAAAAAAAAAAAAAAAAAAAAAAAAAAAAAAAAAAATCGATGACGAACATTACGGGTTATTTTAAACGGCTTCTTAAATTTATTTGAAAACTACAAATAAGGAAAATAACAAGTTTCGTTAAGTCCCACGTCAGATATTTCTGGTTGACATGAGCTAGGCTTGAACAAATCCCCTTACACCAGAGATGAGCACTATTGACTCACTATGCCACCTGCTACTCAACAAGTAAAACTGAACCCGACAAACAAATACGCTGAACAATTCTAAATATAATTCTTAAAAAACTGTGAAAAAACTACTATCCAACTACTACTCAGCTTAGCTTACAATTAAAAAAAAAAAAAAAATCTACTCTGAATCTACTGAAATACTTGTACCCAAAGTCTACTATTTTATAATACTTACAATAATTTTAAAAACTGTAACTAACCTCCGTAACTTGTCATCATTTCATTAATACCATAGGAAAAATGGAATTTACTTTCAGCAATATAAAAATATACGTTTTACTTATAAAAAATGGACTATCCTATTAACTGCAGCCTAGTATCGTCTGGTATTATAACTTCTATCCTTTAGCAGCTTGCAAATAAAATAAAAGTATATAATTCAGTATTGCAAAAGTACAATCTGACATATTTAAATAAAAAATAGTTGGATATTAATAAATTATTATTATTTCGTAAGTTTATGCGTTTATTATACCTATTGATGTGTACACAAAAAAATCTATAAACACACAAAAGACTGAGTTTAACTAAAATGGATTCTAACTATAATTATTTAGTAATATTTAGAAGCCTTTCAGTAGTAATATTTATTTTCTAATATTTGTAAAGTGAACGTAACTATATGTACATCTAAAGGAAAAGTTTCTCCCAGTATTAGAGAAAAGGATAGTAAAAATTAGAACTAAAAAAATTAATCCTTCTTAACATACCATATACAGGATAATTCATATCTGTTGTTCTTAGTTCAAGGTTCATTCAATAAATCAGTGGTTCTCAAAGGGTGTGTCACGAAATTTTAGAATTTAAAAATCAGGATGCACTTATTAAGTAGATACAATAAATTTTGAGACAGTTACTAGTCAATGCTTTCAGCGGTAATGAAAATACTCAGTACTATGTAAAGACAATACGTTACACAAACTTAAACAAGTCGTTATATCCTGGGCGTGTAGTAAAATATGTCGTAAGTCAAAAATGGTTGGGAACCACTACAATAAAATAACCGAAAAAGTTGTATACAAAAAACTAAAATATAACCGTGATTGTTATATATTTATTATTTTATGGTGAGTCCTAAAGTTATTATAGCTGGGACTGGTCTAAAAGATTTAAACTTACATTAATAACTTCTTAAAGACTAATTTTAACATTATTGAAGAGAAGATCTTACTTCTACCCTTGTGTTTTGCCAACTATCACCTAGTTACGTTACAATTAAAATTAGCTACGTACTAAAAATGTATTCATGTTCAGAACTTTTAATCTTCTTGCTTATAATTCTGCATTTTAATACAGAAACTTGCAAGAATGCCATTAAAAAGACAAACAAAATGCGCTTTAACTTGTCAACGACCGCGTGGAAACGCGCCTTGAAATTCTACTTACAGGTAAAGATATAAAAAAAGGTTTTTATGAACATGACTATACATATGAGGTTGTGAAGAAAGTAGTACAATTCTGCATGATCACGTTCGTTTGTCAGATTGTTTTTCTCGTAAAAGTGAACAACGATGCTGAGCGGGAAAAAAAATGGATAAGCTCGAGCCGGCCCTTTTTGACCACGTGCTCTTATGATGTAGTTGTACGATCCAACAACGAGTGTATGTTATACATTTTTCTCTGGGCTATTGTCAAGTGTTTACTAGTTGCGAATATACATGCGACTGATTGGTTCTACTTCCGTAAGTATGCTTTGTAGTAACTTATCAGTACAATGTAATGAACATGATTTTTGTGCAATTTCTTTTCATACCATATTGGAAGTACATTACTTTCTGGGATTCCTTTTAATTATTTACTGTAATTAAAAAAATGTAACCAAAGCAAATCACTTTTAATAAATAATAGTGTCACAGCTTCGGGGAGACACATCCTAACTACATAAAACTACATGAACTGAAAAAAAAATATCGGGTACTCTTGGTTTACGTGGGAAGTTCAAATTTGGCATGATTGTAAGTTTTTTGGGGACTAATTCACAGGAAAATTGCCAAAAGTTAATATTTTTTAATTTGTAGGCGGTCTAAAAAAGGGATAAATTTCCCATGTTATCTATATGGGCATTCTTTTGGACTTATGATCTCATGTTTTAGGTACTTGGAATAAAAACTTGAAATTCGGTATGCTTGTACGCTTTCCACAGGATTAACAAAATCAATGAAAACAAAAAATTTCAAATTTTAGAGTGGTTTTATGGGGAACTGAAAAATCTTTCCTGTTATTTATATGGGACATCTATACCCCAAAATGTTTAGGCACTTCTGGCAGGATTGGAATGGTTAAATTTGGCATGATTGTAGCCTTCCGGGACTAACCCACAGGAACATGGCCAAAAGCAAATATTTTTAGTTCTTAAGGGGTCTAAAGGAGGGAAGAATAAATTCCTAAGTTATTTCAATGGGTATTTTCTTGGGTTACAAAATCTTATGTTTTAGATAGTTGAAATAGGAAAATAAACTTGAAATTCAGTAGAATTGTAAATTTAAGAGGTGTGAGGCCGCAGGTCAAGCACATGCGGGCAAAGCCCCCAACTGGCCAAATTCAGCAAATACTACCTGTAAAAAATTTACTGTTGATGCAAAGACTGACACATAATTGGTGCAAGACCGTAGGCTAAGCAAATGCGAGGGTCTGGGGAGGGGAAGGGCCGGACATCCCAGCTAGCCAGAGACTGGTTATGAAATAAAATCTAAATGCTATAGCTGATGAATTGGAATAAAGGACTGAATATTCGTGATTTCTGGACACAGATTTTGGATAAAGTAGAAGAAAAGATAACAAAGGTGTGTTGACATATCTATAGAGCACGCAGGTATCTAATTTAAAAGTTTTTAAAAAATTACAAATGTGAAAGTTTTATCATCAAAAATTGAGATCTGTATGCAATTAAAAGTTGTTAAAAACGAAAGAAAGGATCTCATTGGTTCTTAGAGGTGATCTCTCATTTTCTGCAATATACAGTATAAGCTGGAGCATTTAAATTTTATTTCATAATGTGTCTGCTGAATGCAAATGATACACTGATGAAACTATAACACTATTATTTATTAAAAGTGACTTGCTTTGGTCTACTTTTATTTTTTAATTAACTGTAACATCTAAAGAGGGAGATTATCTCACTAATCGAGCGTTCAACAAATGAAAAACTCACCGAAGCTTCAACACACACTATATTTTAAACTATAATGTGTTACTGTTTCGGATATCTACCATAAACTTCATCAGACACTATATACAGGGTGTTTCGAAACTACACCGACAACGTTTGGGAAATAATTCCCGACACCAAGATAAGACAAAATGTATTGACCAATCTGGGTGCACAAATGCTTCATTTCGGAGTTATAGGCTGCCAAAACATGAAGAAATGAACTTTAAAGGTCCATAACTCTAATACTACTGGACCTACCGCAGTCGGGTCAAGACTCCACTTAGGAACTAATATGTAACGTGTGTGCTATTTGAAAATACATGTTACAGAATCCTAAGGTACACACGCAACAATTTCTATAGAGGGAGTTTGGCTATCGGCATATAATTTGAAGTACTCATCAACTACCTCTATAAAAATTGTTGCAGAAGTACTGCAGAATTCTGAAACATGGATTTGGATAGTACCCAAGTAAAAGTCTTGACCCAACTACGGTAGGACTCATAGTGTTGGAACTATGGAGCTTTAAAAGTTCATTTTTTTCATGTTTTCGGCAGCCTATAACTCCAAAAAGAAGCATTTGTGCACCTTGGTTGGACTATACTTTTGTGTCTTCTCCTGGTGTCAGCAATCATATCCCAAATGTTGTCGGTGTTGTTTTGAAACACCCTGTAGATACTATAGAACATAAATGAAGATACAGATATTTTAAATAAAGATACAGACATTTATGTTCTATAGCAGTGGTTCTCAAACTTTACGATAACGCGGACCCCCTGTGCATTCGGAAAGTGATCCGTGGACCCCTTGTGCATTCAGAAAGTGATCCGCTGACCCCCTGTTCATTCGGAAAGTGATCCGCGGACCCCTTTGCAATGCTATCTGAAATTTCACATGGTATTAAAAACTACACTGATTAGAATTACCACTGACAAGAAACAGATCAATAAAAATATTACAGTAAGTAATTTATTCTAAAGATACATGATTGTTTCCTAGTGAACGAAATATACTGAAAATCAATGTACTTAAAAAAAAAAAAAAAAAAAAAAGAAAAAGAAAGAAAAAAGAAAGGAAATTTACTTGATAAATAATCTCAAACGTGAGATCACTAATATGAGGAATGAAATTCTTTCTGTTTTCCATAATTGCACTGAAATCGGAAATAAGTTTTGTCACCATTAATCTAAAGGCCGATTCCACATTAAGACTATTTCGCATTCAGGTTTTAATACTACAAAAAACAGAAAAGGACTGTTCACATAAGTAAATGGTAAGGAAAGGCATCAAATGTTGCAATGCCTTTTTTAGACAACTCTTCACACTCACAGGTCAGACATTTAGTAAAGTAGAAAAACATTTAAATTTAGAAACGTGAGTATAACTTCTAATTGCTTTCGTTTTAGTAACTGAAAAAATACTTCTTGTATAACAGCTGTGAGTTCCATTTTATTATTACACATTTCAATTTTTAGGCGTCGCGGACTCCCTGACTACGTCCCACGGACCTTCAGGGGTCCGCCTACCCCACTTTGAGAACCACTATAGTATCTATATAGTGTTTGATGAAGGATATGGTATATATCCGAAACTGCAACACAGTATAGTTGAAAATACAGTGTGTGTGTGTTGAAAGTTTGGTTAGTATTTCTTTTGTTCAATATCCAATCTAAAGCCATGGATAGTGTTATTAACAAATCGATCGTGATCACGTAATAACAATGTTGCCACTACTTTTCTCGAAATTCTACTTAACAATCTATATATATATATATATATAGTGGAACAAAAGAATGCTAAAGCAGGCCTGAAACTAATTACCTGAGAAGAAATAGTGAAAACACAGCCACCGTATAACAGTGAAAGTACTTTCCATGCACTTTAACAGAAATGAATAGAAAGAAATGAAAAAGACCAGGAATTAGAATGAAGTTTCAATACGATAGTAGTATGGCGCCCACGTGGACGCTTCACATTTACTTTTCTTTTTTCTCCCTATTTCTTTCCTTCCCTATCTGAAGAAGTTAGTAGCGATTTTTTCTTTTTTAAGAAATTCGTGTGTTTATGTGTATATATAACCATCAAGAGATAGTGAAAACAACTATACATTATTAAGAGGTGCAGGTTTACTTTTGGCGCACCACAAGAAATAATTAATGAAAAAAAAAATTCTTTCACTAATTTCCTTCTTATTGTCCTCTAAAAGATTTGCCGTCGGCGACATACAAATAGCTCACTTGGCATAGATAAAATTGAAGAGGGCCACCAAAAGTATTTGCTGAAAAATTACAATTCTTTTACGATTTGCGTGTAAATACGCCTTCCGAATGCATGGCATAAAAACTACAGTGCAAAAAGAAACACACAAATCAACCTGTACTAGATGGCTGCTAAAAGGCGTGAATGATGAAAGTCAGGGCAGGGCGAAGGTGGTGGGACCACACAATAACGAGGGGGTGCGTCCTTAGGGATTAGGCGGATTAGCGATGGTGGGTATACGTATAAGCGAGGGTAGTGAAAAGAAGTGGGTTTTCGCAACGACATGAGTTTCAATAACACTTGTCATGGTTTCATACTAGTAACGCTCCTCTTGTAAATATAAAATACAGCTTCTGTACACTATGCAGAAATACACTGCCGGTGGAAAACAGCATCTAATAGATTACTTTTTCATATGCACTCACTTATTTTATTCATCGTAAAGCACTTGTAATGATTTTACACTAGTAATCCTACACTTGTAAATGTAAAATACATCTGTACTACTTTGTATTTGATTCTATCGCCTGCAGAAAATTGTTCCTTATAAATGTGTCTTTACAGAAGCATCGTTTAAGAAACCTATCAAAATCTTTCGTTACACACTTCATCATATTGGGAGATGAAGAAGTAGGACGGAAAGAAAGAGAGAATTCCATTAACAGAAAAGTTGCTGTAAGAGTCCAAACGCGTGGCGTCATCTTTAGTGAAACCACTTATGGAATACTTGTTTTTTAGTATATGCGGTTATGTTTTCACTAGCTTCTTGTTTTTTTAGTATTCCTTTGTTCCAACGCACTAAAATTTAAAAGAGGTACAACATCCTACATTATTGAAATTTCAATTATTATAGGCGTGCACCGGCAGATTTTAGTTTCCTAATCAAAGAAAATATATGAGGTACCTGTATCCTTTTACTGCCATTTAAAGCCATTATGATAACACAAAATAAATATCGCATGTACTACAACTGAAACCTGCTCATAGAAACCTTGCCCACAGTCTTAGCCAACACCAAGAAATCTTTAAAAATTTTACTCACTCCCTACGACCATTACTACTATTCGTGAGATTTTAGTCACCATACCACCACAAGCACCACACAAACAGGGAAATGAAATACAACAAATAATGGATTTGTGGATCACAATGTACTTCACACCATGCAAAAGGTTGGTTTGAGATGATTTAAAAACACATGTGATAATTTATTCTTTGTACATGACATCAAAGGGGAACGTTGTTGCAAGATCTTGGTATTTCACTCTGTAATCGTAACATTCACCAGAGGTGTGATAATGACTTTCTGTTACAACACAATGTCACCTACCTCCGACGACTCCTGCTGGGCTGCACTCTGATTCTCTGTATTTCCCGCAGGCGTTAAGAAGTCAGTTGAAGCATTTTCATCACTTGGAACTAGAAAAATAAATACAGTAATATGTATGAGCGTTAAATACAATATCTTAAAGGCATATTATGATTGAATTTTTCATCAGTTAGACTATGTTATTAACTAGATGTGTCTTAGGGCCTGTCTATTGCAAGTGTGGCCTCAGAAAACATATAACATATTTCGGCCCGTTCTCCTCCGCCCTCTTGTGGAAGAAACCTTCCTTTTGCTTTGGGGAAAGAAATGAATGAACTCGGCTATGTTGTCAATTTCTCATTCAATCGTTTGGTCTTGGGAAGTGAAGATCGTAGGCTACTTAGGATAGCTACCAAAACAGTGCACAGCGAAATCCATGAAGTAATTCAATGTGGCAACCCTATCTGCATCCAACTATTGAAGAATCTTGCCCACAGCAACTTGTTCCTTCTCTTTCGAGGGAGGTACGAGGAAACACATCGACAAAAGCCATACTTGAAACAGAAAGGCTCCAATAACATTAACACACACAATTAGTACTAAATGTGATGATTCAGTGTCTGAACAACCTAGATCAGGGTGGCGACAAATATTACGGGAAAGAATTTTCTGACCTTTCCTGGTCTTCTTCTTCTTTTTTTTTAACTTAAATGTAACTAATTACACATACTGCTCCATGTTGGAAAAACAGGAACAACAACACATGACAACGATGATACATAAATAATATATTTCTTCCCGATCAATTAGAAAAAGTGAATAACAGAAAAAAAAAAAACAAATATAGCGTATTTTGTTATGAAACTACATAACACTTACCTAATAAAAATTCCTGCACAAAGCAAGATATTAAATATCTTCCCTGAAACTGAATCTGTAACTTTAGTTACGTGATGAAAGTTTCGTCACATATGAAACAAACAAACAAACAAACAAACAAAAAAAGAAAGTCACAGTAAAACAGCCACCTAAAAAAGGGTGGATATGTATACAGGGCTGTTTTAAAGTCCTTGCTATAAAACAAATGCTTATAACTTAAAAAAAAAAAAAAAAAATGATATTGCAGTGAAATCCATGAAATCCTTTTTAAATTGTGCGATGATCTGTCAATTTTTACCTGAGAACACTATTACAATGATAAAGTTGGTATGAACTGACAGAAGATCACGACACGGGATTGGAGTTCTGTGAACTGATGCTGACAGGGAACTTCTGTACTTACTCATGTTCTCAGGTGAGGCAACTTTCCATGTTTCAGGAAGGGTAAATAGGCACAACTGTCTAGTTTGGGGAACTGAAAAACCTCATGAATATGAAACACACACAAGAGACAGCTCGAAAGTGTATGTGTGGTGTGCCGTATCAATGGACCACATCATAAGCCCGTTTCTCTTCGAGGAAAACACTGTGATAGGGGAGACACCTTCAAATGCTTCCAAATTACTTGGTTGGGAATTAAGGATCGTATCTACTACCAGCAAGACAAAGCCTCTAACATTTTGCACAACTCGTCAGGAACTACCTTGACCGTGAATTATTGGCAGGTGGATGTCAACAGAGCCCAGCTGGACGTGTGTGGCAATGATGGTGGCGGTGTATCTATGGATGTCGTCACAAAATGTAAGTCTCAATAAAGATCTTAACATTTATTTCACTGTAATAAAATAAAAAAAAAAAAAAAAAAGTTATAAGCATTTGTTTTATAGCAAGGACTTTATATAACAGCCCTGTATAAAACTAGCTGCGCACAACGACATATCTTTGGGAAGAAAAAAATAACAGTTTTACATAATTCATCCCACTTATCCAAATCTTTCATTTCCTCCTCAATATTTCGCACATCTTCTATTATTTTAATCTTCTTAGCTTCAAGTGCGTGCAGAATGAACTTCACCTTCCTGTCTTCAGCTTCTTGCTGTTTCTTTCGCTTTTTCTCTTGTGGATTTTTGCTTTTGAACAACAAGTACGAGCATTTCGTCATAAAGACTTGTGGATTTTCTTATAGATGGTTTCTCAAGGCCACCAGAAGAAGCTACTAAATCGTACACAAGCTTGTGTGCTAACTGAAGTTAATTCTTTTATATCATCTGCTACATTGATAGTAAAACTTCTTTCTATCTTTTCATTTCCACGAGAGAAAATCACAATCATTTTAACATCTCTTAAATCATTTTACCCTGAAGTATCCAAATTCTTCAGTCAAAAGTCATCCGAACATTTACTAGTACAAAAATACGGACTCATAGTTGTTTTACAAATTAGATCGATACTCTTTGAACTCCAACACAACTCTATCTGCCCTATTGGCATCTAATCAATCATTTTTAACTAGTCTAGCCAAAAGAAGACTTTCTGTGACACTCCAATATCAGATCCTGCAGAAGGATTAATTTTTGATTGAAATATAGTGGATCTTGGATCAGGGGCCACAAAATTTTTGAACGGCCCCTAAATCGGGTTTTGTATTTTCTACGGAATAAGCACATTATACTAAGTTACGTGATAGTTTGAGTTTGGCTACACTGTATGTAGTTCTGCAGCTATAAGGCGTACAAGAAAATTTTTGATTGACATATATTACATCTTTTGATCCAAAAACTATTGATAGAAAAAATTAATAAATATGTACGCATAAATGCATAACAATAAATATTGCATTATAAGCATAAAGTACAAAGTACACTTTGGTATCTGTAGATGTATCCCATACTTAAAGATCAAGAGTCCAATGAAATTAATCTGGCTATCCGCTGAATACTGATACAATGCATATGGTAATATGCAACTTTATCGGTTATTCTCGCAAACTCATAAGCACTTTCGAAATAGACCTCTTTGCAAATTAAAATACATTACAATGAAAACACAGAAACTCAAATACCATTAACAGTATTCCAACATCTTTGCACTTGCGTGATTAACTACTCTCATTTAATGTAGAACAGAAAACTCCAATAAAATCGAAACTAGTGAGAACGAAGAAAAAAAGAAAGAAAGAAAGAAAGGGGAAAAAATTGGAATTATGCGTGCATCGAAAATGAATTTTCCATTGGATCGTTGATCTAAGTGCATTCTGTGAATGATTCACCAATATCGACTAAAGCAAAGAATAATACACACAATTAAAGAACGTAAGTTTGTTACACAACGTTAGTGGAAAACACAGATAAGTTTCTAATTTTGAAGTTGTCAATTAAACAATCACTCAACCATATCTGAAATTCTCTTAAAATTTTCATTTTAAATGTTTTTAAAATCTCACTTTTAGAAAAAATCTAAATTACTTAAATCTGAGCAGAATTCCCTGACTTTTCCCGACTGTTGCCACTCTGTAGATAAACAGTAGTTTCGTTTATTTTATAGATTACATTGAAATGATGATGACAGAATAAAATCTAAATTTTGGATGATACAAAGATGGCGAGAACTTTGCCGATGAGCAATCAACAGTCAGCAACGCTCAAACGCATCGTCTGACAGAAACACAACAGATTCCCACAACCGAATTCAGTAAATCGGCTGTTTCACGTTTATTATTGAACAAACTCAGACTTACTCATTTGTGAAGTCATACATAATTCGATTATGGGTCAATCCATGCAAACTGATCGTGAAAAAAGAAAAATTGCTGCTCGACCTTTTTTTAAAAAAATCTAATTTTTTCATGAATGTTTATCCTATATCAGGGTACTTCAAAACCACAATTAATTATTTTTACAACGTCCCATGACGAGACAGTGGCTGCCGCAATTTTGCGCTTTTTAGATTTTAGGTGTTTACGTTGTTTTGAATATCTCAGCATGTATTTGTCCTACCATATTGAAAATTGCTGAACGTCTCCAATTCGTGCATAACTAAAACTTTGATCTCTTAACATTTTTGCATAAAACCACTTGAAGGTAGTGAAATCAGGGCCAAAAGTAGCAACATTTTTGGACATTGAAGACGTTTGGGAAGAGGAAGCAACAGACGTAGAGGTATGAATATGTGTGTGCATGTAGTCCAGGGTCATAAGTTAATACAAAAATTTACAGATCTGTATGTAGCTTTTCCCAAAGGCCTGAAAAAGAATCGTAAAGTTGGGAAATTATGCCAATTTGGCATTTTCACTGTCCAATAGCTCCAATGGGCCTGGATTTAAAAAAAAACTGAAATTTTGGCAATAGTTAGTCCTTTAGTATACCTCAACACACAGCAAAGCGTGTTTTGTGTTTTTGAGCAGAAGGTTGTCAAAGTATTAAGGAATGACGTCATACTCTAAGAGGTGGTTTGTTCACACATTCAACTGAAAATTCGTTGTTGTTAAGTAAAATGAAATAGGATGAATGGTTAGTCCAGTCAAGGTTCTCAAGCTCGTTTCTTTCCTCTAGTTGTAACACTGTCTTATCACACCCACAGCAGCACTGGTGAAGAATGCCGCTATCAGTAGAAGGCGAGGAAAGTCAAAATGCACACTTAACAAAAAAAGTCCCTAAGTACTGATTGCTCTTCTTGCTTGCTATATCAATGATATTCAATTATGTTTATTCTTGTTTTAATTGTCAACTTATGCAGGAAACTGTTGTCATTTCGATTGATCTACTTTCCGCAGTCAGTGTTTACAACGAGTAAGTGTTCGCTCACTTGGGAATGTAGATCAAACGAAATGACAACAGTTTCCTGCATAAGTCGACAGTTAAAACAAGAATAAACATGATTGAATATCATTGATATAGCAAGCAAGAAGAGCAATCAGTACTTACGGACTTTTTTGTCAAGTGTGCATTTTGACTTTCCTCGCCTTCTACTGATAGCGGCATTCTTCACCAGTGCTGCTGTGGGTGTGATAAGACAGTGTTACAACTAGAGGAAAGAAACGAGCTTGAGAACCTTGACTGGACTAACCATTCATCCTATTTCATTTTACTTCACAACAACGAATTTTCAGTTGAATGTGTGAACAAACCACCTCTTAGAGTATGACGTCATTCCTTAATACTTTGACAACCTTCTGCTCAAAACACAAAATGCGCTTTGTTGTGTGTTGTGGTGTACTAAAGGACTACCTATTCCCAATTTCTTTTTTATATATCTAGGCCCATTGGAGCTATTGGACAGTGAAACATGCCAAATTGGCATAATTCCCCAACTTTACGATTCTTTTTCAGGCCTTTGGAAGCAGCTACAGTTCTGTAAATTTTTACTTATGAACTTATGACCCCGGACTACATGCACACACAAAAATTCATACCTTTACGTCTGTTGCTTCCTCTTCCCAAACATGTCTTCAATGTCCAAAAATGTTGCTTCTTTTGGCTCGGATTTCAGTCCCTTCAAGTGGTTTTATGCAAAAATGTTAAGAGATCAAAGTTTTAGCTCTGCACGAGTTGGAGATATCCAGCAATTTTCAATTTGGTAGGACAAATACTTACTGAGATATTCAAAACAACGAAAAAGCCTAAAATCGAAAGAAAGAAAAAAAAACGCAAAATTGCGGCAACCGCTACGTCGCCATGGGATGTTGTAAAAAATAATTAATTGTGGTTTTGAAGTACCCTGATATAGGATAAACATTCATGAAAAAATTAATTTTTTGGAGATGGTCGAGAGGCACATGCTTGATCACTTAAAATGGATTGACTCTTATACTAAATTATGTATGAAGTTTACTTTTGCAAAGGAAGTATATTGAAAAAAAAAAAATGTATAATAGTCATGCAGATTCTTTACCTGGAGCAGGTACAAATAAATTCACAGCAGGCATTTGTTTTGTTCCCATTGAAGGAAATAATTCTGCAGATGCAACAGAAGACGCTGGTTTAGTTCCTCCAGGATTCATGACATCAACATAGTTGGCACGCATACCTAAATACAAAATACATATAATAATATAAGCAAGCTGAAAATTGTCTACGTCATATAAAATACTTTGTGAGACTCTAAGGTAAACTAGAATATTTTTCAAACCAGAAACTACAAATAATGAAGATCTGTCAAGGAAAATAAATATGTATGTAAACGACGCCCAGTGATTTATTGTAGTCTTAGGTTTTTGCTTCCTTTTACAGTAAAAAAATGCTTTAAAATGCAATGTACAACGACTTATTTTTTTTAAAATTTTCCTGGGTAGGATTCCCAGATCACCCGCTTTTCTGGTGGGTATTCCATACATTCCAGTCCCCCCGGTAGTGTCCTGCTAAGTTTATGTGCTGCTGACGCTAATGGTAATCTTAGATGTTGACAGCATAGTGCCTTCGACGACCTGTTCTCTTACTTCTTAATATATTCACGACTGTATATTATTTGCAATAATGAACACAAATTATGTCTTGTATACGATGAAATAAACGTGAACTTATAATTCTGAATTTCTCCTCCACCCCGTTTTAACTTAGTTTATAATTATTATTGTTTTATACAGTACAAGGAACAGACAAAATAATAAATAGTAATAATAATAATTAAATACGTTCTTACACTTTGAATGTTGAGTCTATGTTCTTACAGCTTAAGTATGATGCCTAATATGTCTTCAAACTACATATTTTCTGCTAACTTAATGGACTATTCTCTAGTCGCAGTAAGAGAGCTGTGTGTGTAATAAACTTATTTGTGCATTATTTTTGGTGTACCCGGCTCAGACAATTTAATTTCTTTTTATTTTAAAAGGCTGCTACATTTAAACAAACAGTGTATCTAAGCGTTGTGCATTCTCGGAAGGAATAGCAGTATCCAGCAGACGAAGCAGCCAGCGGCCTTGGCAACCAACGGTAGCCAATCACAGCCCTACCTGTGATTGCGTCGCTTTGGTAGGTGAGACTCGCGTAAACCGCGAGAACAAGAGAGAAATTGTGTGACGTGGCTTTCATTGGGAACCGGAACCATGATAGGAAGCATCTCACACTCACTGCGAAAAAAAAAAAAAAAAAAAGGGCAGGAAACATAAAAATCAATATATCCGTTTATAATCTTATATATGTAGAACATCAATACATGTTAGTGTTAAAATATTACCTTTTATTTTCGAAGGAATGTAAGTAAAATGCTAATATTAAATATAACTTCCAAATTTGTGCGTGTCATTGACGTTATTGCGACCTATAGTTAGTAGTCACATGTGCTTTCGCTTTGTTGTACATGGTGCAATATATTGGTATAATTGAATTTTTGGAGTGTTTAGTTGGTTTTCAGGTTGAACGATGCTGAAATTTTATCCTAATCGTATGTTTAACGTTGTTGAATTTTCGCCTATGTGTGTTCAGCGATGAAAGAAGCTATTGCTTTGTGTTAACTTGTTTCGTCGTTAACGCTCGGATGAAAGATTCGATTAATGACTATCTATTGTAATGTTTGCTCTACTTGGATTACCATCCTATGGAGTAAACATCACATGTGGCATTTTCATTAAAGAAATACGGTTTCCTTTCTTAGTTCTCTGTCTATTGGGAGATTTGATTTTGAGTTTAGAGTTTCTTTCAGCAGTCAGGTGATACGAGACGCGGATCTACAGCTTAATGTGGAACCGAACCACATGAGGTCTAGCTCCAAATTGAACCCAGATCTTTCACGCCAAAGGCGAATATGCTAACCGCTTAGTCATGAGTGAGCTCAGATGAAAGGAAGATATGAGTGTTCTGCATTTAGTAGAGTTCTAGAATATTGGTAAATTTTCGCTATTCTAGAAGTCCATTCCCGAGAAATATTCTTTGTATGTGCCATATTCTTTGTAGATGGCGTGCAATTTAAATTTATACTTTTGCCTCCAGTCTCCTCTTAAGTATATCAGGAGAATGTTAGACACGCAGACGGCGGCAGAACTTCCACTGTTCGGCTCACAAAAATTCAAACTTCAATTTTCCCCTTGTATACACTGTAAGAAACCAAGCTCCTTTACGTGCTCGATACTGCGAGTTTAAATGTTTTACAGCAAAACATAACTTCGTTTATTTCATTTTTAACCCTTTCCGGATTCTGGCTTTTTGGGCTATTTTTTAGACTTTCAGTCAAGCAGCTACTGTATCGTCACTATTTATCCTAGGATCATGGTTTATACCTCATTCTCTTCAGAATAGAGCTGGCTTTCGAATGGTACCACTTGCATGCTCATACCATATACCAGAAGCGGGAAAAAATGTCAAAGTGAAAATTTTGGAGGGAAAAATTTTTTTCTCGAACTTTGGCCCCCCTGCCCCCCCCCCCACTGTGTGATCGTAGCCATCAAAAAAAATCTGATACATAGTACTTGGTATACTGAATGTGTGTGCCAAATTTCAAGTTTCTATCTTGAATAGTAAGGGCGGGAGAATTTTTATCAAAAATTCCCACAATGCCCTAAAGTACCATAAAACACTATGATCTCAGGGGAAAAAAATCCTGAGACATCCCTAATTACCCTAGGACTATAATCCGCCAATCATTCTCTTCAGAATAGAATTGTCTTTCAGGCGGTACCATTCACATGTCTCCATCATGTATCTAAGGCGGGAAATTCCTGATAAAAGGGATTTTTTGGGGCAAATTTTCCCTTTTTTCAACTTTTGCCCCTCTGGACCACCCTGTTTTTACGCAGAAATCGGAAAAAAATTTCTGGTAAATACTACTCGGAGGACTGAATGTTTGTGCAAAATTTCAGTCTTCTACGTGAAAAAATAGGCCCGCCAAAAAATATATACACCGACAATGCCCCATATTACCCTATATAGAAGTATATTTTTTAAAAATTCCCTGAGACATCCCTAATTACCCTAGGATAATAATTCGACCGTCGTTCTCTTCAGAATGGAACTGCCTTTCAGACGGTATGACTCACGTGGTCCTATCATGTATGTAAGGCGGGAAAATGACGAAAAACGGGATTTTTGGGGTTAAAAAATCCCTATTTTTACCCCTTTGCCCCTCTGGTTCCCCCCCTGTTTTAGCACTGACATCGGAACAAAAAATCTGGTACATACTACTCCGTGGACTGAATGTTTGTGCAAAATTTCAATCTTCTACGTAGAAAAATAAGCCCGTCAAAAAATATTGAACATACGCTTAGAAAATGAGAAAAGAAATTTTTGACTTATGACGTCATCACCTCCTATGTCTGGACGCAGGACGGTCTGAAACCATACGTAATGTCTTCTGCAAGGCCTCTGGACTTGGAGAAAAAAAAAAGAAAAAAAAAAACCGGACGAAAAAGCTCAAATAGAAGAGAAATAACGTAATGTACCATGAAAAGTGCATATGGTACAAATTTACCATAGGATCCCGAATGGGTTAATGATTACATCTTGCAGGTCTGAGAATCGAATCCTCGATTATGAGGAGTTTAATGTCTTACGCTGCTATTTGATTCAATTTCTACTTCCGCGCAAAACTGACTATTTTAGAGATTGGCGTGTTAATCCATGCCATGCATCCCAATGCCTGTGGGAACTGGAAGGGAATAAATCTGATTTTGTGTTAACTCAATAGTATTAATAACTCCACTAATATTTCAAGGTTACATGCAATAAGTAAAATTTAATTCGTGTTATTTCCTTACTTCGTCCACGTGGAAGTTTATAAATGTTTGCTCCTCCACTTGGCACAGGGTTTGGCGACGTCTTTGGCATACTTGCAGCAGGCTGATCTCCCGGCGCTTTAGCTGTCTCCTGAGAAGGGAAAGTAGATGCCTTTGGAGGAGGTGGAAGAGCTTGAGCAGGATCATCGTCATCGTCCAAGTTCACCCAGCGTTTCTTATCAGGATCCCAAACAATCTGGGAAAATAAAAATAACATGAAATCGAAATGTATTCCTACAAATTAAACAAATGCCAAAACGTATTCTAAACACTCTTCTTTATATTTTTAATGAATAAGAGACACTAGAAATTCAGAACGAAAGTTGTATAACGTTTGTAAAATGGTACTAACCCTCCACTACAACATAATTGCTGCATAATTTGCTTCTTCATTAAGTCAGCATCATTACAGAAAGGGCAATCATGTGAAGCAAATAACCATCAGAAGTAACTGGTGAGTGGAGTATACTGATTGCTGATCGATTCGATAAGCTTTACTGTATAATATTGCTCAGGTTTTTAGACAAATTCTTGCCTCGTCATACACACAGGTGAGTCAAAGGTCTTTGGATAACCTTTTATTTTGAAAGCTGAGAGGAAAATGTGAAATGTGTTAATGGGAGATGGTACTGCAGGGGAAGGGGAACGTAACTTGTAGGGTCCATGACGACCATAGCAGCCAACTTGAATGCAAGTTCGAAATTTCCAATGCGAAAAGAGTTATGTCGCATATGAACTAACACCGGCATGAACTCAGCAATCCAAAGATGTAATTGTTTCTTTCGTATCTTGTATGCTTTGATCTTATGAACACTGCAACTTCGATATGGTGGTCATCCCGTCTAATGCACAATCGTAGTCGTCCAATCCACTCGAACTGCACATAAGCAACAGTGTTCGGTAAACTGTGGTCCCACGCGCGCTAAATGCGTTCCTGTAAGTACCTTGTATCGCTGGATGTTTCAAAATAACACTATCTGCTTCAATGGCCCTACAAGTAGGTATCAAGGTGAGGTCAGGTGATCTGAGCGGCCATTCTACATGGAATCACGGTGATCAATCCACTTTACATTGATGCACAACAACGTCATGGTTGGCAGTGGCCCATCGTGTTGAAAATAAGGAAAGTTGCAGGCTGGGTCAAAAGGGAAGGAAACATGTTCCTGCAGAAGCGTCAGGTACTGTTGCATCATTAAGATAGTGTCAATGAATGATGCGGATGTCCCATATGCTACATCACACTATTGCCTTTGCAGGACTATATTCAGTACTCGAATCATTCCAGTTCAGATTACTGTGACACCAATGCCGAACTGGGTCATCTTCATTTAGTTTATTACACGATTGATTAGCTTATAAGGATGCCAGCGATTGTTATACAATTTCTAGACAATGGAGGACTGGCTGATACCATTTTCCAGTGAGAAACGACAGGTTTGTATTTGAGGTGCTTTACAAACAATGCTAGAACTGTCGTTGTCGTCTTCTCATTAGTGACAGTCTTCGGTTACCCACTACATCCCGTATGCAGTGAGCTTTGTGGTGGACAAACATCCTGTGCGTGGGTTTTCTCGGAGTTCTCCCGTTTCCTACCGCTTTCTTCTTTCCATCATTTCATTCATTTCTTATCATCACCGTCATATCCGTGTGACGTAAAACAAATATTTCATTTCATTTCATTTTACATCCCTTGCCTTCCACAGTGCTAGTTTTTCGGAATTTGGCAAACATGTATGCGACACTGGATGTTTATCTGGGTACTGTATCTTGCAGTCTCATATACTGTTTCAGAAACTGAGTTATCCGTATATTAGGATGATTTCTATCTTCTGTGCCTCTGTCACTGCCATCTTAGATCACCTCCAGCAATAAGAATTTAGTTAGTAACAACGAGTTTTCGAACTTTTAATGCACATAAGTGCAAACTATGTAAGATATGAAAGAGAGAGTTACACCTGTGAATCTCTGACCTCACACCAGTGGTACTTTATATGATACATTTTAAATTTCGAAAATGAAGTGAAATCTTTAAGTTTAACGTCCCACGGTTATGCCGGTTAGGCTAAAGGAGACGGTGATAATGAGAAATGAGTGAAATGGTGGAATGAATAAAGTGGGAGGAAACGGGAGAACCCCGAGAAAACCCACGAGCACGGTTTATCCACCACAAAGTCCACACGGCGCGAGCTGGGATCGAACCAAGGACACCAAGCACTGGAGGTGAACGCTCTACCACTGAGACACATTTAAAATTTCAAACCTGCATTCAAGATAGCAGCCATGGTTACCACGTACCCCACAAGCTGCACCACGTACACTCCTCTAGTACAATTCTTCATTAATAGATTTCAAGTTTTCCTCTCAGGTTTCAAAATCAAAGGGAGTTGAAAGATTTTCGATTCACTATGCGTTTTTCCTTCACTTAGTTTGTGTTCCTGGATCTTTTCTTTCTTGAAGATGCAACTTGATTTGTTTGATTTGATTTTAGTTTAGCGTCCTTTTCAGCAGCTAGGCTATATGAGACGTGGACCTATTGATTAACGTGGAATCCGAACCACATGAGCTCCCGCTGGGAATCGAACCCAGGTCTCCCACGCCAAAGGCGCGTACACTAACCGCTTAGCCACGAGGGAGCCCTTGAAGATGGAACTATCACTAAATTTGGATGTTCACGACACAGCTTATGAGGTATACAAGCAATTTGTACAATTTCCATTATTATCTAAATTATTGTGTTTACAGAAAATGTCAGCAACACTACTCTCAGTTCCACTGCTAAAATTTATCTAGATTTGCATTCAACGGACGAATGAAAAAAGTTTGTTCTCGTAGAACTTCACAAATGTTGTTAAGAAAATGAAGAGTAAAACTCAACAGTCTTAAAACACACAATTCCATGACACCGACTGTAAGGTGTTGAATGCATACCCTAGTTAAGTTTTGCCTACGAAATTTAGATGAGTCTTTTATTTCCCTTTGTTTTGGAGTTCAATATTTCTTTTTCAATATCAAGTTTATACGAGATGTCAACCTACAGCTTACAATGGAATGAGACTCGCATGAATCTCAAACAGGAATTGAACCAGATCTGCCGCACCAAACGAGAAGCCACGAAGAACTTCGCTGACAGTATAGTTTTAACGGATCATAAAATGAGAGAAAACAAGCATTAACCCAGACCAACGTTTCTCAAACTTCCTTCAAGTGGGAGCCGCCTTTATTAGAATGTTCTACGGACCACTCTACTTTTCTCATCTTGGAAAGCAAATTTTTTATTATTATTTTTAATGTTTTGAGCATATACCAGACTACTGACCTTTTTAATATGATCTTAAAATTTTCTTAATTTTACATTGATATCAATGGAAGAAAATAAATATTACTTTTTTTTAAATATCTGAAGACTATCGCGAATATTTTATAATACAATATATCTATGTAAGCTATTAAAACTTGTATAATGTTTACCTTATTACGAGGTGCGTTACAAAAGTAACGAAACTGGCAACACTATGCACGAGTCGACAACGCTACTGCTTCCACCTTCACACGGTAGTTAACGTTAAGCCTTGCCGACTCAGTAAAGTTTGAACTTGCTTCAGTAGCTACACGATTGTTGAGGACGTCTGAAGTGAAGTTGTAAAATGGATAGGCAAAAGTTTCAGGAATGTTGTGCATCAACTTTTATGCAAAGCTTCATGAATCCGTTACTGTGACTTATGAAATGTTGGAAATGGCTGACAGACAATATTCTCTATCCAGGGCACAAGTGTTCAGATGACACAAGTCTTTTTTTTTTTTTTTCGAAGGCCGAAAGTGGAAAATGAACATCATGCGGGAAGACCTTAGGTCTCAAAAATGGATGACAATGTTGAAAGAGTGAAGTCTCTCGTGAGATCTGATCGTCGACTGACGGTGTGAATACTCAGTTGAGTTAAATTTGAACGTGTTTACCGCCAGTCAAATCTTAACACAGGATTTGGACATGAGAAAAGGGTGGCACGTGTGTATGATCAGGCATTGCCTGCACTTGGATACTTCATCACGGTAATTCACCGTCTCCACCAATGAATTTTTGGCAGAAAAAAAGCATTCTGTAATTCCTCACTCGCCCCCTTATTTGCCAGATCTCAGTCCCTGTGACTTTCTTTTGCTCTGCTTGTTCAAAAAAAAAAAAAAAAAAAAAAAAAAAAAAAAAAAAAACTTGAAATGGCGCCATTTTGGTATTTTGAATATTCAGAAGAGCGTAATAGACGAACTGAAAGATATTCCAGCGTAAGTCTTCTAGCAGTGCTACGAAGAATGGAAACACAACGCCTCCGTCGCTGCAGCTGCCTAATGAGACTGTTCTGAAGGGGATAATCTTGATTTGTAAAAATAGTAAGTCATCGTGAATACAAAATCGACTCATTACTTTTCTAACACACCCCGTACATTGTATATTATTTATATAATCTGTATCTGCGTGGGATTCTAGGCTACAGTGTGTGATTCGCAGTTCACTCTAAGCTTATTTTTTGAAAAACATGTTTAATAAGAGAACCATACGAGCATACTTCAAGAGCTAAGGTTTGAGAAACGCTCACCTAGCCTTTTATGCTCTCTAGTTTCGTACGTACCGATGGATTTTTATCATCCGGTAAAATCATTTGATTCTTCGGCCGTAATGCCAATTTACTCCACAATCCTCCAAGCCAACTGCTTCCACCTGCGGCGACTGTTTTCTGTGCAGCTTTCTTCTGTTTCTTCTTCTCGTCGTCCGTTGATTTGGATTTGGATTCACTCGAAGACAAAGACGTGGTTGACGGCGACGAATACTGCACTGCCGATGTATTCTGTACGGAGGAAAAGATCTTAATTATCATAAGCAAATTTCTGAACAAACCTTGGAAAATTCTACTACGACAGCAGCACGAAAATCAGAACAATAACAGTACAACAGTACTAACAATTGCCAACGTTTATTATTTTTATTTTTTAAAAATGAAATTCAAATTAACAATGTTAAATACCTGCGTCATCTTGTTTTTCAGTGCACTGATTTCTATGGGATTTTTTTTTTTATTAACTGAGAATTTTAATGCTTTGACTGTGTTTTTCTTTTCAAGCGAACTTAAATGTCCCTTACTTCCTGAAAATTAAATTGTGTGATATAATCTTTATAATAACAGTAAGAAAAAGAGAGTGAGTGAGAGAGAGAAACTGTGTGTGTGTGAGAGAGGGGGAAGACAAAGTAAAATAGTGTGTGAGAGAAAGAGTGAGTGATACAGAGAAAGAGTGACAAAGAGAGTGTGAGTGAGTGAGACAGAGAGAGGTGAGTGAGCGAGTGAGTTATAGAGAGGGTTAGTAAGAGACAGAGAGGGTGAGTGAACGAGCGAGCGAAAGAGAGAGAGAGAGAGAGGGTGAGTGAGTAAGTGAATGTGAGACAGACAGACAGACAGACAGACAGAGAGAGAGAGAGAGAGAGAGAGTGTGTGTGTGTGTGAGTGAGACAAAGAGAGAGAAAGAGACTGTATATATTAGATGTTTTAGAATAGATTCAGATGTTTTTGGATACATGTATATTAGACCTACACTGGATTATCACCTGTATGAATCGAAGTCTAAACGAAGTAATAACAGGTAAGAAACCATGATCACCGTGTTAATGCTTAGTTCTGTAGTTCAAGTTTTACGCACCCACTCGTCCTCGCAGAAACCAAAGAGAAATTTACAACATATTTCGAAAAAATGGTATCACGGAGTTGGACACATTTAACACTCACATTAAAAATACTCTTTATATCGCTTCGAAAACCATCGGGCATCTTCAGCAGACGACAGGAATAAATGGAAATAGAGCACTGAGAAGTAAAACCAAAGGAATATGCCCCATAATTAAAATCACTGCTTTATCACCTTTAAAATTCGCAACAAAGAATAATGTTTCTAATTATCGGTTCCTTTATCTTTCAATGTTACAAGTACTATGCGCGTCACAGTTAGGGTTATGTGCGTCAATATTAAGCATTATGTGAGTCACTATTAAGGATTATGTCTGTTACTATTAAGAATTATGTGAGTCACTATTAAGCATTATGTGCGTCACTATTAAGGACTGTATGACACTATTAGGGATAATGTGTCACTATTAAGGATTATGTCTGTCATTATTAAGGATTATGTGTCAATATTAAGCGTCATGTGAGTCACTATTAAGGGCTGTGTGTCACTATTAAGGATAATGTGCGTCACTATTAAGGACTGTATGTCACTATTAGGGATAATGTGTCACTATTAAGGATTATGTCTGTCGTTATTAAGGATTATGTGTATCAATATTAAGCGTCATGTGAGTCACAATTAAGGATTGTGTGTCACTATTAAGGATAATGTGCGTCACTATCAAGGATTATACTATTAAGGATTATACGTATCACTATTAAGTATTATGTGAATCACTATTAAGCATTATGTGCGTCACTATTAAGGAGTTTGTGAGTCACTATTAAGGACTATGTCAGTAACTCAAGATTATGCGTGTTACTAATACGGTTATGTGCGTCACTATTAAGTATTATTTAAGTTACTATCAAGGATTATATGCGTCAATATTAAGGATTGTGTGTCCCTATTAAGGATAATGTTCGTCACTATTATATGATTCACAATTAGGATCATGTGAGTCACAATTAAGATTGTGTGTGTTATTATTAAGGGTTATATGCATCACTTTAGTATTGAGTTACTAATAAGAAATATGAGTCATTATTATGGATTATGCGAGTCACTATTAAGCCTTATGCGGGTCACTATTAAGGAATATATGAGTCACTATTAAGGAATATATGCTTCACTATTAATGATTATGTGAATCACTATTAACAATCATTTGAGCCATAATTAGGATCATGTGAGTCACAATTAGGATCATGTGTGTTACTATTAATGATTAGAATTACGTAAGTCACTATTAAGCGTTATGTGCGTCACTATTAAGGATCATGAGTCGCAATTAAGGATTGTGAGTCAATATTAAAGATTATGCGCGTCACTATTAAGGATTATGCTAGTAACTACAGATGCGTGTCATCAATAAAGGTATATGCGTCACTATTAAGTATTATGTAAGTCACTATTAAGGATCTATCAACTAGTAATGTCTATCTTTGGACATTATTCCCCATAGAATTTTTCTCCTTTATTCGTCATCTGCCGAAAAACCCCGATGTTCTTCGGAACATTTTGAATAATGTGAATGGTAACCCCCCTTTTTTAAATTTATGAACAACGGTATTTATTAATGGCTGAGATGGCAGTGTAATATGAAATTTCTGCAACACGATCCACTGAAGTATGATTTTAAGAATACTGAATTTATAGAAAGATTATAGTTAAACATTCTACAGAACACTGAACCAGCTAAAATCTAGAAGGAAGAAAATACATATTTTTATTTTAAAAATTCTGTTACTTCACTAACAAAGCAAAATCATCTAATTCTGTTCCTCTATTTTCTATACTATTCCAACTAAATTTTAACATCATCATCTGCGCCAGTTAACACTAAGAACTTCTCCAAACAAACCGAGTAACATAAAACAATACAACACAACACTGAAAACAACAAGCTTTAAAATGAAGATACGTCAAATATATCTTTACGACAAAACAGAAAGGGGGATAAATAATAAAAAGGACATTCAGTTTAATTAAAAGCGGGTCCAAGCAGGGTGATACAGTGGCGTCACTAAAGGCAGGATTACAAAATGCGCACTGCAACATCCGAGAACTAATTCCTCATTATTTGCTAAATTGCTTGAAAAACTCTATTTAAATGGACTCTGGGAAATGAAATAATTGTATGAAATTATTAGGAGTCAAAAGTAAAGTTGAACCACAGAGGAAGATTTACGGAGCGGAAAGATATGGGTATGTGTGTGTTGATAAAAAAGAGAAAATTGGTTAAACGAAAAGGACCCACGCCTACTAACCAACTAACTAACTCTATTGCCTATGGAACCCGGAGTTTCAATGCCGCGTTCACAAAGCTTTCCACTGACTTCTATCCTAAGCCAACTGGATCCAGTTTCTACTTTGTATTCCTATTTCTGCTAGATCCATCTTAATATTGTCTTCCCATCTGCGCCTAGGTCTTCCTAATGGTCGTTTTCCGATTGGTCTTCCAGTCAAGACTTTGAAAGCGTTTCTACTTTCTTCCATCCTAGCTACATGACCTGCCCACCTAAGCCTCCTAGACTTGATAACCCTAACAATGTTTGGTAAACCGTATAAATTATGTATCTCCTCGTTATTAAGTTTCCACCATTCCCCATTCCCGTTCCTCTTGGGACCCATGCCTACTAAATAGGAAACTGTTTAGGAACTGTTATTTACTGATTTCGGGAATGGTTTATATTGTAAAATCTGCGATTTGGCTACCGGTTGAGTAATTCATCATATAAATGTGATTTACTTCGGAAAAGCTTTCAGTTTAACGTACCATGATTATGTCCTTGAAGCTACGGGAGACAATGATTAAGGCAAGATACTGATGCTGGAGTAGTTGGTGGAATGTGGAAGTGGGAGGAAAGGGAAGTACCCAGTGATAACCCACAAACACGATATTGTTCATCACAAACTTATTTTACCCGGGAATCGAACCAGGAACCCAACGCAGAGGTAAGCGCTTTATCTCTGAGACACCGTGCACCCTATGTGATTTACTTCTAGGAGTAGATACTGTACTTATACGTTGTATAGTGATGGCCAGATGAAATATTTCAGGATGTCAAGTGTTCGGCACAGTAAAATCCGGATTAATACGGAAAGTGTTACAAGATATAAGTTTAGCTCTCTAAATAGATACAGCAAACTACAGTAAAGTGTCACAATGAAGTTACATAGATCCTATGTCATATCAGTTTGTGGCAGACAACACCGTGTCCGCGGATTTTCTAGAGGTTCTCCTGATATTCTCCTTCCACTAATTCTTTCATAATCTTCATTTTCGCTAAATACGTTTCCTTTTTCCTTTAAAAAAAATCGGGGGACGTCAAAAAATTTCATTTCATATTTTTTATAGTTACAAAAATAATCTTAAGTACTACCTTGATCAAAAACTTTCCGGAATCACCATTGTGTGGCGCTCTCAGTCACCTAATTTGACCTTTTCTTTTTCTGCGGATTGCCACAACTGTCAGCGATATTCTCTCCCAATTTAAACACCCTAGTTTGCAATTTGTGTAGTGACGCAGTGTTGAGTAAGTTGTTTTTGGGTTACATGTTTCGATTTCTGCAATGGAGTTAATTGTGCAACAACCAATGTGTATTAATATTTTGCATTATAAACGGATTCAATGGTGCAAAGACCTTGTAAATGTTGGAAAAGTGTTTCGGCAATGATGCTCTAAACAAAACAGCGGTTTACCAGTGGCGAGCACCCAATGAGCCAAGACCGAAAAAAAAAACACACATAGTTTTCAGTGGAAACAAAAGGCGATGCTCACTGTTTTCATGGATTACAACGGTGTTATACATCACGAATTTCTGCTAGAAAGTCAGACAGTCAACAAGGAGTGTTATTTGGACGTTATGAAGCGTTTGAGTTAAGCAATCTGCCTAAAAAGATCTATGGAAAAACAACTTGTGAATTTTACAAAAGATAACGGAGCGTCGACCAATGCTATCATTATCCGCGAGTTTCTCACCAAAAACATAATAAATACCATTCCGCAACCACCGAACTCACCGGATTTAGCTCCGTGCGACATTTTCCAGTTTCATCGACTCAGGAAATCATTACGGAGAACACATTTTAGCAATCGAGAGAAGATAATACGAAAATCGAAGACGACTCTGATCCGTCGAATACTGAAGATCGAGTGCCACAAATGTTTTGAGAACTGGATCAAGCGCTGGCATACGTGGTTGCAGTCGATGGGCATTACTTCGAAGAGGACAACATCAATTTTTAGGAATAAACTTGCATTTTTAATTTTGTGAGTGAATTCCGGGAAATTTTTTGATCAAGGTACTATTCACTGGCGATCATCCAAATTCTACTTTTTGCTTCGAGATTTCTCCTTTTCATATATCATGTACAAACTGTCTTGCTAACCGCCACCTGCTTATCGTACACCTTAAATCACTATCTATTCGCGATCCTTGAAGCTGAAGGTATATTTATACAAGTCGTATAGCTTAACGGTGGGAAATATTAGCGCCATCTTTGATTTTAGCCCATTTATTTACATGAGGAATTATTTTTCTGTCTTCTTTGAAATGAACTGGAATTTTCATACAGGATGTTTCAAAATGAATATCGAGGTTTTAAGGCTTAACATACAATTATAAAGAATATATTAAACGAAAGAGCAACTCAAAAGAATTTTTGCTACAAGTGTTCAATATGAGCACCATTCGTCACACAGCACACATTGAGTCGATAGGCGAGAGAAGGCCCATAAACTTTCCCCCGGAATATGGCAGAAAAACACATTCAATTTAGGAGAGTCTCGTTGCAATTGTACCGTCTCGTGGCAATTTGCTGACCCCAAGATGCGAACATTATGAGTGTTCACATCGCTACTTAAGAGATGGAATATCGATCCAGTAAATCTTCATCACAGAAGACGACACGATCCAGTAAATTTTCATAGTTATGCAACAACATTTCATTTGAAAATTTGGTATGTAAACCGTACTCTGAAGACTTTAGAGCTTGTAGCAACTGCAAACGATAAGTTGTAAGCGTCTCCTTAAAATTCTCCACACAGATGATTGCATTGTAACTACATATTCAGTCTTTGCAAAATGTATAACACTTAAAGTGTTCTGCTCACTAATCGCCATCCTTGCTACTAATGCTTTCTAACGGCAGACAGAGAAAACAGTGCATGCGCATGCATGTATACAAAACTGTTTGAGTGTTTGAGTTGCTCTTTCATTTGATGTATTACTGATAATTGTAAGTTAATAGTAATAAAAATTAGAATGCCTTAAAACCTCCATATTCATTTTGAAACACACTGTAGTTTGACTTCATTAGTTGTTTCTTCAAATCTTTTTAAAACGTCCCGCACTCCATGAAAATTAAAACATTGTTATATACAATTTTAATATTTAACAAATCAGTTTCGTTATATAGTGTAAAACTATTTGAATTCAATACTCAAACTTGAAGCAGTAAATCTATAACTACTGCTTACAACAAATTAATAAGATCAAAGATACAACCTGTTCCAAGGACGTGGAATCCTTATAAAAAAAACCATTACTCGCAATGCCTTACTGTTTTTTTGTTCTATGGCGATAAAAGTCGAAACCAGAAATTGTTAATGTGTATCACTTCCAAATTGAATATGTGGTTACGAAAGAAGATAACACTACTCTTGGGACACTGAATCGATTCGATATGTAATACCGTTTTTTATCTATGAAAATCAGCATTGAAACCGGAAGTAATAGTAAAATTCAACCACATCCAGTTTTGGTAGAGATCTCCACGGTTATGCTGGCTAGGCTAAAGGAGACGGCGATGATGAGAAATGAATGAAATGGTGGAATGAAGAAAGTGGGAGGAAACGGGAAAACTCCGAGAAAACCCATGCACACGGTGTTTGTTCACCACAAAGCTCACTTGGCGCGAGCTGAGATTGAACCAAGAACACCATGTACCAGAAGTGAGCGCTCTACCACTGAGCTACCGCGGTTCACCCGATTTTGGTAGTGTTGCTGTTTTAACGATATGCTCTCTTGGCACTTCAAGGCATTTCAAGGCAACGTACCATGACTATTCCCAACACTCTACCAAAACTAGAAATGCTTATAATTTAATATTCCAGTTTCAATATGTAATATTCCAGTTTCAATACTAATTTTCATACAGCAAAAACGGTAAGAGATATCGAGATGCGTTTTTTTTTTTTTTTTTTCAATTGATTCCTTGTCCCAAGAATGGGTTCCATCTTCTTCATTAGCCGTATATTCAAACCAGAAATGGTTTACATTAGCAGTTTCCTGTTTCAACAGTTGTAGCAATAGGACAAAAATGGTAATACAGGGTGTCTACTAAAATTCCAAAATGAAATTTCGTGACTTTTTTGTGACATTTTCTTTCCCAAACCATAAAATTTAGTAACATTATCAAGAGCGAATTTGGGTCCGAATTTGGCCAAATTTTCTTTCATGCATGCGATAGAAGCGCGCTTTGTTTGCGATTTAGTAGCCTCTAAAGCCATCCACAGACGTGTTTGGTGGTGATTTTTGACCCTTTATAGAACAAAATTTTCCAGTCTATACTTACATTTGTACAGATAAAAAGAAAATCGTGACCCATAAGTTAAATTTCGTGACTTTTTCTTGACTTTCATGACCGTTTTCTGATTTAGTGACTATTTCATGACTTTCGTGACCGATAGACACCCCGTAATAGTAACAAGCGGTTTTCTGCAATCGAATCCCCTTTCAAGTTAATGGATTAACAAAACAAACGATCGCGTAGGTGTGCTTATCTATATATTAAAATGCTACGTTTGTATGATTGTCTCCAATTCTTTCGACAATGAGATCTCGAAAACGAAAGTGCTAAAAACATGCTGTTTTAGCTGGTCGATTCCAAATTTTTTGTAGATTGTCCAGGTAATCTAATTGAATATTTAAAAAATGTGGACGCTATTTCTTTATTGTATTTTTTAGGGGTACACTGGAAATGTTGATTTTTTTTTTTTTTTTTAAGCTTCATAGCCTACGAGTTATACATTTCAACAAAACAGCTGTATATAGGGGTTGCATATCTCTCAGACGTTTCTTTCATGGCCATATGATAATGAAAAACGAAGGATAACCATTTTTCCAGTCTAAGATGAATCTTTATTGTTTGGAGTGTTTTTCCCAATGAATACCATATATATCATTGAAATTATAATTAATTGTGTGTGTAATGTATTTGCTTATTACATATTGCATGCAAGAAGAAAGAAAACATTGATCATACATGAATTAAAACTCCAACTGGAAGTAGGCTCAATCTTGCAAAAGGTGCGAAATATTGAGAAAATAATCGAAAAAATCTCCCCTTTATCGTACCCCTTGTCAACTTTTATCAAGACGTTATTCATTTGTGTCTGTAAAGGGATATGTACAGATGTTGTAAGGAATGACAAGGAGATTCATGCTCATATATGGATGATGGGCTGTGTAGAGAGCACAGTTTCAGCTAGTACTGTTTAAAAATACAAAACTTCTGCTGAAAAGTGATATTTAACAGAAAAAAAAAAAATCAGTCTTTCGGTCAATAACCTCGATGCGGGCCGCACACTCTGTAATCCTCCCTAGTGACGCCACTTGGGTGACAAACTTTGTAGAGAGAAAGAAAAAAATAAATAAATACACAAAGAACACTAGTAGGCCAGTGGGAAAACACACTATCACTACTCCACTTTCAGTTTGTTCTACCTCTTCTAGTTCCTTATGATACGAAATTCTTCTGGGTTCTTCTTTCTTCACTACGGATGCACCATGAACCAGCTTTCGAGTGACTGCTTCTCTACCATCAACAATGTACTGTGTTTTAACCTGTTCAGGAGATAAGTTTCTTATTCCCCCTAAGATACTGGTATTATTTTTGGAAGAAGCACATAGCAACTGATTTCCATGGATAATTCTACCACTGTTCTGACTATCACAACCATGAGAAGTGTTAAAGATTAGTTTATTGAGGAAGTTGATACTATCTCCTTTACTGGGGACTATCACATTACAAGTAATAGGATGGTGATCTTTCAGCTTCAAGTGAGAGTCCGAAAACCCGCATGTGGATGTGCAACACGGTGCATCTATTTCATACGTATTCAACAGATTAGACTTATATCTTCTACTCATGGGTACATCTATCGGGAAAGTCCCTCCAAACACTAATGGTTTATCTTGAATAACGATCATTCTCTCTTTCTGGGCTTTACAGTTATTCCTACCAACATGCTGCCCAACTTTTATCAGATTTGGCTGACTATTTTTATAACGTTTGGCTTGATTACACGTTTGGCAATCGAGAATTTCTTTGTTACATGAAGTTACATACATCACATCCATCTGGCCCGGAACCCTTTTCCAACCATTACTAGCAAGCAATTTCTGAGTATTTATGCAAGTCTCACAAGTGTAACTGGATATTGTATTGGCTAGAGGAACGAACATATTGCAGTTCCGCTTGATACATATATTTTGTCCATTATTGAAGGTACTTACAGCTGTTGAGTCCTTGAACTGAGAGGCATAAAAATTGAAACAAAAATATTTTACTGAGAGAAATGTTTATATGTACATATCTTTCATAGAAGAAAATTTACAAAAATAATAGTACTATCCACAACATAATGAACGCTTTCAAGCATCGTTCAATAGTCCATATTTCACCAATTTCTCGAGAACTTTAAAATATAATTGTGTTTCTAAAACTACGTTGTTAAAATGAATAGAACAGAAATCATGATTTCTGATCAAAGAAGGAAAGTTCTGATAAATAAATCTTTCAAAATACTCTTGTTCTTCAATAAAATGTTTTTCTTTCATATATATTTATTGAGAGAGAGAAATGATATTCATTTTTTTTAAAGAAAAGTTGAACGTATTGCAGTGGTGATAAAGCCTATTTATTGACTGACATGTACAGACTCTCAACAACTTCGTTCTGTCCCACATAATGAAAAACTTCTAACGTATCATCCTAAAATTCTGTGGTACAATAGAGGGAAATCAGTCACAAGCGCCATGAATGTAGTCCGAATCCCAAACTATAGATTACTTTCGCGTTAAATCGCTTCTGCTTTCCTTGCTGCTTTCTTTTATTTATGACAAGATCTTTGGACTATGAATAACTATGGTCTAAATTTTCTTTTTAAAAAATACCCACAAAAGGTAAAACAAATGGATTCTGTTAAACCAGTGATGCCGATTGGTACCTACAATGAGGGATACCGCTTAAAAAAGAAAGATAATTTGTTAAGACTAAAAAGGAACATTCATGAAGTGTCCTCGCCGGATTCGTGTAAAATCGATTCAAACTCAAAGTTCTGCGCAGTCCAATATGTATTGTACTAATTTTAGCGGTCCATACCGGTAATCTACATTTTTATGAACCTTCATATATCCGAAATTCAATCATAAACTACAATATAACGCTCGTATACAAAATTGCTTTCAGCTTCTTTAGATGTAATTGGACATGCATGTGGGCATAAGCAAAACAAATTTGATAGAGTATTGCTTCTGTGACACATGTTACATATCACGGCCGCCATCTTGGATCCGCCATATTGGATTTAACTCGTTTTTCCAAATGTACATGATACATCAAATTCATGTACAATTTTCTCGGAAATTCACCAGTGTAGCGAGTTTTACAGTATCTTGTACCGTTTGCAAGGTATTGCATGTTAAATATTTGTCACTTCACGAATACTGAACCAAATAGAAAGTTGTGCAGGGCCGCGTGTGTATTGTGCTAATTGCTGCAGCTCATACAGGGGAAAACATGCTTATAAGACTTCATGAACCAATCCTAAAAGCATAAATACATAAGACAATACAACAGATATTGTATACAATATATCAGTTACATTTCTCCAGGTACTTCGCGAATGGACATTACAGAGTAACATCAGTTGCGATTACGTTTTTGATGCTGACAAATGAAAATAATTTTTAACTGGAACAATACTATAGGTATAAACGAACTCTTTACAACATTGATTTCATAATTCTTATTACATTTCTGGAGTGATTCTTATCACTCCCATGTTATACTACAACATGGATATATTATATTACGGTCAAAGTGTCTAACGTAAATCCAGATACGACCAAATTTGGGCGAAGAGCTACCATTTTGTATATCAGAGTGTCTACTAAAATTCCAAAATGAAATTTCGTGACTTTTTTTTTTTTTTATACTAAATCATAAAATTTCCTAACATTTTCAAGAGCGAATTTGGGTGCGAATTAGGCGGAAATTTCATCCATGCGATAGAAACGTACTTTGCTTGCGATTTGGTAGCGTCTAAAACCGGCCATAGACATGTTTGATGGTGAATTTTGACGTTTTATAGAACAAAATTTTCCAAACTGTACTTACATTTGTACAGTTAAAAAAAAAAAAAAAAAAAAAAAAAAAAAAAAAAATAGTGTCCCAAAAGCTAAATTTAGTGACTTTCATGACCGTTTTCTGATTTCGTGACTTTTTCGTGACTTTCGTGACCGATAGACACCCTGTATATTGACGTCTGTGTGCCTATCTGTATGTTGGGAGAATATTTCGTCAACGATAAATCAAGTAAAAGGTTACACATACAGACGCGGTCCTGCACAACTTTCTATTTGGTTCAATTTGTGAGGTGCCTGACATTTAACATGCAATGGTACAAGATACTGTAAAACTCACTACACCTGTGAATTTCCGAGAAAATTGTACATGAATTTGATGTATCACTTGCACCTATTCCTATTTGGAAAACCGAAAGTTAAACCCCAATATGGTGGATCCACGATGGTGCCTGGGGTGTATAACATGTCGGAGAAACAATACTTGATCCAATTTGTTTTGCATATGTCCACATTCATGTCCAATTACATCTAAAGAAACTAAAGGCAATTTTATATCCGAGCGTTATAGTAGTTTGTGATTGACTTTCAGATATATATGAAGGATCATAAAACTGCAAATTACCGGTATGGGCCGCTAAAATTAGTACAATACACATTGAGCCGCGGAGAACTTTGCATTTGAATCAGTTTCATACGAATCCCGCGGGGACACTTCACAAATATACCTTGTAAGTGCGATACTCCTGCATCGCGAAGATTCTGGGAAGGCAAGTGGATATTACTGGACACCACATACACAATTTCGTCAGTACTTCTCTTTGTCCACAAATGTGGTAACAACGAATTGCTAACATTGAGAGTGCCGTCTTTCATTTAATCAACGAAGTCCCTCAGTATAAGTACATTTGTAAACGTGCAACTAGATGCGAATAAAAAAAAACTTTTACATATGTATATTTTAGTTTCTCTTGCTACACAGACCATGATCAAGCAGATGACATGCGTTGAACTTAGTGATGTATAATTAGCGCATCAAATCCCACAATTCGATATCTTTGCATCACTGGTTATAAGTTATCAATTACATTATGAATTACTTAATGAAACAAAGGAAGCATACTTAACTATGAAAAGCTGTTTCTCTATCTCAATACTAGTTCTTATTTTTCAATGCAGGCTAGAAAAGATCTTTTTGCAATATAGAAGCACATTTAAATAAACGATTTCAAAACGGTTTCTAACAAAAGTGTTTATCTAAAAAGAAGTAATGTGTAACGTATAATGTATTTATTTTGGAAACCTTAAATTCTAGTGGTCGTTATTTTTTTAAGGAAAATTTCCAGAGCATATTGGCAAAATTTAATAAGTTCCGTAGTAATAAGAATAATCGTTTCACATAATTTATAGGATAAGAGGGAATTCTAAACACTTTACATTTCATGCAGCAGCGAATTTTCTAAAGGTGCGCAGAAAGAGTGCTCCGAAACGGTTTTTCACCTGATGTTTGAGACAGAGAAACAGCTTTTTCATTAATTATTGGTTCATAAAATGAACAGTCGGATACATGTAACAGACAAAGGAAACAAATGTGCAATACTTTTGGAATGAAACATGCTAAAGGTAGTCATATCTCATCTAGTACTTTTCAAAAGAACAGAACAGAACTAAAATTACGAACTTTACCTGCTGTTTTGAAGAGGATACATCATCGTAACTTAAACTTTCGTCCTGGCTATTACGCTGTAACTGATTCTCTTTGTTATCGTGATCCATGTGATCTATGCTTGACAAAGAATTTGCCATGTAACTGGCTTCAGTACTGTTCACTATAGAAGACTGGTTCCATTGATCCGGTTGCCAATACATGTTTTGCTGTTGTTGGTGGTCTTGCAAACTCTGATCATGAATTGAGTCTGTTTGTCCTACCATTCCTGTAATTGTGTATACAAACAAATAGTATATTCCTTATCTATTCAACTGTCATTACCAACAGAGTATAGCTGCATACTGTCATTAGCTAATACAACTTCATGACGTAATATGATACTTTGGAGAAATCCCAACATTCAAAATTCAAATTTTTCATGCTACAATAATTTATATAGGGAGTTACAAAAATGTGTCACAATATTTTGAGAACAGATTTCTCACACCAAAATAAGAAAAAAAAAAAAAAAAAATCATATGGACCTGTGCTCAAAAGTGGATAGTTTCGGAGTTATAGAGTGCTGAAAACCTGAAATAAGCTAACTTTCAAAGTTCATAACTCCACTACTATAGGACCTGTCGTAGTAGGGTCAAGGCATCACTGAGGAACTAGTATGTGAACTATCCAAATATCTATATTGTAAAAATTTGTCTCATATATGATTTTAGGTAGAACAGTTAAGAAAAAGAGCGTCCGGAATCGACTCCCATTACCAGTTTTATTATAAAACTTTTTCTTTATAAAATGTATTTTTACAAAATACTATACAAATTGATCTCTCTAGAATCAAGGTGAGTTATAGGTGGTCTTTGACCGTAAGGTTGTAGACAGGATCTCCAACAGAGCCCCGAAGCAGGCAAAGAGGGGTGGATTTTAGGTGCCCAAAGCTCCGAAGCAAGCAGTGCGTAGCCAACAGAGCCCTGAAGCAGGCAAAGTGGCTGATGTTGGGATTCCAGTCAGAGCCCCGAAGCAGGCAAAGCCAGGAGAAAGGATAGGCGTAGTCCCGTAGCAAACTAGAGGCCCTGGGGTTAGGTTACTCCTAAAGTCCCGAAGCAGACAGTAGGAGGGTCACCAGAAAACTGGTGTCGAGTTGCCTTCGTCCATCCAATTTATAGGGTCCTTTTAGGTGGCAGTGGCGCTGCGGCTCCGATGTTGTCTTCTGCTCCATGGGAGGGGCCAGAAGCCGTCGTCTACATGTGATTATCGGTCCCTCTGGTGGGAGATCCTCTTGCTGAACCATGTGGTGGTGTTTGTAATCATTGATGCGTGGAATTGCTTGTTTACGACATCACATAGGATATTACAATATTTAATACTCCAGTACTTACATACTAATTTTTAGAGGTAGGTGGAGAGTGGTCAAGTACTCCGAACAGCCTCTCTAAAAAGTATTGTGCAAATACCGAAGGTTCTGAATAATGGATATTTGGATAGTTTACATACTAGTTCCTTATTGATGCCTTGACGCGACTACGATCGGTCCTATAGTAGTGGAATTATGGACCTTTAAAGTTCATTTTTTCACGTTTTCGACACCTTATAACTACGAAACTATGAACTTCCGACCACAGGTTCATATGATTTTATTTTATTTTGGTATGAGGAATCTATTCTCAAAATATAACAAATTTTTGCAACACCCTATATAATATGAGAGCTATATTTTATGTGATTCGTCAATATTTATTATTCTCTCTCGATATACTGTGGCACAACACATACATAGTATGGGGCTTCCACGTGGCTACACTACGCAATTAAAGAGTTTTCACTTTTCCACGTGGGAGACCCGGATTCGATTCAAAGTGGGAGTATATATGATCAGATATTACATTAGAAAATAAGAGTCTCGACAATGAAAAGGAATTAAAACTCCAAACAAACGAACAAATAAATAAATAAATAAATAATAAAAAGTGCGTGATATGGTAGAAGAATTCTGCAGAGTCAACCGGGAAAACACATGGAATTATATTGTCGCTTCTATGTCAAAGGGAATGAGTATACCAAACTTTGAAAATTAAAATATTCCACAAATTCCTTCATGAGAATTCGTAACCTAAAGACAATAGATTCTTTTTCTACGATTAACTTTTTCTTCCTTTAACCTACGAAAATAATGTCTTTATAGCATAAAATATATTCCATCTGTTTTATAATTTTAGAAAGAAATCTTTGTTGCTTTTAAGAGAAGTTACAAGTTACGACTAACTGACATACTAATAGCGACTCTTACTTGAACATTTTTTCCATTTATCATTTTTGCTTTTTCATTAGCTCTGAGGAAATATTACTGTATTAAAACTTGATACTATTTATTATTCAGTCCTATCACAGTACTTTTCTACATAACTGTCATAAAGTACTATGAGGGAGGATCAGAAACTAAGGTTACAAGGCCGATATTTCTAGAGTTTTGTCTGTTATAGAGGAATGAGGAGTGTGCAGTTATTTTAATACATGAAGTTGGCAACTGTGCAGTTTCAGCTATTCGCCACCACCTACGGCGGTAGTTGTAGGCAAACACAAATGGCGATTCGTTTGGAAAACTGATCTCGCGAAGAAGTCCGTTCAGTTATTCGATTTCTGTGGGCGAAACACGTAACCGCGGCTGAAATTCTCCGGCAGCTATAGAGGTTTACGGAGAGACTGTCAACTCCGTCAGCATGTCGCAGAATGGTGTCGAAACTTTGCAGCTGATAGAGAAAATGTCACCGACAAGGAGCACAGTGGCCTACCCACACGGCATCAGCAGATTTGAACACAGCTGGAACATCATCGGTCACTCCACCTACAGCCCAGACCTCGTTCCAAGCGACTTTCACCTGTTCTAGCACTTGAAGGAGCACCTAGGAGGCCGTCGCTTCACTTTAGATGAGATGGTGAAAATATCTGTGACAACGTGGCTGAACACACAGGGACAGAATTTTTACCAGGAGGAAATCTTCGAACTTATCCCACGAGGATCTGCGATGCAACAAGGGTCTCAAACGACATGCAGACTATGTCGATAAATAACCTAATGTATGTACTATCTGTTAGCTGTATTGGTTGTATGAAATAATATACACACATTTCAATGCAGGCTTTGTAATCCTACTTCCTGATCACTTCTCGTATATTATTATTATTATTATTATTATTATTATTATTATTATTATTATTATTATTATTATTTCGATACGAATACTCAGGGTTCCCACTCTCTTTCCCCCCAAAATTTCCAGGACAAATCAATTTTGCAGGACTTCGACAAAGGAAGGTATAACAGGATTGCAACTGTAGGTTCAAAACTCACAATAATGAAATGAAAAATACAGTCGCTTATGCAATGAATATTAATGCAAGTACAGTATTAATACACAAAGCGAAGTGTGACTTTTTTTTTCCCTCCCAACTCCTCTTATAGCTACCCTATTCATCCACATATAGCACATGTATTTTCTTTCCTTCTATATATTTTAATTATGCACCGAACAAATTTACAAACAAACAAAAAATATATATATATTTTTCGTACATGGCATCTTCATTGCGTGACCGTGTGACAGACATAATTAGGGGAAAAAGGAATTATATTACAAGTTTTTCAACTGAGTATGGAGTTATGTGATTTCCTCATCTATAGACATAATCTCTTTCTTCTTTAGCGAAGCTGCTCTACGGATAGCTTTTGACTTTGTCAATAAAATAAAGCACGACTTCTGCTCTGCTTCATGTGTAAACTGGTTTGCTTCACTCTCCAAAGCTTCATTTGTTTCCATCAATTTCCTTTTCTTTTTCTGCAGCTGCTGTACATTTTTACGTATCTCTTTCATCTTGCTCTGCACTTGACTTTCTCTTTCAACAGTCCTTATTTTTACCAGCTGTGCCATATAGCTGCCTTGCATGAAAGGCATGAAGCAGCATTTCTTTCGTGATGTTGATTGAAGTAAGATCTTTATGGGAAATGTTATCATACACAAATCTCAAACCGACCAATGATTAATAACAAATCTTTAAATTCCTCCGAACCATCCAACAGTTTTGTGTAAAAACAAGCCAGTCTCTCAGGGTCCAACTTATACCCAGCAAGTGCATCTTTAAACTGTTCAGTAAATTTTTCATACAAAACAAACAATAAATCACATTCTTTGGGTGAAGCCCATTTCTTCTCCAACAGTGACTGAAGGACACCATGAAACTTTCTGGATGACACACTATATGGATCTAGGCATGTAAGGTCTCTCACAAACTTATATTTCAGTGGACTCTTCTGTGTAACATACAACAGCAAGTTGCATAGGAATGTCTGCTATTCAACTTTAAACTGGAGTTTTTTTCCTTTTCAGTAACGTTCCTCTCTTTGCATGCACTACGGAGACTGTGAAGTTGCAAATTCCAAGTCCACATTTAATGCACATGTTGCTCTTTGAAGGGGGTGAACTGTGATAATTTAGCAGCAGAAGACAATGTCCTAAGAACAGATTTCTCGATGATTATGCGTGCCACTTTCATTCAAACTTCATACATACTTTAGCTAAGAATGGAACCAGAGGTTCATCACTTGGGAGAAAGAAAGCCCACCAACCACCCACATATGCAAGATCATGACAAATTATTATTCAGCACAAAAAATTATTATTCAGCACAAAAACAGGAATAGCAAACAAAAATAGTAATCAATTAAAATTTTCATTATAGTCATGAAAGATCTTACATTCAGTATTTCTGTAAATTTCAAGGCCACAAGTGCATTTACAAGGACATTTCCCGCATGTTTCTAGCACAAAATCAATTCTAGGACATTTCCAGGTTTTCCAGGATTTCCAGCACGAGTGGGAACCCTGAATACTTCGTGACAGGGACAAATAAAATCGATGCTCGCGTCCTCATTAAAATTCAATCAACCGATACGAATACTGTACAACAACTGACATTTGTTATTCTTGGACAAACTCTTGTGATACACAAAGGCCACATTGAAATGCAGTCATATGATACCGTTCCTAAGTTGATCGCCGCCAACTGGATGATTCACAGCTACTTTGCTATACTTTAATACTTAAAGACTTGACGAAATAAGTTTCATCTATTCAATAATTTTTCTACTTAAGATTTCTAGCAGTCAAACTAATGTGGATAAAAAAGGACAAATTTTCTTACTGATATAAAATATATTATTTTGTCAAATTTCCACCATTGATAGTGTGTATTGTGAAGCCAGTCACTTGGGAAGTTAGTAACTGTTCAGTGCACGAAAGATCTACGAGATTTTTATTTATTATTCTCTATGCACCTATTATTATTCTCTATGTACACTCATGTCCAAAATTATTGTTATATGTTTATAAAGATGTTGTTGTAGGAATATAATTTGATAACGAATTCGTTAGGTATTTCTTATAATGTGTGTGTATAATCGGCAAAGACACGTATGTGGCAAATTTCATGTCAAAAGAGCAGTAAATAAGAACAATAAAACGAAAATACAATTTTCTTGTCCATTTAGCAACATTTTGTTTTACTCATTCTAATTTTCGTATTATAATTCTTTTCCTATGAAATTTACCATAAATATACATTTCCCGATTATACACATAGTATCAGTATTAAAAGTATCTGTAAAATCATTATCAAATTATATTCTTACAAGAAGGCAACTATAGATATGCGACAATTATTTTGGACATGAGTGTACCTCTATGCACTGAATATTCCTAAAGGTTCTTTATAACGGCAATATGAAAGAAAAGGAAGAAAAACTACCAAGTAAAACAAACCTTCAGCATGTTCTGCTCCTGTAGGCTGTTGCCATTGTTGCTGGTTGTAGTACTGGTTCCACTGTTGTTGATATGCCATAGCATCCTATGAAATAAATATATAAGAAAGGTGACGAAGATAATTACTGTATTTCAAATACATGAAATAAGCCTTTCCTATTTTATAAATCTTTATTATTCAATTACATACCTTTAAGACACATGATGGTATTTATTCTTTGTTAAAAACCTAACGAGTTTATCTACCCAGTCAATAACGTAAGAAAGGACTAAAGAATTAAAGAGAAGCAACAGCAGTCATTTAAGACTTTTTTTTTTTTCATGATAAACCTTTAAAACGTTGTAGATAAAGAGGGGTTTTTAAAGAAGAAACTGTTCTTTCTTACCTTTTCAATAAATATGACTGAAAAAGAAGGGATTTAATTCGTCAAATATATTTGTTGGATTGAGTTGAGAAGTAATGTGCGAGTAAACTTTTATTTTTGTAAATTCTTCTGCTCTGGGCGCTAGTTACAGTAATATATTTGTTCTTGTTAGGAATATTAAATTTCATCAAAAAGTTGATATTTGATGATATACTCAGTTTATGGAATACTCAGGCAAAGTGATAGAAGGATTTAGTTCTTTATTAGCAACATGCAAGTGGGATTTATAATATTGTAACGTTAGTATGTTTGTTCTACCGTTACTTCCCACGATACTTCTTCAACTATCTATACGTCCGTTACTCCCCACAATAATTCTTGAATGGTCTGTACGTTCGTTACTCCCCATAATTCTTGAACGGTCTCTACATCAGTTACTTCTCATAATTCTTGAACAGTCTGAACATTCATTATTTTTCATAGTAACTCTTGAACGGTCTGTACACCCGTTACTTCCCACGATAATTCTTGAACGGTCTGTACATCCGTTACTTCCCAGAATTCTTGAACGGTCTGTACATCCGTTACTACCCACAACAATTCTTGAACGATCTGTACATTCGTTACTTCCTATGATAACTCTTGAATTCTTTCTTTGCAATAGATAGCTAAAGCGACTGTCTCGACTGTTTACTGATTAAGTCACGGAGAATTACGCCCGTCTGTTACTCCACACAATAACTTTTAAACGAGATTTTTTTTTCAATAAACCTAGAGCGATTTACTCGGCCGAGTTTATTAATGAAATCAATCCATTAACATCTTCAAGTGTAATGGCGGCTTCAAAGATAGCTATCCATATTATATTTTCTATCAGGGCAATTCGGAAGAAATCTCCGTTTGCGCATGTGCAAAAAATAGTTGAGAAGAGTGGCGTCAGTCCTGTGACACTGTGTGCAGCAGTTCAGTAGACAGGGAACAGTGGGAGGAAGAAGTTGTGTTGCAGTTCACTTGTCCGCTATAACAATTAAAAATGAATGCTCCAACCCGCCAGATGTGAAATGCGTGCGGTAATACGATTTCTGAGTGTGAAAATAACTTTCAACAGTAGCGATTTATCGTGAACTGTGCGGTGTTTACGAACCAAACGCGATGAGTGAAGGTGTCGCATGTTTAAAAATCGATGAACTGACATGCCCAAAAACTTTTGAAGCAGTTACACTGGGATGTTTCTGATCATCCTCTCTATAGCCCAGATTTCGTGCCGAGCGACTACCACTTCTTTAGGCACATGAAACAGTGGTTTCCATCGCACCGCTTCGACAATGACAATGCGCTTACAATGCTGTTAGCGGGTGGCTTCATTTCCAAGCAAATGATTTTCTTTGCAGATGGAATTTCAAACCTTGTAAAACGTTATGACAAGTGCTTCAATTTGAATGGTGAAAATGTTGAAAAGTAATGTAATATAATGTACTTTTCTAATGTCTATAATAAAAATTCAGTATGTGCGAGTGTATGTCATTGATAATCAAACGGCGTTTTCTTTTTCCGAACTGCCCTTCACTATTGAAACAAAGGTACAACTTACATATCTCGCCGTTAGACCATATATAAATGTAAGCAAGATCGATTGATCTGGAGTGAAGTGACTCTTATTAGATTAAATAGCAAAACATAGAAAAATCTGAGAAGTTTTAGTTTGCTCTTCTAGAAATAGCACAGAAAGTCGATTTGTATTGATGCTTTATCATGTACCTTCTGAAGCTTAGCAGAAGATAACTGTCAATTCTCTTCACCTCTTAAGAGTACAATAAATATACAAGAAGTCCTTTAACAATTGAAGGATCTGTATCCTCTAGCAGGATACAGATTCAAACATACAAAATTGACCAATTGGTCTCGATGTAAAAGTAGGCGAGATAGAACCGTGACAGTATCAACGGAAACAAAGTGAACACAGCGTAAAAGAGATGAATACATACTTTGATTTAGTGCTTACAAAAACTGAATTTATTTCTGAAAATTCTATACGCACCTGACTCTGAGTCTGGGGTTGTAAGCTGTCATTCTGACTCATTCCTTGCTGGGTGTAGCCTTGCATTTCAGCTTCGGATGATGCAGGGATTGAAGGCGAACTGACATCAGACCTCTTACACTAGAGAAATGGAAGAAAAATAAAAGTAAATACATACCCTAACAGAATTTACCTTCAAGGTTAACCCATGATCATCATCATCATAATAGATATTCTGTCATTGGCACGTCACTTACCGCAACTGAGAAACTTCCACAAATTATGTTCTTCACTTAATTTTTTGTGTTCACGTACGATTTTTCTGTTCTAATATCGTCCATTAATTGTAGTCTCCTTCGCCCCTTCCCTCTTTTTCCTGCCACCATACCCTCTAGCACGTCCGTCATGATACAGTTCCTTCTCAGCCAATGCCCTAATTAGTTTCTCTTCCTCCGTTTAATTACGTCTCAAACTATTCTTTTCTCCCCCCCCACTATTTCTAATACATTCTAATCCAGGTAATTCTTTATATTCTTCTCCACGCCCACATTTCAAAAGCTTTCAGTCTCTTTTATCAGCTTTTGCATAATGTTCATGTTTCTGATCCATATAGCACAAAGCATTTTATGAGTCTTTTTCTAAACTCTTTATTCACGAATCCACAAAATATACTTTTCTTCAACCTTCGCCTTCCTATCCTTGTTTCTGTTTTAAATTCGCACTTCTTATCATCATTAATAATACTCTTTATGTAACGACTTTTATTTTATTTTATTTTTATTTGAGTTTAGCGTCCCTTTCAGCAACAAGGCTATACGATGCATGGACCTATACCTTAACGTGGGATCCGAACAACATGAGCTTCCGCCGGGTATCCAACTCTGATCTCCCGCATCAAAAGAGCGTACACCATGAGCCACACAGCCCCGAGGGAGCGCTACCGAGATATCGAAAACTAATCACATGTTCTATTTTACCGTCTCCCACTTGTATATTTGACATAAACTGCTTCGGTCCGATCACCATGGCTTTTGTCTAACATTTATTATCATTCTATATTCTTCACAGCCCCTCCTCAAGTCTTCCACCATCCTTGAATTATTTTTTTACTCCATATCATCTGCAAACCTTATACACCTAAACACTCTAACTCCTACCAAAATATCGTCTTCATTATGTACGCTCATCTTCACTCACTCTTCTAGATAGATATTAATGTGGGCGAGAGACAACATCTCTATCGAATTACCCTTCAAACTGCACTTTCCTCACAGTCATTTCTTTCCTTACTCTAATACACTCTCACCTGAATACACTTATTATTTAAACTGAATTTCTAAGGGTACGGGTCTTCCTTCTCTCTTAACTTCTTTATCTACTGAATTATTTTTAGTGAATAATTTACAGGCATTGAAATACGAAACATGTATAATAATAATAATAAAAAAACACACACACATAAGCAAGCAATAATATTTGTAACATGGTATTAAATGAAATAATAACTGCTTCAGAGTATTTTCTACAGGCTGGAAATGCTAATGTGCAGTGTTGAACGTCACAATTATCGGACACACAAATTTCTTGAACATATGAAAGGTCATGAAAGCAATAATTGGGTTTCTTTCACAGCATTCTGTAGGTATCAAAACTGGCTCATTTTTCCAAATTATCGCACTGTTCGTTATTACCGAGTTGTTGTTTACAAAAAAATAAGGCAGTGGAAAAATGTAAAATGAAATATTTCAGTTTAACGTCCCACGATTATGCGCTCTCTTAAGCTCAGGGAGATGGATGATTAAGGCAAGTGAATAATGATGGAAGAATTAGTAGAATGAAAGGTGGGAGGAAACGACACTACCTTTGAAAAAATCCACGGACACGATGTTGTCCACCACAAATGTACTTGGCCGGAGATCGAATCAGGGACGCCACGCACCAGAGGTAAGCGTTCTACCACTGAGCTACCGTACTCCCTGCTGGGATATGTAGTAAAGAATGCTAACACCCCCCAACTTTGACTTCTTTTTTGAAGGGGAAGGGGGCTGATGTCTACTGTATCTTTCTAGTTGCTAGCTGATCGAAGTTTAACGTAGTTTTCAACACATTACATCTATCTGAGACGGGACCTACAGTTTAAAGTGGAACCCGTCCTACCATTTCGATTTATACCAAAGGGAAGTCCTTTTCCCGAGAATCGAGTCCAGAGCCATACATGAAGAAAGCACACATATTAGCTACTCCGGTATAACAGAGCACGTACACTCATGTCCAAAATTATTATCACATATCTATAAATACGTTGTTGTAGGAATATAATTTGATAACGAATTCGCCCGGTATTTCTTATAATGTTAGTATGTGTATAATAGGCTAAGACACGTAAGTGGTAAATTTCATGTCAAAAGAGCAGCAAATAAGAAAAATAAAACTTTCTTGTCCAATTAGCAACATTTTGCTTTGCTCATTCTAATTTTCGTATTTATAATTCTTTTCCTATGAAATTTACCACAAATATACATTTCCCGATTATACATGTAGTATCAGTATTAAAAGTACCGTGCAAAATCATTATCAAATTACATTCTTACAAGAAGCCAGTTATAGATATGCGACAATCATTTTGGAGATGAGTGTACGTCTTCCTGCAAAAAAAACTTTGTTACAATAGCAAAATTCTCAGTTTCTTAATCAAAATTAATTTCTCACTTCACTTCCGGCTTATTCAGGTATAACTAAACACGAAATGCTAGTCAGAATTACTACAACTGCGGACCCTTCTCACTTGTCTAGTAGTCGGGACCTTTCATGCACGGGGTCCCGGATCTGATTTACGGTGGAAAAGCCTGAAAAACTCTGAACGCCTTTCTGTGATTCGGCTTACACCTTAAACTTTAGGTCCACGTCTCACATGGCGTCCGTGTTGAATGAAACACTAAACTTAAATTCATCCAACCAATTAGCTGGAACTCGGTACCGAACAGCTATCTTCACACTATAAAGAGAGAACACCACCCTATACAAACAACAGGAATTAGGAAAATTTTGAGTTAATTAAAATAGAATTTTTATCCTTTATATTCCGGGCTGAGACCCCCTCGTTAAGGTGTTATAGTTGTTAGACTGTTAGCTTATACACAAACAAATAATGACAAACCACAGATTCCAAATGAGCTATGGCAATATAATGGTAACTTGAGATTCAAAAGTGTTGCAATCGTCGCTTAACTTTTAACTGGGTTATATCATAGCCTGCAGAAATAAAAAACGGAATTCAAAGGCTTTTAACCAGTATTCACAAGAGGCTATCACATCTAGGGTACGTATATTGTCAAAATATAAGTGGACTGACTTTAAACACTTTTCTCAATAGGAACACATGCACAACACTACTTTGCAAATAGAAACACAACACAAATTCTGTTACAAAGTTTAAACAAGGATAGAAATACTGGTTGTCAAGGTGAGCCTTTATGTTTGAGCAAACAACAACTACTATCATTGTATTTGGCTCTGATGGCGGCAAGAACCGTGTGGCAGCAATTCCACTGCACAAAGTTACTGTCATCAGGCATTTTGAAAACCCCGAAAAAGCTGATGGTTAAGCAAGATGTTCATGCATCGGAACATCAACCAATACAATGAAAAGGAACAATTGAAGACCGGCCCACGGAAGGTAGCTTGTGAAAGCTGTGGAGTGCGGATTCCACGAAATCCTGTGAGGAAACAATCACTGATGATTCGCGAGCTGAACGTGTCGAAAACGTCGACGTTGTCTATGCTCAGAAGTGACCTAGGACTCAGAGCTTATCGGCGAGGTACTGATCAGTTTCTTACTTCATAGCTGAAGGTCCAGCAGGAGCAAAAAACAAAACGCCTCCTTCAGCGTTGCGCAAATGGTGCACATATAAGGATCCTTTTTACAGACGGAAAAATCTTCATGACTGAAGTCTTACAATCGTCTTACCGTGTTTATGCTTCAACATTCCAGGAAACTCGAGAACACGTACCGAATCCTTACAGGCCATCATCCCTCCTCAGTGGTAGTTTGGTGGGAGGGAATCCTACGATGGTACAAATCCCCTCCACTTCTGTGAACATGATGTGAAAACATCTGCAAAAGCATATCAAGCAACAGTGGTGGAGCCTTACAGGCCATCATCCCTCCTCAGTGGTAGTTTGGTGGGAGGGAATCCTACGATGGTACAAATCCCCTCCACTTCTGTGAACATGATGTGAAAACATCTGCAAAAGCATATCAAGCAACAGTAGTGGAGCCACTTACTGGTATAAAACCGTTTACCCGTATCATGTTCAACAATAAGTCGTGGAGCTTCTAGCAGGACTTAGCACCGGCCCACAAAGCCAAGACCATTCAGGTGTGGCTTGAGAAGAGTGCCTGATACATTGCTCCGGCTGATTGGTCCTCCAGCAGTCCTGAACTTAGCCCATTGAGCTATAGGCTGTTGTTCATTTTGCAGGGCACAGTCCGCAACAACAAACAAACAAACAAACAAACAAACAAAAAGCATCCAAACTTTGTGAGTCTCAAACGATCTGTTGTGAGGACAATGGTAGAATTTCCTCTCGAGACCGAATTTTCTGCAATCGATGACTAGGCTCAGAGACTTCGGGTCTGTGTGAAGAGTAGGTGGCTCTTTTGAACAGTGATTAGTGCTCTGTGTTGACAAGACCTATAACTTTGTAACTTCCAAATATTAATATATTAGCTTGGTAACTGTTTCCACAGTTCATTCTTTGTACCAGAATTTATAAGACTAGGTAGTTATAAACTCATTGTATAAAGTAAAAGAAATTCTGACCAACGCATATACTATTTAATAACTAATATCGTTACAGTTTCGGCAAAGTAACTTTGCCTTCATCAGACACATTTGGAAGAAAACACGATGCTAGATAATGTGTCTGATGAAGACAAAGATACTTTGCCGAAACTGTAACAATATTACTTATTAAATAATATATGCTTTAGTAAGAATTTATCTTTTACTTTATACAAGAAGTTTCAAAACAGGAATGAATGGTATTCTGATATAAACTCAAAAGACTGTAACTCTTGTTCCTTTAATTACGGATTGTTTCTTAAAAATATATATATTAATCGTCGAAATTTTGTTGGTACGGTATTAAATAGGGTTAGGGTGTATGGAAAGCAAACGTTTTAGTAAACATTTAAACACAGAGAAAAGATTCAATTTCCATATACCCTATCCTTACAAAATAACGTCCTTACCTAAGTTTAGCAATGCAGACAGCTGTCAGCAAAAATTCGACGTTCAATATAATTTGTTTAAAGATCCATAAGAATTTGGAGGAGCAAAAGTGAATGCTTTTTGAGTTCATCGATAAAACTGCTAATTAAGCAATTTACATTACTCTGGATGTAAGTAGACAACTGATGAATCAACCAAAAAAAAAAAAAAAAACACACAATACACTATCATCACACTACTCCTGTAAATATTGCTCTGAAGATCAAAAAATGTCTAAAGATCATCTACATTTCAAGCAATTTATCGAAGAAGAGCAATCTATAAACTAGTGGTGGGCACAAACATCGGTTTTTAGGTTTTCTCCAAAACCGGTTCCGTTTTTTTTTTTTTTTTTTTTTTTAAATTTGTTCAATTTCTGACCAAAATAGTGTTTCGTTGTTCTCCGGAAACCGATTCCATTTCCACAGAAATAGTTTTATGTGTTTTTCAAAAGTTTTCACCGAAACAGTTTCGATGATAATCGAACCGGATTTGAAGAAAACCGAAACCGACTTTGGTGAAAAACCGAACGGGTTCTGGAGGAAACCGAACTGGTTTTGGAGAAAACCAAAATGTTGGTTTTTCGTTTTTTCTAGAAACCGGTTTCCGGTTTTTATTTTAAAAAACGGTTCTGCCCATCCTTACTATAAACCTGCTCGAAATATAGATTTTTTTAAAAGAATTTTTTACCTTCACAGGAATACTTCCAAGGTCAGTATTGTGATAATATATATATTCCTTACATTCAATTTGTAATAACATACTAGATTACTGAAAACACTTACACTGACATTATTTATCACGTTTTTCAAATCAATTAGCCAAGCAGGATCAGTTCGTTCTGCACTATCTCCCTCGGCACTTGTAAACAATAAGTCTTGGTATTTCAATTGGTCTCCTAAATCATGCACTTGCTTCACAAAGCCTAGATTAAACAAGGACGCATTTTTCACTATTTTCTTCGAGAGAACTTCACAGTAACGCACAGCTTCTGTTGATAATCCAAATTCAGCCAATCTCGTTGCATATAGAAATTTATAGATCTGCAAAAAAAAAAAAAAAAAAAAAAAAAAAAAAAAAAAAATCTAGCATTAGAATCTGATTATTTTCTTATAACAGAGAAAAATGTTGCAACCAGGATGGATAGGCTTTGAACCTTCGTCAGCAAAACGTATATATACGCCACACATATTTTTTACTTTGTCAAAGTGATTCAGAACCCAACTTTTCTTTCGCTAGTATGTTGTGTTACACACACACACATAAATATATATATATATATATATATATATATATATATATATACATAAGGGCGGATCCAAGGGGGGGTTAAGGGGCTATAGCCCCCCTTGACGCTAAGGTTATACTGGATAAAATAGGCTTCAATTCTGCTTTACACTGGATAAAACGGCAAATTATGGTTTAGCCCCTCCCTTGATCATATCCTGGATCCGCCACTGTATATATATATATATATATATATATATATATATATATATATATATATATATATATATATATATATATATATATATATATATACTCTATTTCAAAAATGTATGCCCTGACCTCAAGGGTAAAGGGTATATGGCTATTCAGGAAGAGGATTAGGTAGTGTAATGATTAGTACACCGTACCTTTTTTCACTGCGTTTTCATTGAATTTACAGCTATGGAGGATGTGGCGCAACAAAACTCGGTTGATTCCTCTCATTTTCTCATGTGCTATACTCTAACTGGTCCACCCTTTCATAGTCATTGATAAAGAAACATAGTGTACGAATGTGTTTCTGTTACACTGCGTAAGAAAGAACATTGTAGGAATTAGAATTAGGAGTGAAATTTCTGTGTTTTCGGCATCTATGGCCATCTCAGCCCGTCCCTTGGCGAGCACACTATCCGAGCAAAGGGAAGGAAGGAAGCAGCCTGGGAGCATTATGTTAGGTACCATCCCGGCATTTGCCTTGTGTGAATGAGGGAAACTCAGGAAAAACCTCATTTAGGATGGCTGGTCTGAAAAAGCTGTTACACTTTTTCGACCTAGTGTCCCCACCGGGAATCAACCCGGGACCGCTCGGTAACAATAAAATTATATATATATATATATATATATTGTTGATTTATACGTTAGTTTTTTTTATGATAGTACTATCGTTTGTGTCTTGCATAATTTGTTAATGTGCGACATGGCTCAGCTTAATATTTTTGAAGCTATTTAATACGGCAAATAAGTGATATACGATATCTATATTTTGGTTCTTGTTCACAATAATTATCACTAAGTAGTCTTAAAAGTATGTGTAATTGTGGGTAATGATATTGGCTAGAATCAATGAAGAATTATGATACTGTATACAGAATGTTAATATATATATATATATGGCTTTAGTATAGATGTTAAGTGGCTTACGTCTGATGAAGATAACATTAAGTTTTCAAAACTGTTAAGACTTATTTTAATAAATAAGTACATACTCTAGTCAAAGAGTAATTATTTAAGTAGAAATTCCAGAGTCAAGATGGATGAAGTTAATTGATTTTATATAGTGAAAACTAACGCTGGAAGCGTTTCTTCACTTGCAAATGATAACACGTTACTGTACTCTCAAAATTTCAATGGAAGACATATATCAACACCATGACCTGATCACTAGCAGAATTGCAAATTGAAGTTATAATAGTAAAACAAACCATTAGATCGTAAACTGCAGAAAATATTAGACAAAAACGACTTATTATAAATAAAATGTAAGTACATATAAATGCAATGTTGTCTTGGCTTATTAATTATAGCTATTTCCTTGTCTCAGTTATCAACTCGTACTTGACAGCGTATATTTCGGATTGTTCATATTTAAAGTTAGATATTTATATATAACAGTCCATTCAATAAGTCCGTAGGATGACACAGAGATGGCGTTACTAGACTTTTTTCCATATGCTTTTTTATTTAGTACTAACCTTCAAACGATACATGTATACATTTGACAGCAATCTGACTATTGATTCGTGAGTTATAGCTTCTTGTGTGAAGCAACTTTTGTTAGTGCAAAAACAATGGACAAAAGTGAATTTCGAGTTTTAATAAAGCATTGCTTTTTGATGAAAAAAAGTACAGTGGAAACCAAACAATGGCTTGATAAACATTATCCGAACTCTGCTCCATCGAGACAAATGGTACAGAAGTGGATTGCTGAATTTAAACGTGGTCGTACCAGCACAAATGATGCAGAGCGTAGTGGACGCCCAAATGAGGCTGTTATTCCAGAAAACATAAAAAATCCACAAATTGGTTATGAACGATCGCAAATTGAAGGTGCGCGAGCTAGCTGATATTGTAAAGATATCAGATGGTAGTGTTTTTACCATTTTACACGAACATTTGGGTATGCGAAAGCTCTGTGCAAAGTGGGTGCCGCGTAAGCTCACAGTCGACCAAAAACAAGGAATCGATGCTTCAGAGGAGTGTTTGGCGCTGTTAAACCGCAATAAAAGGGAATTCTATCGTCGATATGTGACAATGTATGAAACATGGCTTCACTATTACACACCAGAATCCAAAAGATAGTCAGCTGAGTGGACAGCACTCGACGAACCGAATCCAAAGCGAGCAAAGACGCAACAGTCGGCCAGTAAGATGATGGCGTCTGTATTCTGGGATGCGAACGGAATAATATTCATCGACTATCTCCAAAAAGGAACCACCATCAACAGCGACTATTACTGTGCACTTTTGGATCGATTGAAGGCTGAAATCGCAAAGAAACGGCCACATTTGCAAAAGAAAAAAATGTTGTTTCACCAAGACAATGCACCGTGTCACAGATTGATGAAAACGATGGCAAAATTGAATGAATTGAGCTTCGAATTGCTTACCCACCCAACATATTCTCCAGATTTAGCCCCCAACGACTTTTTCCTGGTTTCAGATCTCAAGAGAATGCTTGTTGGAAAGAAATTTAAGTCCAATGATGAAAGTTATCGCTGAAACTGAGGCCTATTTTGACGAGAAAGAGAAATCGTACTATAAAAGTGGTATCGAAAAGTTGGAAAATCGCTGTACTCGTTGTATCGCCCTCGAAGGCAACTATGTTGAATAATGAAATCGAGTTTTGTCAAAATTTTGTTTTTTTCTTACTTATCCTACGGACTTATTGAATGACCTGTTATATTTAAAAAGTTTGATTCTGATTATTTTCAACACTTTCATGTTTACAACTTTCTTACATGTGACAAAGAATTAATATTGCAATAAATATCATGAAATTAATTTTTCAAACAATGAAAAGTGAAATAATCTACTAAGAAAGAACAGCCCAGAAGATGGAACCAAACTACTTAAATACACTACTATTACACGATTCAAATTTAAGAATTTTACTTGATCAATAAAGCTATTTCATATATGGATATGAATGTGGTAATTTCTGCACAACTGACTCGTAGTTATTGAATGTACGATTTCATCTCACTTACCTGGAAATGCGGCAAGAGGAAATCCTCGTCTCCCAGCTGACAGGCATATTCATAGATCTCTGTACACTGAATCGCTTCATTGGTAGCAAACTTATTAAAAGGCAAATTCTGCGACGATCCAATAAGCACAATCTTAGATAATTTATCTTCGTACGTTCCAAATTCTAACTGAGACATCAAATAACAGAAATGCGCTGCATATAGGCGACCACGAGAAGCTATAAAAAGAATACATACAACTTACATCAGAATCTGCTTTTGAAAAATGGGTGTTAGCTAATTACTAATTTTAATACTGTAACAACTACAGCCTGATTAGTTGAATACTTTCTTAAAACTTCCGTAATGGTTATTATGAACTATTTTACATCAATTTATATATTTTGGAGATTTTAAATGTCATGTTTACTTGAGTATTACTGCATTTAACATTTTAATATGTAAAAGTCTACAGTACATATTCTCTACTTAATAGACCTGATTTGTGTCTGCTTCTAATATGTCTGTTATGCTTAGAGGAAAAGTATTTGAATTTTTACTGAAGTATGTTTTCGTAACAAGACTAAACAGTCAAATCTTGGCTAAATACGCTCTTAAGAAAAATTAACACGTTGAAGTATTCATGTCAGAAATAAAACTTGTCTGCCTAACATGAAGATTCGAAATTTGAAGACTGTCTTCTAGTACCTACTTTTAACCCCTTAAATTTTAACTTGATCTGTTACAGATTTTTTGAAAGGCAATATATAAAGGATAAATTATTAACATTACATAGATGTATATATGAATGTTCTTTAATTCTAATTTTAAAACAGTATTTTCTTACACCTAGTCATACAATAAATACTGTTCCAAAGTTTTAAGTACATTAACACAAGATGATTTGAAATATTTTAATATCCTAGATCACACCCCACCATACCATGACTGAGGCAGGATGCTGACCCCTCTGGATAATTGGAGCCTTTCGACTAGCTTCTCTAGAAAACCTGGCATACATCCTGTCATTTTGGGCACTGAAAGTCTCCTCTCAGGACACTGAAAATCTTTTCATCAATGAAAAGAATTCGACGGTGTCCATTTTCTGCGTAACGTTTAAGTAAGCACTTTGCTTTCAGGAACCTCTGGCGCTTCAGTTAATTTGTCAAAAATGTCCTTAGCGTTGTTTGTAAGCATAGAGTCTCAGGACACTGCTTAATGTATGATACAGACATTTTCGATATCTTTAGCTCACAAGCCATAACTGCTGTTTTCTTGCTGGAATTCTCTGGACACACGCCGCCACTGTTTCACAAGTTCCACGTACGTACGTACTGTGCGTGGTCTTCCCTGCAGCGGGCGATTTTTCACAGTTCCAGTCTCAAAAAGCACTGAATAGTGCGGTAAACGATTTTTTTTTTCTAATTTTCAGCCTCTGGAGGGCTTTGAAAATCTCTCCTCGTGATATGCCTACCTTGTACAGTCCGCAGCAAAAAACCTGCAACATGAGCATGTAAGTTTATTGTGAAACTACGCCTAACAGTGCAGGGAATCAACATAACGTCTAAGTGGCACGAATCATGCCAGGAGAAATCTCGGCGTCCTCCCCTGCACACTTATTTTGGAGCAAAAGACTTCGCTGTTTCACAACAAACTTGCATGCTCATGTTGCAGGTTTTTTGCTGCGGACTGTACACTGCTATCACGGTCACACGATTTTCATACTCGCCCCATTCCGTCTTGAACACTTACAACTAACACCTTTACACTTCTTCCGCCCATCCAACAATGATTCGCTTCACGATACTACTCTTAAAGTCGCTCGCTTGTACGGGAGGAAGTACACCCACCCTGAAAAGGTTGGGACAGTATTTATGGTAAGACCTGGTAGCTAGGTAACACTAAAGTATACTTGACTATGAAATTTCCTTTCAAAAATTATTATTGATTCCAAACGAAACAGTGAAATTAAAATTACCTAGTGTATCACCCATTGTAGTGACAGCTTTCCTATCCAGATCAGTTCGCCGCTCTGTTGTATTGGACAGAATCATCGCTAGATGGGGTTTCCAATCACTCCATTTTTCATCTGCACACGACTGTAAATAAAATATTAAAAAACTGTATTTCTAATATACACATACAAGCACATATATACAAGATGTGATTAAAATAATACGGTGAATATAGTTGCACGGTGTCATCTATCGATATTGTATCGATTTTAACTAGTAAGTCCGGTAGCTTAAACCTTTGATACAGTGTCAGTGTCGAGGTTGAATGAGTTGTAAGATGTTAGTTGCTTCCAGAGGCAGAAAAATGAGGACGAGTTAAGAGTGTCTGTATTGCGCCAGCATTAAGTTTTGTTCTAAGCTTTAAAAAAAGCCAAAGCAGCTCATGAAATGTCAACATCAATGTATGGCGATAAAGTTGTGGCATTGAAGATTGTTTACAAGTGGTATAAGCGACTGAAAAGCGGCAAGGAGTCAGCTGAAAACGAGTAACGATCGAGATGTCCTTCGACGTCAAAAACAGATGAAAACGTGCAAAAACTGGCAGAAATGATTTGTTCAAAGAGGCGAATGACTATTCGAGAGCTTTCCGAAGAACTAAACATCTCGCATGGGTCCGTGAAAAGCATTTTAACCGCCGATTAAATGGATAAATTGCTTCCTTCTTCGCCACGAAAACGCGCCGTTCTAAACATTGCTTTTGATCCGCAGTTTTTGACTGAAAAAATATTCCTGTCTGTCCACATTCGCTATATTCTCCAGATATATCACCATGCGACTTTAGGCTCTTCCCACAGTTTAAAATCGTACTTAAAGGAAAATGTTTTGACACCATTTCTGACACTTAGAGGGCTACGATAGAACAGCTTCATACCATTCCAAAAGAAACCTTTCAGAAAGGCTTCCAGTCATGGATTCAACGTTGGGATAAGTGCATTGCTAGCCAAGGACAGTACTTTGAAGGAGAGTAAATCAAATTCATGTAAGCTTGTTACTGTTTCTAATAAAAGTATTCACCGTATTTTTTTGATCATACCTCGTGTAAGAGAAGTTAACTTTAAGTAATTATTCTAGCTTTGTTCAACATCTACTGTTCAATTACAATGAACATATGCTTTCGAATATTTCACTGTTTTGACTCGGTTCACCAAGAAAATAACAACAAATTGAAATCCGTCGAACTCAAGCGAAGTTCTCTTGTTTTTTACCCAGTAACTTTATCAGTACAATCTTCTGATATTATCTAACGGTACAACATCTACAATCTATCTGAAAGTTCAATCGAAAATTGGATGAGCGTGAAACATTCTAAAACATAGTTTTCTTTAGTTTTACATTGTCTGTCTTCAGAATGTCCTGAGCTACTAAAAATTTCCTAACAAGAAGTCTGTGTTTGATACAAAGAGTGAAAAAAATACGCGACTAGGCAGAACTCGAACCCGGGACCTTCGGCGCACCGTGCCGATCTACCACAACTTTTGTTGTGCTTGGACAATTCATTGTCTACATTCAGGACATCTCTGGTGGTTGTATTGTCCATCATATTAACAAATGGAGGAAACAACCAATTTTTAATCCACCAATTCCTCTATGGGATTGAATTCAATGATACAGCTGTCAGAAGTGTTCTGAGGGTCAACACTGAATTGTCGAAGTAGAACAGGGGTTGCAGTACAAACCATGTGGTCTGAGTATAAATGAATACATATTTCACGAGTGAGGGAATGTATGGCTGCTCAGGAAGTGGAATGGTTAACGCATCGACACGGTATGCCGAAGTTCTAGGACTCGAATTACGGTTTAGTCATGCATTTCTTCACTCTTTGATCATTAAATAAGCACCTATAGAGGAACTGGTATGTTCAAAACCGGTTTTTCCCCCTCCACTTTTCAATATAAAGTATGTATTTCCTGACACGTCAGGAGAATTCAAGTCATTATACATTTTGGCACGGAGGTGGGTAAGTCTGGAAATCTGTATCATATTACGTTATTGTATTGCAATTCTTCAATTTCATACTACATATATATTTCTTTCATTTTATTTCATTTTTGCATCTGTGTAACACGGAGTCTCCAGCAACAACTTCGAGATCAAATAATACCAACATTGCATAAATCTGTGATGAAAAGTGGGTTGAACTTGAGGTCCCGTCTCACAGTCTCGGTGCTACCATAGGGATGTTAAACTTCCAAATTCAAGATAATTGCAAACTTCATGTTTTGAAGATACAATATTTATAATATTTAGTATTTTGTACTGGATTAGTAATTCTAACAGTACTATTACTTTTGATACTCATATTGACAATATATATATATATATATATTTGACAATCAACATGTATTAACAATGTAATTATATGATATTGTTACATATTACAAATTTAAAATTTTTACAATGTACTTGTCCATTATTGGCTTTAATATTATTTAAAAAGTTTACCAACAAATTTATTACAATTCAAAATTATTCGACATTCAACTAAAATAACAACAGCCATAAATGAGGAATGGAACAATAATGGCTAACAGAATAACAGAAAAATATAATAATTTGAATAAAATTGTAACAATTGCATTAAATAAATTTATGAAATATTTCCGAAAAAATAATTAAGTCAACAGGAAATATATTTCCATAGTCGAACCAAAGGAAGGGGTAGGAAACCACTTATCAACGGCATCATATCTAGTGTTACTGTCTGCTTTTCTACGCCATCCAATGATATATATATATATATATATATATATATATATATATATATATATAACCAATCACAGGTTAATACATTCGGAATAATCCTCAGGAAATCGCAAACTGATATCATAAATATAAGCACTTAATATGTCCTCCAGGAAATTCCACAGCACTACTAAAAAAATTGTCTACTAATTCCTTACCGTGACAGCCGCAGGAAGTCGTCCAGACATCAATTGATACAATGTTTGTAAGGGGTCAGTCATTTCCAAACCATTGGCAAACATCATCATTACATATGCATACGTACGCTGGTCCATTTTAGAAGCCAAAAACAGAGCATGGCCCCACAAGCCACAGTCCATGGCCCATTCTAAAAGGGAAGGGAAAAGCAATCAGTAACTATATGCGTTTTTGTAGATTACAAACTATTTGATAAGGTAAAGAAACAAACACACTTTCATTTAATACCTCTCGTAGTCATGAATTATTATTAAAATTAAATTACTATTAAACAGTAACTACTGAACGTTACATAAGACGCAACCACATACCAATATTGTGCTTTCAGTTTCTTATTTTTACAGTGTTTCAAAAAATACTATATTCATTTGTATATTGGCCTCCCTTTCTCAAGTTTTTACCCTCCAAATCTGGGTGGGGTTATTGAAATGAAATGAAATCTTTAAGTTTTACGTCCCACGATTATGCCGGTTAGGCTAAAGGAGACGGTGATGATAAGAAATGAATGAAATGGTGGAATGAAGAAAGTGGAAAGAAATGGAAGAACCTCGAGAAAACCCACGAGCACAGTGTTTGTCCACCACAAAGTCCACACGGCGCGAGCTGGGATCGAACCAGGAACCCCAAGCACCGGAGGTGAACGCTCTATCACTGAGCCACCGCGCCGCCCTGGGTAGGGTTATTGTATGACACATCTGGTTAATATTACATTAAAATTTCAGTTTTGAATAATATTACGGTTGTGTACAATATTGCCAAAGATATCTTGGAACTCAACAGATTAATTGAAGAAATGACTGAGCTTGTAATTCTAATGTCACGGAGTACGTTAAACTAATTTATTTCAACTTTTGTTCATGATTACATTTTAGGTTACTTCTCTTTAAAATGACTTACAAAAGAGTTATTCCCCCCCCCCCCCATTATTTTAAATCTCAACTCTAATTAACACTAGAAGGACCGCACTTTCTACCTACCTATAATGCCCGCAATGGGTCACTTTGACCCATATTAATTTTTATACTGATAGTGTGGATTTTTCTGTTGGGTTCTTGTCTTTCTGCACTAGAAGGCGCGAATTATAGTAAATGTTAGTTCAGAAGTACTTTTTACGTACATTAAGGGGTAAACAGAAATACTTATATACAGATATACTTATATATACATATAGATAGCTAGTTATAGGGTATATGGAAGTGATATATGCTTCAACAATACACAATTTATTTTTCTAATTTGTATGAGAATTAAAATGTTAAAAAAAATGATTTTTTACAAAATGATGTTTCTAATAGTTTTCCTTCTGTTATTCTTTTTTGAACACGAAATTGTTTCTAGGCTTTCTGTTATTTTACAGATGAACACTTTAGTTAACATTTTTCCTTTCTTATTGAAATAATCTTGGGAATACAATGAGCTATAGAGCTTCACCCACTCATGAAAATGGTGCAAGGAGAAAACTGTCTTACACGTCTTTCTTGCACGCATTACACACCAACACTTTCGATGAGCACTTTCCGCAGGCAAATCTTTTGCATGATGGGCAGCATGCAGATAACTTGTTGGCATATTTTGGTGCGACCTGGCAGTGCTTTCTTTTTGTAGAACCCTTAGTTTGCTGTGGAAAATATTGTTTGGGATTCCCTTTCCTTTCTTTTATGATTTCGTCAGCTAGATCCAAGAGGAACTTCCTTCTGCTTATCCGTTTTCCGGTGACTACTTTGTAAACTATCCAAGAATTTATGCCTGTCAAGTCCAATATGTTATAAAGAACATGAACTGGCCATCGTCTACTACCAGCTCGATCAGAGTATTTGCGCGCCATTTTAGTCTAGAACATCTACACCTACTTACGTGTGATTGTAAAAGACAACTGTTTCTGGCTTCTTTTTCCCTGTTGTTGGTACTTCTACATCAGGATTCAGAGTGCTCAAAATTAGCACGTTCTTATTTTTTCTACAGAGGTAGTCTGTCATTATGTGGCCATATTGGTTTTTATATATTTTTGTATCATATAGCTCTCGATTTGGTTCCACTTTTTTGACACAGACTGGTAATTCTCTACGTTGTTTCCGTACTGTGCCAACAATGCTGATAGCATCTTTCTTCAACTTCTCAGCTAGCGATACAAAAGTAAAAAAGTTGTCGCATGTAAGGTTCAAGCTGATTTTCTTATTTAGTTCCATTAGACGTAAAACTACATATTCCGGAAGAGGCTGATCTGCAGGCTTATTTTCGTCTTTTCCTAGGTAAGGAAATCCGTGAAGGCAGTAGTTAGTATTGACGTCAGCTAACAGCCAGTACTATATTCCAAATTTATCCTGTTTCGTTGCAACGTACTGCAAAAATCTGCATCTACACTTTGTGGGATATAGTTGTTCGTCACATGTAATATTTTCCCGAGGGTTGAAACAATTCAACGAATTTTTCACAAATATGTCCCATATTGAAGATGCAAGGGGAAATTTGTCAGTTTGTAGCTTGATTCTTCTCTCTGTACGTATATCGAATCGAATTTACTTCATGATTTCAAGAAATCTGTTCCTACGCATTGCACCTCTAAAAGGAGCTACTCCCCATTTGCTGGACCAACAACTTTTCAGTGGCATATTCCGCAGACCTAACGCACCTCTAACATAGAGCAATGATATGAAAATTAGAAGTTCATCTTTATCTACTGTCCAATTAGGTTTTTCTTTCTTCGCCTCTTTCTCGGTACATCTTTTGATAATTGATAAGAATTCATCATTGATAATCAGTCGAAATGCACTAAACAACGAATCCTCGGTTATATTTTGCTTTGCATAACGTGTTGGCCCTGGAGTATTACGTACGATGTTATGCGTCTGTCTTCTACCCTGAGATGAAGCTGATGAATCTATAACCTCCCATTTTGTTCCATCAGCCGCAGTTATAGATCTTGGTAGATTATGTGTTTGTGGTACGGAATCTTCAATATCACTTGACTCATTCGAAGAGGATTCCGTTGATCTTTCGGACACGTTCTCACACTCTTCTGTAAATTCAGAATCCGAACCTGAAATCGGCACATCGTCATCAGACAATGTATTTTCATCTTCATCTCCAGAATCGCTTTCTGAAATACTTTGCAATTCTGCTAGTATTTCTTCGTTGTTGCGTAAAATTTTCGATCTTTCCTGTGAGATGTTTCCAGAATGATCGCATAAAAATTGTATCTTGGTCTACAAAGCAGTCTGTTTCATCACCTCACCTGTCCCCAAGAACACAAGTAACTTGTAAACATTGAGTAAGTTTTGAGAAGATCAAGAGGATTTTCTAGAAAGCAAGCGACCATTTCTCCATTAGTTATTACTTATAAGGATTGGAAATGAATAAATATGGAATAAAAAATAACAGACGTAGTGAAAGAAGATTTTTATAGATTACAGCATTAACGAATAACACCTAGAGGTAACATTATGTATTCCACTTGGTAGTAACATGTATTTTATCCTTGCGCGCCATCTGTCAGACACATCAAAAACTTCAGTAAAAATAGGTACGTCTAGTTATGTGTAACACAGTTGTAAAACACAATGGCATAAAATATGTTGCTATGTGTTTAGTTCGTACCAAATATTGAAATATACCATAAAAATATATGGAATTTAACATGGGTCAAAATGACCCATTGCGGGCATTTTAGGTATAACTGTAAAATTTGCCTTAGTTTGTGAACCCACAATGCTCTGAATTTTAGCATTGGTGCAGGCCAATAGCATTAACAAATTCATAAAATATTATTCAGTTAGTATTTCAAATACGTTTACAGTAGAATATTAAAATATGGTGATGGGTCATTTTGACCCATCCGGTCCTTCTAGTGTTAACTTATAAATTCTTTATCTATAAAAACTGCTACGTAATCATGTCTTTAAATTTGATTCCATGTACCAAAGTCAATTGCCTTACACAACCCATCGTTGAAGTTCATGCATTGACAAATATGATGAAAAAATATATTCGTAGGTACACGTACCTACTATTTCAGCACGAGTACGTTAAGTCCATGAGTTCAGTACTAGTCAAGAAACAAAACATCACTTTCCCAAGTCGTGGCAGTTGCAGCGCTAAACTTAAAAGCTTCATATCCAACCGTAAATGCAATCTCGACATTTAAAAAAATATATAAAAGAGAATAATCTACTAATCTTCTATTAAACCAACATCTATAGCTCTAAACTAAGTACTTATTTCACATTTGTCAATGCATGAACTTCAACGATGGGTTACGTAAAGTAGTTGACTTTCGTAAGTGAAAACAAACTTCAAGACAGAATTACATTGCAAGAGTAATGAACTAAAAATACGGTAGAAAGATATTCATTTAATGTTTGAAACGATACGGGGTTTATGTGGGGCAGGGTTGGCTGGTTTAAACTAGCTGTTTAGAAAGAAAGAAAGAAAAAAAAACAACCGAAAATTGCTTTAATTTGCATGGTGACGTTTCCACATATCAAAAAATCTGCATTAGTTTTATCTCCTTTTCATCTTTTAATCAATGTGTTCCTTGTTCAATTCTCTGTCGAACCACAACCCTTCTTTCAAGTCTAAACCAAGTAGCTGTTCGGATGTTACTTTAAGAGAAAATCTTCTTGATAACCTCGTTATTACATAAGGATGTTAAGCCTAAATATACGAAACGAAACCAAATTGTATATTTCTGCTTGCCTGAATGCCTGTTGTTTTATAAGAAGCCAAAGTTGCTTAAATATACTGATATAAAAATTGGCAAAATTTATCGACTGCTTACGTAGCTTCCAACATTAGCTTGGATTGGTCTTTCAGTTTTAATTTTATTGAATGATATGTACATACTAAATCTGTAATTTAATACCTTTGTTTTAGCGTACTGATTATGATATGTTGACCGTAAATTTTACATGCAAAGAAATAACGGAATTTTAAGTTATTGCTTTGCATTTAAAATAATTACAGGATTTTGCCGGTGGCTAAGGCGTGAGTTTCTCGATTTAAGGAATTTACTGACCGGACCACCAACTTTATAATGAAACGGGACAGTCCTGATTTCCGAATAAGCGAATATACTATTGGTGTTGGAATGAAGTGGGTGGAACTTCCGTTCTGCTGTTCAAAGTCCAAAAGGAGGACAATTTCTCTCGGATGTAAGCCGAGAAGCAGTTTGGAGACCCCTTACAGCACAGCCCCGTTGTTGCATAATAACACCAAGGGAAAACACACTTATTTCTGTCCATATGTAATCTAAATACACAGAGCAAATTATTTACACAAAAAAAGGGTTAAACAAAAAAAAAAAAAACTTTTTTTCCCAAAATAAACCATGGTTTTTACCAACCCTGATGTGGGATTATCTTTGTAGAAGAGAAAAAAGTGATTTATGCTAGGGAATACTTATGTATTTACCTAAAGCTTTCTTCGTATTACCAAGCAACAAATGTTCCCTGAATTTATTCGTAACTTCTTCCACAGACAATCTGTTACGCGAACTCACAATTCCTTCATTCGCAACAACTGCAGCTGGCTCGCTGCCACTGGTAACACTTGGAGAAGAGTTACCAATTCTTAATGCATCAGTACTATTTGCAGAGGTTTCAGGACTAGGAGGAGGTATACTTTGGTCTGTAGCACCTGAGTTACCGCTTTTAAGTATTTCGTGATTTTCTACCAGCAGCTCTGCTATGTCAGTCCCAGTAACAATCTGAAAGAAAAACAATATACCGTTAAAATACTAGACACAACAGTTAATATCCTAGAAGTAGAGTCAATTAATGTGATACCGTATTGGCCAGCCAGAATATAGTACCACTATATTTTCAGTATTTAAAGCTAGCCTAGCCCTTTACAAAGAAACAAAGTTTATTTAATACCACACAGAACTGTATTATCTGTACCACTTTCCTGCGACAGTGCCGTACCGCTGCGTGACTCGTCGAGGCCACATACAGGAAATACGCAGATAATTGCAATACGTCATGTTTGGTTTGATTGGCACCTAAAATTTGTTATTAATATATTTTCACTACGCTTCCACGGGGTATTCAAAGCAATCTGAGTATACTACTAGAGTATTGAATACCGAGTGGTAATCACCAGACGAAGGTGCAATGAACACTAGGGTTTAAATCTTCACAGTTTTCCTCCTGGGCTTATATAGCGAATTCCTGTTTCGTATTAATTTAGTACTTTTTCAAATGTATATAGATTAGTAGAGAAAAAGTAACCATGAGAAATATATGGAAAATCTTTATAGGCATTCTGTTTTAAGATGAATAATAAATCATTCATTAGTATTGTTGGGTGGAATTGCTATATTATCTAGTGAGACTCGGGCATTGTCCGTTTGCATTATTAAGTTACTACGAGTCCTCTCAGCGCTTCGCATCCAAACTGTTAAAAAGGAAGTTTTGCATTATATATTTTCAAAATGCGTGTATATTATATGCAGATATTTTTATTTTTTCACTAAAATCTTTTCAGAACAAGTGAATTTCGTTTCACAGTATGAAACTATAAGATACTTCCAGATTATGCTAATTCAACAGTGAAACTGCAAGTTGCACATCTCTAAAGCTAGGCAGCTGCAAGAATCTGTCATTAAAAAAATCTTGCAACCCCATCTTTCTATTTTCTGTTTACATATTACAACTTTCTGAAAGCAAGAAAGATATCTCCACCTATGCAGCACTGCACTCTAGTTGACAAATAGTGAACCTCCTCATTGAAAATGTGTATTTTGGCACGCTTCCACTCCCCGTTTAAAAGAATCCGTCGTTTCGGAAGCGGCGAAACTGTCTTTTTCTTTGTGTCAGTGGGAGGGCGATAGCAGGTAGCAAGCAAGACCAACCTCAGAAAGTTGCACATGGTTTGACTCCTTACAAGATGAAAAAAATTGTTGCATGTCCCTTTCACGACTATGTTTACATGGAGACATATTGTAGAGTTGCAAGATTTTTTTTTTTTTTTTTAATGACAGCTATAAGTTTCTTGTAGCATGGCAACCTAGCTTAACTTCTGGTTGCGACAAAGTGATAAGATCAAAGATAGAATCTGTTCCTCAAACGCTGAATCCATATCAAAAAACGCTTACTTGCTATCTCTTACTATTTTTTCACTTTATGGAGTTTTATTTAAAACTGGAAGTAGTAGTAAATTTATGGTTTTAATAAAGAAATGAGGGTGAAGACAGTATATTTTCTTCAGACGCTGAAAATATTTTTTTTTTTTTTTTAATGTTGTTATCTACTACTATATTTATTGTATGGTGATGAATATTGGAACTGGAAATTCCAATATCCACTAGAAACTGCAGATAAGGTCTATGCGGACGACAGGTCTGTCCCACAATACACAAAGTACAACAGTATATTTCACCATGCCTTCCACGTAGGCATTCTTAAAGTCTTTCCCTCCCATCTTCTGTATATCCATCAGAAAGAAATTGGAAAACACTTTACTATCTTATTCCCAAACAGCTCCTGGTCTTAACCATCCTTAATATCTTACCTCAGTACACTCACTATATTCCACACGCGTATTCTTAATGAATGAATGATTATGGGTAGTGATGCTGACACCAGCGACACTATTTGGCCCTGTTACGAAAAGGTCAATGGTCAATCAACACGTGCTCCACATTAACCCTTTAATGTACAAGCATTGATAGCATTACCATTAAAATATTTAGTTTGCTTTTATGGTTGATCAAATTTCGTAATTTTTAAAATATTTTTGTACTTTGGTTACAAAATACAGGGCGTTTATTTTCAAAGGAACATTGCCATAAAATAGGTCTTGTGTGTAGTTACAGAGCAGCATTGCCCTATTATGGTAAAATATCATAAGAATACTCTCAGTAATTACCAACAGTTTCGTTGAATTTTTTCCCTACATAGCAAGAAACCACAAATTAAAATAATAATAATAATAATAAAAGAACTTTCGCGGAACGTAGGAGATAAAAGCTTCTACAATACTAAATTTGACTGTCCTCTGTTGACAAAGATTAGAAGTATCTAAAGAAATGACCCTCAAATCATGTATATGTAAGCAATAATGCCAATTAAATGTGAACTGAAGTTATAATTCGTGCGCATAATGCAACAGAATGCGAGCAATACTGCCCAAAGGTTAAGCATTAAAGATAAAACTTTTTTTTTTTTTTAATGCACTTTAAAGGAAAGTTCTACAAAATAAGAGATTAAGAAACAAGGGGAAAAAAAAGTCGTGGAAAGACTAAAATAATAAATGAAATATAAATTTATGACAATGATGATAAAACATAATACGAAAAATTTACAAAAGAATAATCTCACAGAACGATGACTATTCTAATCTCAACAATGCAAGTAAGAATACAGTCAACAGTGACTGCATTGTGCCCCAAAACCTGGTTTAAGAAAAAGACTTTTAGATGTTCCTAAACGTTCTCTGAAGTCTGAGTCCGGACATTCTACAAGAACGTGTCAAAGGCTCGTGGACGGTTAACGCCACGCACTAAACCGGACAGTGAGATTAGGGTCAGAATCACTTTATATCGATGATTCTGACACCTTCTCCAAGCAGAATATCATCCTGTATCGACATTTTAACTTTCTCCTAGTGTTTAGGATGAATTTATCCATTTAATGGCAATCTATTCAGTAAACATTTGTAGAGAGGGTATATGAAGCCAGGTACTAGGCCTTAATATTTGCACCCACTTTCAATCAGACACAACAAAAGTAAATGTCAGAACAGGATTCCTACTGATCTGAAGAAATCTATTTCCCTGACTTCTCTCTGACCTTCCCTGACTTTTGGCAGGAAATTCCCAGACTTTCATGACAGGTATCGGATGACGTTGACATAAAAATAAGGAATAAATAATGGTGAATATTTATATATGAGAACATTTATTCTATATTGCTCATACGTACATTCCACTTACCTCCCATAAATAGACATTATAATGGTTGGCAACGCTGAAATTGATGTACAATTAATGTTAGAAAAAAATATTTCATAAAATTTCCCTGACTTTCCTTGATTCCCAGTCTTTTTCCTTGACAAGAAGGAACCTGCAGAAGTAGTACTACAACGATAACGTTTATTTTCTTTTTTAATTAATTATTCAGGGCAAAAATGCAATATTTATGTGCACTAGTAACACAGCAGAAGAAGAAAATATAATATGGAATGTAACAAAAAAAAAAGTGTTGATTTATACGGATTATTTTGCTGTTGTTATGTAAACGAGTTTGTTGATTGTTTGTCATGGCAATTGACTCGTTACTAAGGTAACAGTTCTGGTTACCAGGTACATGTTTATAGTTGATTAAAAAGATATAACAAGCCAGGATGTCGTATTATACAGATGTGTATCATTAAAAAGACATAACAAGCCAGGATATCGTATTATACAGATGTATATCGTAATTGCTATAAAGCAATTGAGAATTATTACAAAATATAAAGTCTTTCGAGTGATTTAACTGGTGTGTGATCATTTAGTGAGTTTAGTAGTAAGCAGCAGATAATTATATATGGAATTTATTATGAATTATTAACTAAAATCGAACTGTGGCGTTATAGTATGCTATGCAGATACTCTGAGAAAAGAACAATTCACGTTAGTTCTTTCTTTTTTTACGACAGTATTTTTAACATCTTTTTTTACGTTTTACTATTTCCTTTACACACTTTTTATTTTGCATTATATATTTTTTATTTCCCTTTCCGATTCTTTTCCCCTATACTCTTATAAATTCAGCCTGACAAGAATATCATGTAACCCAGCATTCGAACGTCCCAACCTGGATGCTTCACAGCTACCTTACTGTTCTTTTAATTTTTTCTCTCTAGGTGTTCCCCTTCCTATCTGATGAAATGATTAGCAAGAAACTTATATCATTCTACAGGGTGTCTACTAAAATTCGAAAATGAAATTTCGTGACTTTTTCGTGACCTTTTCCTTCTCAAACCATAAAATTTAGTAACATTCTCAAGAGCAATTTGGGTCGAATTGAGGCCGAATTTTCATGCATGCGATAGAAGCGTGGTTTGTTTGCGATTTGGTAGCATCTAAAACCGACCAGAAAAATTTTTGGTGGTGAATTTTGACGTTTTATAGAACAAAATTTTCCTATCTACACTTATGTTTCCACAGATTAAAAAAAAACAAAAAAAACCAAAAGCTAAATTTCGTGACTTTTTCTTGACTTTCATGACCGTTTTCTGATTTCATGACTTTCGTGACCAACAGACACCTGTTCTAGCGTACATGTTACAATTTATTACAGATAAACCACTAAATTAATACATATTAAAGCACAGATTAAAATCTTTCGATCAAATTAGTTATATGTTTGCTAATTTTCCCCTTCATGTTACTACGGTTAGAGAAAAAAATATTAACTTAAGGAAGTTAATCTTACGAAAAGTTATTTGAAGGAAAGTACTTACTCCATTCTGCTTCAGAAGTAGCACCAATAACTTCCACAAAAGGATATAGGAATCTCGATCGATTAAGTTCGTGTCTTCTTCAGCTTGCTTGATCTTCTGGTTGCAAAACTGAATAACACTGCTTTTATGAGTTTCTCCCCTATTAAAAACAGCAATAAGTTATATTATTAATAAATAGAGTAACACTTATTAGGCACTGAGAAGTGTTTCCTAATTTTACTGATTTCCATATTTCATTACAAAAACTACCCTATTTAAAGCCCATCACATAACAAAAATGTTTGTCATCAAAATACACGTTTGCACGCCATTCTCTATAAGATGTCCGAAAAAGGTATTGTCACGGACTACGTTAAACTAATTTATTAAAACTTTTGTCCGTTTGGTTCATTACTCTTCAAAAGGACTTACACAGGACAGTGAAAACTGGATGTTTTATCTGTAAAAACTGCTATGTAATTCTATCCTTGAATTTGTTTTCAAGTACTGAAGTCATCTACCTTGCACAAGACATCGTGTAAGTTCATTCATGCATTGACAAATATGAGAAAACTATATTCGTAGGTACACTCATGTCCAAAATGATTGTCGCATATCTATGAATGTCTTCTTGTAGGAATATAATTTGATGATGATTTTGCAGCGTACTTTTAATACTGATACTATGTGTATAATCGGGAAATGAATATTTGTGGTAAATTTCATAGGAAAAGAATTATAAATACGAAAATTAGAATGAGTAAAACAAAATGTTGCTAAATGGACAAGAAAGTTTTATTGTTCTTATTTACTGTTATTTTGATATGAAAATTGCCACATACATGTCTTTGCAGATTATACACATACTAACATTATAAGAAATAACAGGCGAATTCGTTATCAAATTATATTCCTACAACAACACATTTATAGACATGCGACAATAATTTTGAACATGAGTGTAGTACTTACGATTTCATCACGAGTAGAGTAATGGCATGACCTCAGCACTAGACGAGAAACAAAACGACTTAGCTTTCCTAAGTCGTGACAGCTGTAGCACTAAACTCGGTTAAAAGAGAACATTGTACCTGAGTTGGGACCAGGCCTGATTGATCTACGGGACTTTTATTTCAGACATCCTTATTTTAACACCGTACGTGTAAGCTATGTACTTGTTTCATATTTGTCAATGCCTAGTCACGATTCAGTACTTGGAAAGTTTCAACAGACACGAATAAACATAAACTTACATGCATTAAATTCATTCCCTCAAAACTCTAGTTTTTCATTTCACCATAAACAAAATGTTAATGAATATTGGTGTTAAGAATTATCGATGTCTAGATTTCTAAGAAAAAAAGTTGATTATTGCTATGAGTACAATACCTCTCGCGTACGTTCCGTTCTATGTTAATCACAGAAAAACCCAAAGTATCACCGCAGTGCATTGAGGCAATGGGATTTGGATGAAGGTCAATACATTTGCCACGGCTCTGAAGTATAATGTTGATCTCTCTCAGCAAAGAGTAACTTAAGAAGAAAGTTCATTCTCTAAGGAAACAAAAGTTTCGAATTGTAACAGAAAATGTTTGTATCTTGACGAATTTCCAATTACAAAATTGAAGGCATAATGACTGAGTAGCAGATCACTTACCCACAGTTCTCAATCGAATTCGCGGCTGTTTCACGGTTTTCTGACACTGTACAAAATTTGATTTTAAATGCAAGTTTGTGTAGTAACGCACTGAACATTGTTATTCTAGAAAGGAAACATAAGCTAAAAAGCAGAGCCAATTCTTTCGAATCTTCTTTCCAATTGTGCGGCGCGCCACCTTGGAGAGGCACCAAAGGTTGTAAGGGAAGGCGCGAGAAGTTTTAAAAAAGGATCCTACAAAGGAACATATTTATAATGCTACAAGCATACTTGAGTGCACTCTTCTTCTTTAGTAATACATAGTGGACTAAGTCTTTGTATCACCTCTGTTCCACATACGATCAGGGGGTGACCATTTCATCTTTGGCTTAAACGTGTATAATGCTTGTTAGGTGGCCACTAACGACCTTCTATCTATCTCTGTAGAATAGTATGTCTTCTTAACACAATTTTATGTTCAATTTGAGAAGTACTTTCCAGAGGACAAACAGCACAACTGGGTCGTGAATCCATTCAACGTAGAGAATTCACCAAATTTCACCACCCGAGAAAAGGAACAGCTCATTGATTTGTCTTCAGACAGCACATTGAAGACCAAGTTTCTCTCTACTTCGCTGCCTGAATTTTGGAGCTCAGTGAGGAATGAGTATCCGGAATTACAAGAAGGCCTTGTGAGTGCTCTTTCCTTTTGCAACTTCCTATCTCTACGAAACAGGATTTTCAGCCATGGCGGTGATCAAATCCAAATATAGGTCAAAACTAAATCTCCAGAAAGAGATGCGTCTTGTCATTTCAAAATATCTGCCGAGATTTAATGAACTGTGTGACTCAAAACAAGCTCATACATCCCATTGACTTTGCTCAACATTTAAATGTGCCGGTTTTTATTATTTAAATTCCCTCTCTGCTCGTATTTTTCAATTTTAACATAAATACCTGGCTTACGACAATTTATAATTATTAACACAAGCGAATAACATTCAAAGATGTCGTCAGTGTGTACAATGTAGATCACCTGTGTTAATGAGATTTTTTCATTAGTGATTAATAAATGAAACATAGTTTATCATAGTAATAGTCTTTCTTTTAGGAACACATGTCATTTTTGACAGGGGAGGCACGTTCAGACTTTGGTGGTTGAAAGGAGCCTTAACTGCAAAACAGTTTGAAACCCCTGGTGCAAACTATTCGCACGAAACAACTTATACATAAGTTATTTTAAAAGCATGATAAAATTCTCAACAGAAAACATCATACTTACTTCATAAGTGGACCTGGAAAATCCCTGAGCTCACGAACAGTTTTATTATTATGCAGTATATCCTGAATGCTAAGCAATTGTACTGTGGTTGTTTTCCCATCTAATGGGTTAAGTGGAAGCACTCTCAACAATTTCCCCTGGGCAGTCAGGACACCTACGATAAAAAAAAAAAAAAAAAAAAAAAAAAAAAAAAAGTACTTACTATACAGCACATACTCATTAGTAGTCTGGATACCAATTAACTACTACCAAAACGGTGTCTGAAACCACACTAATATCTAATAACGCCAAAATTATCTAGTATTGGATATCACAATCTAAGTCTCATTTCATAGCTCATTTAGGGATGGTCACTCGAACATTACATGTATTATATCCTACACATAGCTTGTGTTCAATTGAATGCAAAATAAATAAGAGACACTTGTAATTACTACGCTGTTGCTTCGAATCTCAATCTGGCATCGAAGTAAATTTGGAAGTCTTTAAGGAAGCGACGGAGCGGGGGGGGGGGGAATGGCACACTGAGAAAGTAAAAAAGAAAACTGTTTAGTAATCCCCGAGGTACAGAAAGTTTCTTTATAAGTTACGGAAAGTTTCTCTGTAAGTTAGAAAAATCAGTAAGACTTACGATCAGAACAGTTTACCACGAGAATGTTTGAATGGTACATCCAACTGAATGATTGGTGTGAAGATTTTTTTTTTTTTTTTTTTTTTCATCATCCTCAAAATAGACGTCCACAAACCAGTCATTCATAGCAGCGTATTCGCGTCCTGCTGCAGTCAGACCGTCCACATGATAGAGAGGATGCGCTGTACATCAACTGCGAAACGATTCCGCAAATCCTCAAAGAACTCGGGAAAGAACTGTGCCTTATTCTTGGGCAAAACTTCACCCATCCTCTTATTCCCTGGATTTTGCTCCCGCAGACTTCTTCCTATTTCCCAAACTCAAATTGGCATGCTTAGGATATTTCGTAATCCGTAACGCCATAACTCAACCGGATTCCAGAGAATTCCTTCAAAACCAGTTTGACACACATTGTGAAACGTGCAATACTAAGGCTCGAGATAAAAGAAGACTACATTGAATAATCCTCTCCGCTTTTTCCTCCAGTAACTTTCCAGGTACGATTATCCGTCTTGGAACTTCAGTATCATACTTTGTAGATGTTATTGTTTTTTATGTGTGCTGTTAAACATTGTAGTTATTACTGTCTCTACACTGATTATATACTACTCTTGCAGATTAGCAATGATCAAACTATTCAAAGAAGGAAAAACATGACTACTTTGTTCGTTGAGTTGATTTTGAGGTTTAGCGTTCCTTTCAGCAGCGAGGCTACATGAAACGGGACCTACTGATTAATGTGGAATCCGGACCACATGAGCTCCCGTCGGAAGTCGAACCCGGCAAACTACTTTGTTAGTGTTGGATTCCTGAAGGGAGTATAATATGTGAGATCAGATCCCGTCTAAAGCTGTAAGATCACACAAAACCTTTGATACAGATTCTTCACAGTATTCATCCTGACGAATATCAACGCTGATTACCAGATACCAACCTTTTATGTGTGGCGTTGGGAATTTCTCAGGCGTCAGTCTTTGAACAGATGCAGGCTCCTCCACTAACGAAGCACCTGTAGTATCAGCACCACTACAAAGTAAAGAAATTAAGATCACACATATGCATTAGACTATAAAATATTACATATTCATGTAAAATATTTACAATGATAAGCTTTCTCCTTAAAAAGAAAAAGTGAAGGCACTACCAGATAGCAATAAATAAATCTTAACCCTTCATACACCAAGGGAAGGTTAAAAATGTCCTTTTTTTTTTTTTTTTTTTTTTACTAATGATTTTTACGGTTTATTTTTAGTACTATGTCAAAACTCAGGTTTTGTGCCAAAAATATTTTTATTTTCTGCTGTTTAAAATTGTACTTCTTTAAAAAATAAAACAAAAAAATGTTCTAACGTTTTTGTAGTGGACATTAAGTATCCCTCGCTTGGTATAACCTGTCACCATAATGTGCACAAGGTTATTCCCATTTTGGTTGACTATAGACAGCGTTCTCTATCAATAAAATAAACTCATATTATAGGAAAAAGTGAGAATCATCATTCTTCAGTGGAAGAGTGAATGAATTAGACATCACACGGTTTTGCTGTGTTGAAATAAAACATATTATTTACCTGAAAGTGGCATTGAGGAAGACCTAGCAAAGGATGTAACAAAAATGGTTGCATACTTAATTTGTGCTCTGTTAGTAGTCCTTAGTTTAGTTTATGTTTAGTACAGAATGGTGTACGATATTATGCGCAATCCCTAGGTGTACGGAGGGTTAAGCAACCACAACTATAATCTATATGTATCATGATAACGAACATAATAACGAATATGATTGAACTACTATCTGATTACTATATGTACGCAACTTTCACAAAATAGCTGTAATTTTATGAACTATAATTACCACAAATATGTAATTACTCTGATTACCATTCTACGTATTACATGAAAACTGGCACAGCAGATTAATGTGAAAACTAAGTGATTTTAATTCAGATTAGGAAAGCCGTTAACAGTTCAGATTCTTAAAGTTGAAATGATGATTTGAAATACATTTAATGTAATCTCCTTCTCCAAAAAAAGAAATAGTTGGGAAGAAATATAACCAATTAGATATTTGACAGATTGAAGACTGAATCAAACTAAAGAGAAAACTGTACGAATATAATGGAAATTGATGTTTGTGCTCCACAGAAAGAAAACCTCTTCCGAAATTTTTCTTTGAAGAGTAGTTTCAAAATAATTTCACTTCCGAGACAAACTGATGTGAAAAATGCAACCAACCCAAAACCTATGTGAAAATACACCTATAGAACCAGTTCCTTACAAAAAACATATCGCGGACCCAATTGGAGTACACAATCGGTAGTCTTAACTAATCATATATATCTGTAACAACGAATAAAAACATTAAAAAATACAATATTTTCAATTTTAATTTTGCTAAAGTCCTTCGAAGTTATCAGTCCTGGTCCGAGGCTTCTGTGACTGCTTATTCAGTATATTCACAGCTAATCTCTATACCTAGAGGAATATTCCTCGATCTGCAACCGCAGGACGCGCCATGCCGGCATGACAGGAACCAATATGTGACAGGAATACAAAGTACGAACAAAATCCAGCTGGCTAAGGTCAGAAGTCAATGGAGAGCTTTAGTGAACGCGGCACTGAACCTCTGGGTCCCATACCTCTGGCTTCCATAGAGTTATTGGATCAAAAGATCCAATATATTTCAATCAAATATTTTCTTGTAAGCCTTATACATGGAAAACTCAAACCCAAACTATCACTTAACTCGGTATGATGTGCTTATCCCGTAGAAAATACGAGAACTCGATTTAGGAGGCCATTCGAAACTTTTGTGGATCTTGATACAAAAACTAATTATTGGCTAAGATCGCAATCTTTTAATGCCTTTTTTTTTATCATTTCTAAAATTCTTGGTTAGTTTAAGTTCTTCGTCATATTGTTATGTCACGTGAACTAAATGAAATCACCCCCCACCCTGTTGGTCTAGTGGCTAGTGTATGCATCTATAGAGAGTGAGATCTCTGGTTCGATTCCTGGAGAAAGCACAAAAAAAAATTGATAATCATTCACTTTCATCAGTAGTCTCCTTTAGCCTAAACGGCATAACCATGGGACATTAAACTAAAAAAACATTTTTTTCAAATGAAGTTAGATTTCACCCACAACCTAGTGCAAGAAAAGAAAGCGAACTAATCACTCAATACTCTGTAAGCTAAAGAAAACGAATGATTAATGCAAGTTAAGGAGTACGGAACAACTGAAAGAGAAAATGGGAAATACGGAAGAGCTCCGAGAAAATCCAAAGACAATGATATCTATCAAACTTTCAATGGGATCAAACCAGGGATCCTTTGCAACAGACGTAACCGATACCTTCCTCCCCCTTCCTCTCTTAGGCATTCTTGTACCAGTAGTTAAACTTTTCTTCCTGTTCCTGTAAACTCTCGCCACTCTTTCTTAATAAAATGTACTTGATCTTTCTTCTGATATCAAACGAACATATTTGGCATATGAAACCGAATTAGAGTCAAAAGGACAAAGCCAAAGAAAAGTACATGAAACAGATATGTGGAGAAATAATGGAACTTCAAAAGAGAGACAAATATGATCTAATGTTCAGAAAGCAAAAGAATTCAGACGGGAAGCTAACAAATGTATACGCACGTTTGGAATCCAACAATGTCAGGTAGTCACTGAACATCAAAGAAATCTTAAGGGTTTGGGAGGAATACATAAAAGATCTGTATGATCAGAAGAACCATCCCCCAAGATATTGCGATCGAAGCAGAGAAAGAGGTGAGTGATGAAAAAAAAGGACCCTGTATATCGAAAAGTAAAGTAGTGTAAGCCATCAAGGACACGCGAAGGAGGGAGGCCATTGCAGACGACGAGATATCAGTAGATTTGCTCAAGTGATTAGGAGACAACGCAATGAAAGTACTGACTTTACTTATTAACAACATCTACCTGAGTGGAGAATGGCCAAAGGATTTTCTTGATGTTACTATGATTGCATTACCCCCCAAAAAAGGAAACAAATAACTGCAGCGATCACAGAACCATTAGCCTTATTTCCTACACTGGAAAGATAATTGCGCGCATACAGAACAGACGACTGGAAAATAAGATGGAAGAGATGTTGGAGGAAGATCAATTCGGATTCCGGAAAGGAAAAGGCACCAGAGATGCCAATGGGTTGATAAAAATTATCTCAGAACGAGTTCTTGACGTAAAGGAAGAATTGTGTTTGTGCTTCATAGACTGACAAAAAAGCTCTCAACAGGGTCAATTGGACGAAACTCCTGCAAATACTTTCAAAAAAGTAGGGTCAACTGGAGAGACCGACGACTTATTCCCAACCTGTACATAAGACAACGAGTGAAGTTGCACTTGAATGGAGAAGAAACCAATAGTGTGGAGATCGGATGAAGAATCAGACAAGGATATAGTACGTCGTCCCAAGTATTCAACATTTACAGTGAATGCTTAATGAAGGAAGCATTAATGGAAATTGGAAATTTCAAGACTGAAGGCAAATCATTAACAAAATTAAGCATGCAGGTGATATCGTTATTATAGTTAGAACCAAAGAAAGACTACAGGAGATGACTGACAAAATAGTTGACATTTGTATACATAAAATGTCTACGTCAACATTTCAACTAGAACCAATGCAATAATAATCCAATCTGTTTGAACAAATTTGTGAATATGCAACAATATTGTATTTCTTGCATTTTGTTTAGTTTTAAGTGTAAACTTTGTTTAATAAAGTGAACACTACGTGGTTTCAGCATATTCAAGTGTTGTGTGGTAATCGAGGACCAATATATACAGAGTGTTTCCAAACAACACCGACATTTGGGAGGGGATTCCTGACATCAAGATAAGACGAAAAGTATAGACCAACCTGGATGCACAAATGCCTTCTTTCGGAGTTATAGGCTAATGAAAATTTGAAAAAAATTAAGTTTAAAGGTCCATAGTTCCAAAACTACGGAATCTACTGTAGTTGGGTCAAGACTTCACTTAGGAACTAAGATGTACCCTATCCAAATGTCCGTTTCAGAAACCTAAGGTATTCACGCAACAATTTTTACAGAGGGAGTTTGGCTACGGGCATATAATTTGAAATACCCAACAACTACCTCTATAAAAATTGTTGCGGAAGTACCGCAGGATTCTGAAACATTTGGAGAGGGCCCATACTAGTTTCTAACTAAAAAAAATCTTGACCCCATTATGGTAAGTCCCATAATATTGGAACTATAGACCTTCAAAGTTCATTTTTACATGTTTTCGGCAGCCTATATCTCCAAAAGGAAGCATTCATGCACCCAGGTTAGTCTTAACTTTCGTCTTATATTGGGGTCAGGAATCATCTCCCAAACATTGTCGGTATTGTTTTGAAACACCCTGTATCTGTGTTTATTAAATGGCTCGAAGTATGACGTACATAATCAACAACTCTTCTTTTTTAAACAGAGTATTATTTGAAGACACTCTGACACAAAAATTAAAACATATATATATATTATCTAAACCAAAAGTCAAGTCTGTGGAAGTTAAAGTAAATTATCTTGAATAAATATTGCGATAAGTTATTATGGTGAAAGAATACTTTAATCGTTACTGCAATACTCTCCATCTTTCTTTTCTACCCTTTTACTTACTGAAAACTTACTACACTAATTACAAAATGGTTCACCAAAATGCACTACAAATACATTATCCCTCACCAAAGGTGCGTGATTTTGAGTCTGAAAAAACTGCATTACGAATACACCTTACGTAATAATCCATCTACGTCCTCAAATGTATTAGTGCAACTGCATTACGAATACACCTTACGTAATAATCCATCTACGTCCTCAAATGTATTAGTGCAAACTACTGTGCAATGTGATCTGCATCGACATTTACAAAAATCAATACGATCACATTTTCAAAATATACTCTTCTCACCTTTTATTACCACTTAAACTTGCATTACAGCTTCTAGGACTATTTAACTTCTCGTTCGATAACGGTTGTTCTCCAAGTCTGAAATATTGTTATTGCAAACTACACTAAGACATGAATTAATAACTAACAATAATACCATATATACGAAAGTGTCTGGAGCAGATTTCTCCTAAATACAGATTACACAGGATATCTAAGGAGCCCCCTACTCTACGTTTGAGTATCACAGAGAACAATCTCGTAATTTTAGTTGTGGTATTGGTAACACTGTTTTCATGATCATAGACAACACTGTTTGGTATACCCCGTGTACTTGCGTTCAAGGTCATGCGAAGCATTTCAGTTATGAAACTCTGAGTGATGTGATTGATTGATTGATTGCAGTTCCACAGCTGAGGATCGGTTAATGGTGTTTGTGTGGGTGGAGGGAAGACCACACACAGGGGTAAACAATGACACAGTTATTGACTGCGTTTAGAGATCGCTTTGGCAAGGATTCATCTCATAAAGCAACATTGCTTGATTAAGAGAAATATGTTGTTGGGAATGAGGCTGTGGATTACAGACACAAGATGTTACAGAAGTTTGCAGATGCCTCTTTATGGATTGATAGTTGTTAAGGAACACGTTGTGCAAACAAATCGTGTTGGATCAAGAAATATTGAGTCGAAGTACGATGGATACTGAATTATTGGAATCTCTTATATGTCCTCACTGTTATATTGAATCTCGGATTAGGTAATTACATACCTGATAATTTAGTTGGATTCATGATAGGTATCGCATACTCTTATGTGGATACGGTATTTACTTGGAAATGGAAGTTAGTGCAATAAACATATTATTGGTATCTGTGCAATTATGTCTGTGAGTAGTGAGAACATTTAGGCTTAATAGAGTTATTAAGGAAGCTTAATCTGATTTGGAGTACTAAGAGATAATATTGGCACAGTTCAAGCCTATACACTCTGAAATATTATATATTATCTCTCTTTTTTCTCTAAATAAATACAAGAACTTACACATGTCTTTGCTTCAGGATGTGTCAAAGCCAGTCCGCACAGTGACCGCAAGAAGACGTGAAAGGAAACATGTGCTGCCGTCGCTTGGTCAGTTGGATATGTCCAATTAAATCGCAAGTAAATACTAATCGCAATCAGTTCGCACTAAATAAACTCAAATTACTCTCGTATTGATTTCTGTGATACCCAACCTAGGGGTACGAAGACTTCTAGGTCACCTTGGATGTTATTGTTAAGTTCGTAATTTGATGCAGGTATTACATTTCCAATATATACGTCACAAACAACGATCATAATTACAACGAAGGACAGCTGATAAGTTCTTGGTTCGACCCCCTCCCGCTATGCTATTCTGAAATCACTCATTGCATTTGAAACTTCAATCTTTTGTAAGTTTAAGTGCCAGCTGGGATGATTGTAGGTTTTTTTTTTTTTTTTTTCCAAGTCAATGATTGAACTATGGCGAACCAAGTGTGGAATTCACCAACGAGGAGTTACGGGGTGTCATAAAGTTCTTCTTCCTGCAACAGATATCGCCGAAGGATATCTATAGTTGCATGCTAGACACACGAGGTGTACACTGCTTTCATATTGAAGAAACGGTGATCAAATTTAGCGCAGTGATTTTTCAACAGAAGATGGTGAAAGATGTGGGAGGTCAGTCTCTGTGTCCACTCTGGGAAAAGTGGATCAAGTTCATCACCTGATTCTGAGTAACAGACAAATTTCACTTTAAGAGATAGTTGAGACTTTGCACACACACACACACACACTCAAAAAAGTACAGGGTGTCCGAGAAGTCCTTCCCTGATTACAGAAATTGATAACTCTGGCTAGAAATAAGATAGAAATATGAAACTGGTGTTGAATTGTTTACAAACTATAAAAGTTTTGGTCACATCAGTACACTTCCACATGAGCACCCTTGGTAGCACGTAGCACATCTAGGCGATATTCAATTTCCATCCACACATTAGCCAACATCACTGGAAGGATCGATGCAACGACTGTGGTTATTCGTTGCTGTAGGGTTTCAAGATCTGGTACACGTGTTCGGTAGACCTCATCCTTGACATAACCCCATAAAAAGAAGTCTAATGGGGTTATGTCAGGAGAGCGTGGAGGCCAAGCTGTTGGTCCATCACGACCAATCCATCGCCCAGGAAATGTCCTATCGAGATAGGCACGGACGTCCAAAACCCAATGAGGTGGTGCACCGTCTTGGTAAAACAGAACAAACCTAACACAGACAAAAACTTTTATAGTTTGTAAACAATTCAACACCAGTTTCATATTTCTATCTTATTTCTAGCCTGAGTTATCAATTTCTGTAATCAGGGAAGGACTTCTCGGACACCCTGTATTTGGTCAATAAACCATGATTATTTGGACATGCACAAGCTTTCCGCAAAATGGGTGTCCAAACGTTTGAACGCCGATGGAAAACGCAAACATGTGGCATTTTTTCAGTTGATTTTGCGGTATTTTATGAACTCTAAGGACGAATTTTTTGAATCGACTTGTTACCAAGGGTGGAAGTTGGTTCCACTACCTTGATCCTGAGATCAAACAGCAGTCATGCGAACGGCGCCAACCAGAATCTCCAATGGCAAAGTGATTTAAAGCACAGAAGTCCGCAGGCAAGATGCTTGCCTCAATATTCTGGGATAAGGGTGATGTTTTGATATTCGACTACCTTCTAAAGGGACAAACCATAACATCTGAGTATTACTGTTGTCTTCTGGCTAAGTTAAAGGACGCTGTTAAAGAAAAACGCCGCGGAAAGTTGAGAAGAGGTGCTGTTTCTCACGACAACGCTCCCGTACACAAGGATGAAAAACACAATGGGTATTCTGAAGGATCTAGGATTTCAGTGCATTCGCCATCCAACTTACTCGCCAGGCCTTGACTATTATTACTATTGCCTTTATTATCTGACTATTATATTTTTCCTATACTAAAAAAAAGTTCTGAGAGGACAGAAATTTAGCAGTGATAATGACGTTACAGAAACTGAAGACTTTTTTTTTTTGCAGACCAGAAGATAAACAGGACTTTGGAAAGTTCGAATAATGATGTGGCAAGTGTGTTGATGTTTGGGGAACACGTTGAATAGCTGAAACTTTCATACCTGCAGCTACAATCCCTCTGGGTCGAGCCGAGAATTTACCAGCCGCCTTCTCCCCTTACCCTTCGAACATTTACACATGAATTTTCGGGATACAATGTTTTTAATAGGAATAATGTACCAAACTAGGATTAAAATTAATATTATTTGCATCTAAATTAAATCAACCTTCGTTTATTTATTAGTAACAACACCCGGTATTACTACATCATCAGACTCCTCTTCTATAAATTAAGTCACACAACATAGCAGTCATACATCTATTTGCAACACAACATAGCAGTTTTTAAAATACAGCTTGATACAACCGTTTACAACGTCGTAAAATGACCTAAATATACAAGATACTCATAGTTTTAAGTATCCTTGCAATACTAGGGTTGTTCTGTTTACAAAAAGAAATTATTTGCCATCTTCAGAATTCTATATACTTAGGCTATATGCTTAAGTTCTAATACCTTAAAATTACAATCAATAAATTTACCTTCAATTCTATGGTTCTCGAAAAGCCTACTTTAGTTATAATTATCTAAACGCAGAAAGATACTTATAATAACAACAAAAATTGTAGTTTGTTATCTATTAAGCATAAATAAAATACTGCATAGAATAATAGGTATTGAAATACTGCATCAAATAATACAACCAATACGAAACTGAAAAATGCATTTAGTAGATGTAGCATTACAGTCGTGAGAAAAAAATGTAGTGTATACCCACATCATACGTCTGTCATTATTTATTTATATTTTTAATAGGATCACATAGTGAGACTTGTACATAAGATTGTGTTGTTAGTCCGTCCGTCTGTTACTCCGCAAGGTAACTCTTTTAAAGGGATGCGACTGTTTTAATTCTGTTTTTCGCAATAAATAACTGCGACTTTAACGGTGGTTGTCCCATACAGATATTTTACGTGATCCTCTCTAATCTATTAACAGACTTTGTTTATTTATACATATTTCTGGAAGATTACCGGCGTCTATGGTCGTAAGCCTGTCACATATGACATCCTCGGCGAGCACACTATCCGGGGAAGGAAGAAAGCGCCCTTGGACCTGTATGTTAATACCATCCCGGCACTTTTCTGGTGTGAAAGTAAAACCTTGGAAAAAACCTCACGCAGGATGGCTGACCTGAAAAAGCTGTTATACGTTTTCGACTGAGTGTCCCCAGTGGGAATCAAACCCGAGACCGCTCGCATATGTTATTTTTAAACGGTGTGCCGCGACGGAACCACTTGTATGGCGGCAGAAAGTTAGGTAAATTAAAACTGAGTATTAACTACGAACAAAAGAGTTAAATTTTTACATATGTACCGTAGGATTTTGAATTACACAATCGGTGTGGCAACAACTGAAACATATTGTAAAACGCTGTCATACAATTTTATTATTGGCATGACGCTATGAGACTTATAAGATTGTACCGTTAGTACATGACTCTCGACAGAAAGCATTTCTTTAAAATTCTGTTTGTTGCAATAGATTATCTCGGCCTAGTCCGTTAAAGTTAAAGGAGACAAGGGTTCGATTTCCGGCGGGAGCTCATGTGGTTCAGATTCCACGTTAATCAGTAGGTCCACGTCTCATATAGCCTCGCTGCTGAAAGAGACGCTAAAATCCAAAATCTAAATCCGTTAAAGTTAACGAGTACTGCTGTTATCCACACCCTGTTTAAAAATCTAAAATATCCTAACTTCTATGCAATCTGCTCATTGTGAAAGGCACGTTGGTTGCCTATGATAAAGGGATACTGAATCATGTGATTCTGTTTACTGTCTTTAGCAGAGTTTATTAGTAACTAACAATGAGGGTGTAGACTAATAGGTTTTCTGCTTCACGAACAAAAGTTTCCCAATTAAAGTTCCGAAACCGGCAATCATGGCAGGTTTTTCCCCTTCCATTACACAAATCCCGGGATGGTAACTTTAAATATAGAAACCTGGTCAATTTCCTTCTACTTCTTGTCTCATTTGTTACTTGTTAATGACCTAAAATTCAGAGAACACTTGAATCCTGTAACTTGGTAAAAAATAACTGTTCTTTAAGTTACTGACAAATGTACCCAAACTGATGTTTCTGTCTGAAGGTCATTAGCAATCGTACGTACTAGTATCTTACTTTTGTTGATTACTATACATCTACACCCCATTTGCAACGTACAAATTCCAACACTACTCCACATACTTTTATCTGATCTTCGTCTCTTAAACTACAAGGCCAAAAAAGAATTCTACTACATTTTTATAAAAAAGATAAGTTCAATTTCGTTCTACATAAAATAAAGCAGCGAAGCATTGTATAAGTGTGTTTAAAGAAATAAGTGAAGCGTAACTACAAAAATCAAAGCTGCTGAAATATATATCAACAGAGAAGACAGCAAGCTACTAAACCCACAACTACAAAATAAAGGCATTAGAAAAAGAATTGAAACAAACAGAAAAATTCCGTGCAACTATTAAGAAATATAGCCCTTACAGTTTTTCAGGTCTTTGCAAACACCACTGAGAAAAAGAAAAGTGAATCTCTATATAACTGCTTTCACCATTTTCTCCTATTTTATTATTTAGGAATTTACGAACACGTTGTTTTGATTTATATCACATTTTACGTTTTGATTTAATTTTGAATGACGAATGACAAACATAGCAACAACATTGATGAGAAAAAAAAAAATGAATCATTAAGCAAACGTAAAACGTGACAACTGACTACTTAGGATTTTAATCATTGTTGTAGAAACAAAATGTCTCGTTCATCAGAGACTAAATATTGTACAACACAAAGATTTTCTTAGCCAGTTATTCATTAGTACTGCAGAAACGAATGCTTTTTCGCTCGCATTGGTTTCTATCCTTACTGTTCTGAATCTCTAACTACTGTACTTAAATCACATTTATTCTTATTATACTTAAACCACAAAGATAATTTACAGCTAGGTTTTTCTTCCCTTCCCCCCTTCCCATGTGCAAGTCAGTTAACAGAAGTTAAAGTAACAAACTAAACACAGTGCCCTCCATCTTGCATCCAGAAAGATTATTTCTTCTAGTTATATGTTTACGGGCTTTTTTGGGGCCTTCTTAAGTAACTTCTCCTAATTTCCTTTCTTAATCTACGTACAGGGCATTCTTGAAACATCAGAACTCAGAATCTGCCAAAACTCAATAAATTTTTGTGGATCTAATACATCTTTACTTACGGATATAAACTCTTGAAAACTGAATTTTAGTTCCTTATATGTCATCACCATCATAGGTGACATTATTGGCAGGTCACTTGCCGCAATTGAGAAGCTTCCATGCCCCACGGTCTTCCGCTAATCTCTTCGTCTTTATGTATGATTTCTCTGTTTTGATATCGTCCATTAATTGCAATCTCCTTCACCTTCTCTTCTCTTTCCTGCCACCATACCCTCTAGCACGTTCCTCACGAAACAGTTCCTTCTTAGCCAATGTCTCAACGAGTTTCTCTTCCTCTTTTTAATATCTAACATTGTTTTTTTCTCCCCTACCATTTCTAACACCCTCTCAATCGGTTTCCACTCGACCCAGCTAATTCTTCCCATTCTTCTCCACACCCATACTTCGAAAGCTTTCAGTCGTTTTTTCATCGCTTTTGCGCAATGTTTACTTTTCTGACGCATACAGCATAAAAACAACACCCCACACGAAGCACTTCATAAGTGTTTTTCTCAACTCTTTATTCAAGATCTCACAAAATAGTATTTTCTTCCTCCTAAAGGCTTCTTTCACCATTTTTATACTTGCTTTTATTTCACGTTCACCTTCATACCATCGGTAATAATACTACTTAGGTATCGAAAACTAGTCACCTGTTATATTTTCTCCCCTCCTACTTCTAGATTTGGCACCAACCCCCTCCTTCTAATCACCATGGCTTTTGTCTTTCTAACACTTATTTTCATCTCATATTCTTATATGAGGATTTTTGTATAGGATTTATTTTGCGCTGTAGTGTTGGAAGAATATATTTGTTCAAACATGTATTTCTTATCATTTTAGTGCAATATTTCTATAAATAATTAGTTTTTCTATGCTGTATACATGGATAAAACTTAATTTTCAAGAATAATGTCTATAAGTGAAGATGTATGGGAACCTCAAGGCTGAAGAAAAAATTCCTAAAGGCTATTTCAGGAGATACTGAATTTTGGTATTTTAAGAATGACTCCTCCACGCGGGTAAGTAGTTACGAAAAGAAATAGCAACAAGAGCAGAGTAAGTTAGGAAGGCCCCAGAAAGGGTCGAAATCATAAAACAAGAAGCAATAATCTTCCCGGATACAAGGTTGGTACTTATATTTAATCTATAAACAGGTATCCTATAGCATCCATCAGCAAGTGGCGGAAGTTTTGACCAGTGCTTGGATCATAAGTATAGGGGAAAATTAGTCGGTATTGGCAGTGCAGAAAACACTTAATGTCATGAGAATAATTTTTCAGGGCTCCCGTCAAAATGTGCCAGCAACAACATAACAGCGATGAAACTAGTGACGAGCTGACCACACACTCTCCAGCGTAAAATAGCTGCCTGGTCAACATAAACCTTTCGGGGCTTTGGCCAGAAGTGTGAATTCAAATCCCATGTATGTACCCATAATCAATGCACTGCAGAAAATTTCATTAGAACGAATCAAATATCTATAATCTTAGATTTAATAATAATATTACACCGAACAATAACCTATCAAGAACACAGTACTATCGCTGTACTGTGTAGAACAGTGATCTCAAATCAACAATCTGAAGCCATATTGTTATTCATGATCCATTAATGCAGTTACTAGATCTCAATAACGCTGACACACCTCAAAACTTTATAAATTCTGATCATTACCCCTTCTTGGTGATATAGTAACTGATCCTAGGTCGAACGCATTACCATGGATCACATCCAACTTTAAAAAAGATCTCATTCCATATGACCTCGCTTCTGGGAAAGACGTAACTGATCACTACACTACATACAATTGTCTATTAAGAACTATGGATTTAGCTGGGTAATGTGATCAGTACATTAAGTCAAACATCGCCGTTATTTTTACGTTTCTAACTTAAAAGTTTACGGACTCCCTCATAATATTCTGTCGCCAACATTTCTATGTCTCTACTAAGAATCGAACAAGGGTCCGTCGGTAGGCGCGTTAAACATTCGCCTACTCGACCATACGTTTATACCTAAAACATTACAAAAATCCCATGGAGAAACAAGAGACTACAAGGAAGGAAGGAACGATCTTTTCAGGTAAGTGTAAGGGTTTGACTTACGAATAGATGGCACCACATGCTCTGAATCTTTCCAATGTATTTCGTACGGAGCTATAATAACTAATTAACTCTATGACCTATGGAACCCGGAGGTTCAATGCCGCGTTCACAACAGCTCCCCACTGGCTTCTATCCTTCGCCAACTGGATCCAGTTTTCACTTTGTGTTCCTATTTCTGCGGAATCCATCTTAATATTGTCCTCCCATCTGCACCTAGGTCTTTCTAATGATCGCTTTGCGATTGGATTTTCAGTTAAAACTTGGGAAGCGTTCCTACTTTCTTTCATTCTGGCTACATGGCCTGTCCACCTAAGTCTCGTCGACTTGATGATCCTAACAGTGTTTGGCAAATAGTATAGATTATGAAGTTCCTCGTTATGAAGTTTCCGACATTTCCCATTGCCGTTGCTCTTGGGTCCGAATATTCGTCTCAGAATTTAATTCTCAAATACTTTCAGTCTGCGTCCTAAGCGACCATGTTTCGCAACCATACTATACAAGAGGCACAATTATTGTTTTATATATTATTAAGCTTTAAATTCCTAGACAGAATTCGTCACAACTGAATAATAACACGAATTTCTTGCTTTTAGCAGACTTTTAATTTATTCGTGGATGGTTTTGGTCTGTTAACATAGATCCTAGATATTTGAAAAAAATATTATTTGATACTTTGACACATCCATAATCTGTAGTGTTACGATTCCGGCGAACTTCTATTATTTTAGTTTTCTACGGAGCAATAATATTCAAAATAATTCGATCAAATGCAAGAGATCAGACTCAAACTTTGTCCAAAGACAAATTGAATAAGTAAACAGAGAATAATCTGTGTAGCTCTTATTTTTTAAAAAATGTATGTATGTTTCATTGTTCAGAGCGTTTCATTTTACTCTTTAGAAATATTATCCCAACAGTGGCGTATTTAGGGGAGGGGACTATCACGCTCAAGTCACCTCCGAATAAATTTGTTATATGTACAACTTCATTAAAATTTGTCGGCACCCAGAAGGAAAAATATAACTGCTTATTCACGTGTTGTGCATAGCCCTCCCTCTTCCTCCCAAAAAATCCTAAATACACTACTGGGTCCCAATAATGGAACTGTTTTGTAAAAGTTTGAATACTCATCTGTTGGCGTTATTTGCATTATTATGAATACTATCAAATCAAATATAGCAACCAGACCCTAGAGCTGAATGGTATTCACCAGGTTATGGGGTATGCTGAAGATGCAAATTTAATAGGGTATGATAGGATAACAATAGAAAGATATGCAGATGTCTTATTAAACACTTGAGGGGCATAGGTTCAGAAGTAAATGAAGAGAAAACTAAATAGAAGGAAGAGTTCGTTGGAATTGTACATTCTAAAAATTATGGATGCGTCAAAATATCAAATAATACTTACGACAAAGTGAATACTTTCAAATATCTAGAATCAATATTAACAGATCAAAACCATATTTACGAACAAATTAAATGTATATTAAAAACAGGGAATTCGTGTTATTATTCAGTTCAAAATCTTTTGTCGTCGCGAATTTTGTCGAGAAATTTATAGCTTACAATATATAAAACAACAATCATGCCTGTTGTTCTGTATGGTTGCGAAACATGGTCGCTTACTCTGAGGGAAGAACGTAGACTGAAAGTATTTGAGAACAATAGCCTGAGACGAATATTCAGATCCAAGAGAAAGGAAACAGAGAATGGCGGAAACTTCATAACAAGAACTGCATAATTTATATCGTTTACCAGGTCATCAAATCTAACAAGGCTCAGGTGGGCAGGTAATGTAGCCAGAATGGAAGAAAACGGAAACGCTTTCAGTTTTAACTCAAAGTCTAATCGGAAAACTAACATTAAGAAGACCTAGACGTAGATGAGAGAACAATATTAAGATGAATCTCACAGAAATAGAAATACAAAGCAGAAACTGGATCTAGTTGGCTAAGGATAGAAGTCATGGAGAGCTTTTGTGAACGCGGCATTGAACCTCCGGGTTCCATAGGCCATAGAGTTAGTTTTTAGTTAATTAGCGAATACTGCCGCTTTCAATAAAATGCATTGGAAAGATAGGATGCACGTCCTGGCATCTATTGCTTTATTAATGCTCCTTTATCTTGTTTTACCTTCTTCCCGAGGTTTCCGAAGTTCGCACATTTTTTAATTATCTTTCGTACTGTTTGATGTTTGCATAGCACCTGTACAAGAACGAACGTCTACAAAATCAAACAACACACAACCTAGTTTTTCCTCTTCTATGAAACAATAAATAATAAAGAGGAGGCACAAATAATAGTAGTAGTATAGTTTGATATATTTTGGAATATATCCTTCTCACCTCCTATCATCATAATCTCCAACATGGTAACCTGTACTACAGCTGTGATCATTCAATGAATAGTTTTGCTCGTAATCATAAATGCTACCTGTTCTGCTACCTGAGTTCACATCAGACGAAACATGGCTAAGGAATCTGAAAAAAAGGTTTCACAAAGAAAGAAAAAAAATGAAGTTGAGCAGCTTTAAGCCAAAGATGCAGCGAGAAATTTCCAGAAAACACTTGCTCAAGATGATCGCTGAGAGATTATATATGTATAGTACACAGTTTACCACAAGCAAAAAGGAGTAAAGCATGTTCTAAATTTCACATAGGTGCAAATTTCCTGTGTAATTACACAGATTTTTGAACAGAACACCTTCCCCAGCCATATAACAGATACCAAAGTCGATAAGATGCACAGTCGCAAACACAATAAAGGAAAACACACATAAATTTAACTTGTAAAATCATAGTAACGCCGATCTCTCTTATAAGACTATCAGTCATATGCAGTGCTGGGTGTGAATATTTGGATGACTGACCACTGAGGAAATCCTAATAGCATTGGGAGCTCGGCGTTGTTACAGCTCCAACTTCCGACCTAACACAAGCTAATTATTTGAACCGAAAACGTAAAATTTTTCTGTGATTTTGAACTGTAGTAAACCTAATCATGAAATATTCTGATTTGATTTCGATATACATGATTTAATGCGTTATTTATCTGCATTTATTTTCTACATACTGTTGTAAATGAACATTTTGTTAAATATTTTAGTCTTATCTCCGTACGTTGCTACCTGCTCCATATTTTGTGTGCTGTTGAATTTCTTTGTCTTAAGTTGTTGGATATAGATAATTTTGTGAAAACGAAGATATTCTTTTCAAATGAACTTCGATTACAATTGTTTTCCAACGAAAAGGTAAAACAGTTGTCAGACAGCGAATTTGAAGAGGATATCGCTGCGTTATGACTTCTTGATTTTCGAACTAATACTCGCAATTGGCCGTATAACATGTGCAGTATGACAAGTATGTATATCTAGTGTTTGTTGGTGTTAGAAAAAGTAGAACACTATTGGTGTTCTTCATGACGGTAAACATTTTGTAGGATGACCAGATTCTGACAAGCGAAAAAGTAGGACACAAATGTAATAGTACATGATAGTTTACTGCGTCAGCAATACGCATGTTCTTAAGTTCTTAACCTTAAGTCAATCATTCATTTCTGTTGAAAAGAAAAGTACTGAACAAAAGTAATGAAGGAATTCAACACAACTCCAAATGCTTTGATGAATGATAAAGTGGTTTATTTTTATAAACGTACAGTGAAACTTAGTTTCGGGCCAAAGATTCTTTTAAATCGATTTTCGGAGCGTAACGAAAAGGAATGGGGGAAAAGATGTCAACAAGCCCTTCTCAGTAAAAAACAATGTTTTGTTGATTGTTTTTCATTCCAACACGCACTACAGCTCTTTAAAAAAGCAGTACTGTATTGAGAAAATCAGTATGTCTGGTCACCCTACACAAATATAATAGTGTATGATAATTTACTGCGCCGGCACTACGCATGTTCTCATTTCATTTAACGTTAACCTTAAGTTAATAATTCGTTTTTGTTAAAAAGGAAAAGTATTGAACAAAAGTACTCGAGGAATTCAACACAACTCCCCAAATGATTTGATGTACGACAAAGTGGTTTATTTTTATGAGCGTACAGTGTTGGACTAAAGACTTCATTTTTTATCGATTCTCGGAGCGTGGTATCATTTTAAGGAATGCGAGAAAATTTAGACCGTCACAAGGGAACATCTAGCATTTAGGGAACTAACTTGGTCTAGCCTTCTAACTTGGTTAGCATCACTGTCGTAAGTTGAAAAAGAAACCTTTCCTACATTACCGATATCTCAACAAGCCCTTCTCAGTAAAAACAATGTATTGCAAAACAATGTTTTGTTGATTGTTCTCCATCCCTAATCTTTTGAGGAGTGTTGAAAAACACAGCGGTTCATAATTCAGGAGAAGTGTACCTGTAGTCCAAAATGTTGTGAATAAAGAACGAAACATTAAAATATTGCAAATAAGTTAACTTGGGACATTTCGCAGGACATTTCTCGATTTTCTAGGCGTTTTCGCAACATGCAGGATAGTTCCTTGAAAAACTGTACTGTACTGCGTAAATCAGTACGTCTGGTCACCCTACATTTTGGTACCAAAATATTCACCATCCTCTTAGCTATTGATCAACACCAATATCCTCTCTCTATGACTTACGGTTCCCGAGATATGGTTCCTTAAATCTCCCAAAATCGGAACTTCTTTGGTCACTATCTGGGTAACGATGGCTAGTTGGCCAGTGGCCACCGGCTACTATTTGGTAACAAACTGTTCACCATTCTCTTAGATATTGACCAACACCAATATATCTCTCTATGACTTACGGTTCCCCAGATATGACTCTTTAAAACTCCCGCAATTGGAATTATTTTTTGGCCAATATCTCGGGATTGGTAAGAGTGACGCGAAAAATTCCATGACTTTCTCAGATAGTTTTTGATGCTCTATGGACTGGAGGGCTCAAATTTTTAAATTCGCCGATCAGAGATCGAACTCGCACACTCGACTATAAACACGAGTATTCTGTTTTATTCTCACACTTCTAAGAATGTCAGAAATCAATTAGTTTTGTCTTGAAATTGTGATGAGTCTCAATGAAAACTATTTTATTAAATAATAATAATAATAATAATAATAATAATTAATCAAAAGAGGAGAGAAAAGGGAATGTCTTCTGAAGAAACCATCACGTGTAAGACTGAACAAACACTAGACAGTAAATGAATTTTCCTTACATTTGCCCACGACTGTGCATGATAAAGTGCAACAAGGCAAGAATCAATGCAACTTCCCACGACACCCAACATACACAAACTAATTTTAGTTACAATACACAACAATAAGCCCTGCACAGCAATATTCACAGATCATCATTTTAAGTTAACTGCGCGTTTGTTGATATTTCATGAAGTATAAAATAGCAGCGAAGAAGGCAGTCAAAAATGATGAACGAAATACAAGCTATTAATTTTCTCTCGGATATTACGTGAAGGTACGGTGCAGTCAGATTATTTACATGAATGTCACATTGTTTTTGAGAATGAATCAGAACTTTAACTTACTAAAATAAAATAAAAAAGTATTTTACATTAAATTAACACGTAAAAGGGAATAATGTATTGCAGACTGCAGAGAAAGATCCATGTAAAATTACATGACACGGTTTAGGTATATATTACAAAACAAGCTAATTAATATATCCATGCAGACAAGCAGTAAACAGATTTTTAAATTTCTTCTACATATCAATAAAAACCTACGAACTAAATTTTCCAGCTAGTATATTTAACCTATAAATTTCAAGAATTAAAATTACTCAGAATTAATAAACTCCAAATGTACTCACTTTGCTCCTCCAAATTATTATAAATGTTTCAAAAAATTGTATTAAACGTCGAACAAGATTTACATAAGGAAAAATATATAGTGAGAATTGGATGTATGGAATATTTACACTCATATATAAAAACATAGTTCTATTCCAAAGAATACATCTTTGTTCTTATTCTGGAGCAGTAAGATACTTTTATTTATGAGTATAAATATGAAATTCCATACATCCTATCCTTACTACTTTTTTTTTACCTAAGTCATGACAATGCTCATAACTGCAGCGGAATTCCGACGCTTAATACTGTTTCTAATAATTATAAAACAAACAAACAAACAAAAAAAAAAAAAAACTTAACCAACTTTAGACACGCACGGTTAAAATGTTACAGACAATAAAGACGGTATAATGTACTATGAATGTGTTCCGAAAATTTGCAGTAAAACCCCTGTACTGATATGCAACCACAATCACGCTAAAGAATGTTTGGTTGCCTATACGCATGTTATTTTGCCACAGTTAATCCAGTATAGTCTAGCCCCAAACATTACTATCAGATCCTAAAGAAATTTACACAGGACCACCGGAAAGGTATATTCTTTCAAAGAAACAAAATTAATCAAAATCGGTGCCCTAATTCGAAATTGTGTGTGAACATACTCAGAAAACATACACACACACACACACGCATTCAAGTGAGTATATTTTGAGTTTACTGTCAAAATGCTCTTCAAGCGGTTTACATTATATTATCGTTGGGATTAAATTGACTTTAGCTTGCTGGTCATCATTTTAGAATCAGCTATCAAAAGAATTCAGGTTAGGGAAATAATTTGCCTCTGCTCCTAAGATGTAATTACAAAATACTTCTAAAGAGTATACATGCTGTGCACTGGTAATAGGTATTAAGTTACAACTAAATTACTTTATACCTAGAAACTACAACAACATATTTTACATCACTGTTATTAAATAATAATCAACATTAAACGACATTTGACTTACTTTTCCCTTTGAAGATCATCATTTATTGAGCTTCTACCGGAGTGGACACTGCCCCTATCTTCCGAGTAGTTTTCATATTGACCCATATACCTTGCATACCATTCTCTATATAGCTCCGGATTCGTTCGTCTAAGCTCTTCATAATAACCATATGCAAAATTGCTGTAGTTATAATATTGCTGATATGGATCATACATATAGTCATATCCTGGAAGATTAAGAGAACATTTTCAGTATGGATCTTTGAATGTAGACTTAAGGGCATACCAAAGTTTCTAATTCGTTGAAATTTCGTATAATTAAAACAAAAATAATTGATTTCTACATTAAATTATTCCTCTTTAAAAGGAACAAGGATTTTAATAGTTTGATTTTTCCGATTTCTTCATGTCTATTTAAGAAAGAGGATCATCCAACATAGCCCCTGACCTAGTTGTAGTTAATGCAGAATACCGACATTTTATATGTTTATTGATACATATCTCTATAGGCTATGGGGGAAAATTTCATCTTTTAACTTCTAACATGTTCTGTGTTACAAGCACTAAAGCAAAAGGAAATGTAAAGATAGATCCAATTGCATCCCGAGTGCTTATCAAGTTTCTGTACTGAGGGGTCGCACGTCAAAGGAAATATTTAAGGATATCAACTTATGGGGAGGAAGCCCCATCATATGACGTTGTGAAGCACTGACATCGTCAGTTTCAAGTGTGGTCGGACTTCCATAGAATTCGCCCCCATTCCAGGGCGACCCTTGTCCGCCATTGAAGACAACACTGGGCAACTGGAAACCACCATCTTGGAGGATCGCTGTACAGAAATTCGCCAAATAGTTGAAGATGTTTAGTGGGGGGGAAAATAATCCATGAGCATTTAAACAGGCATAAGGTGTCTGCTCGGTGGAATCCCCTGTTATTGACACCTTTCCATAAGCAGGAACGAGTCACCTGCTCCCAAAAAACCTTTGATTCTGTACCACGAAAGCAAGGACTTTTTTCTGACAGAACTCAATATGAAATATCGGTCAATCACTACGAGTCAGTCAAAGAAGTGAAAGCATACTTAGTAACTCCAACCACGGCTCGTGTCCAACCCTCAACGGAAAAAGTAATGCTGATAGCTTTCTTGGAACCAGCATGATGTAGTGATGATGGATTTCCTAAAATTACCACAATTATAGGGACATACTATCCTTCACTGCTGGAAAAATTACGGGTTTCCACCACAACAAACAGGCGTGGAATGCTGACCAGAAGAGTCCATATTCTTCAAGGCAACGCTCCAGCTCACAACTCGTATGTTGCCCAGACATAAGCACGATCCTACGACTATGAAATCCTTTCCATCCCTCGTACTCTACTAATCTTGCACCATCTGACTTTTACCACTTCTCAAGACCAAACTCACAGACAATGGTGAACTGTTTCTGTGATGATCAACTTTCGGATTTCGTAAGTTTTTGACTCAATGGGAGTAAATTACTTTATGTTTTACAAAAGAAAGAAAAAGTAGTTTTATACAAATATGTATACTAGATAATTTCCTACCTCTTTGATAATAATCCCAACCACGTTCTCTAGGATCTCGCCTGGGGTATTGTCGATGGTGGTATCTGTTGTAACTGTCATGATAGTATCGATCGTCTGGATTCCGTTCCTTCTGCCTCTCAGGATCCGTATCCGACTCAGCGCCACCACGAGATGAAGATCTTCGATACTCATGTACAGATTCCGAGCGACTAGTGGGTCGAGATCTGAAACAAACAAAAAAAAAAAAAAAAAAAAAAAAACTTACTTTTAAGTTTCCATTACAATGAAGGAAAATACACAAAAGTACTGCAGTTGGTTCGTAGATAACTTTTACTTTCTTCCTGCTGTGTTTCACTTTAACGAAATCTTTCAACACTCACAAGTGTCCGACTACTTCAAACGAACGTGTAGGTGAGGGGAAGAGGTCCCGTGCAATGGCATCATTTCCTGTTCCCCCTCACTTTTCTCCAGAAAGAACAAATCTTAAAAGCTACGATTTTAAGTATGCTGCCCCATTATGAACAACGAAGGGGAGAAACAGCACTCGCACTCAGAAAGGCAGAAACACTACAAATACAATCTCGTTTTTTTTTCTTTAAATAATAATCTATTATGTTAGTGAAAGATAAAGCAAACATACCTGCAGAGAAAAGATTGTAATTCTTTTTATAAAATTCAATAGTGAGCTTTAATCTCAATATATCACTTGGCAATTCCAGTGCAACTAGCCCTTTTATCTTTACTTCCTGATTTTTCTTCTATATTTGTTAACATATTTTTAAAAACTTGTTTTTGCCTTAATGATAAGGAACGTGTTTGAGACAAAGAGAAGAAGACTAGTTTTCATATCAAAACTGTAATAACTAACTAAATGGAACAGATGTTCACTACTGTTCGAGAACTGAGTTCTTGTATTTGATAACAATAAGCAATTCACGCTGGGATTTCTTTGACCATTTGCTTTAGCACTGTCCATGTGACCTTAAATATGATTTAAGAATGTAGTATTCAAACAGAAGGTCAGCTTAGTAAATTTAACTACTATCATCATGAAGTCTGTTTCCAACAAGAAATACTTATTTTACATGATATAGTTATGACAGATTTTGCCGCCTCGTGCAAATGCACGTGTTGCGCATATGGTAGAGCCGGTACTGAAGAGAGAACAGCTTCTTTTGGGAAAATTTTTCAGAGTTATTACTTGATCGAATATTTTTTTTAAAAGGATAACAGCTTCTTCTGTTCTCTTTTTGTTTGCTTTATCATCAAGTGAATCATATTGCCACTTTATTTTCTATCCTATGGTCGATTTTGCTCTTAATTAGTAATCACCTGGCCTGAAGCAAGGATGGAAGCTTTATAAATAAAGGGTAAGGGAAAAAAAAAGAAGGAATGTCACAAAACTGCATTTTCGAGAAAACTACGATTTAATATTGAAAGCTGCGTAAGAAGAATAGGGTTAGTTACATCTTTTGCCCCTTTTTACATGGACATTTTTACATCTACGTATGCATGGCATATACAGTCAAATAGTACCAAGAGTCACCAACAGATAGGACAAAGCACCCGAAAAAGCACATACATGGACATTCCTTGTTTTCCCCCTTACCCTTCAAATATTAGTTTAAAATTTTATGTTACATTTAACTTCTATGTTTTCCTAATTATTATCTTACGCTAATTTTTGCTGTGTTGCCCTAGTCCATACTTAGTATGGGTTTCGTTTCAAAACCAGTTCTTTCAATTTATGTTTTCGCATTATACGAGACAGAACCAGTTACTAAGGTTACAATGCTGATATTTCTGGAGGTTTGTCTGTTAGAGAAGAATGGGAAGTGTGGAATAATTTTAATACATGGAGTTAGAAACTGTGCAGTTTCAGCCACCCGTCACATACGACGGTAGTTGTAGGTAAATATAAATGGCGACTCGTTCGGAAAACTGGTCTCGCGAAGAAGTCCGCTCAGCTATTCGATTTCTGCGGGTGAAACATGTAACCTACTGGAACTCACCTGCAACTGGCAGAGGTTTACGGAAAGACTGTAATGTTTCGTCAGCATGTCGCAGAATAGTGTCGAAAGTTTGCGGCTGGTAGAGAAAACGTCACGTCACGACAACGCACACCCGCATGCAACCCAAAAGACCACTACGCTGTTGAAGCAGTTCCGCTGGGACATCGACCATCCTCCTTACAGCCCAGACCTTGCTCCAAGCAACTTTCACCTGCTCCTGCACTTGAAAGAGCACCTAGGAGGCCGTCGCTTCGCTTTAGAGAAGGAGGTGAAACATTTCGTGACAACGTGCCTGAACACGCAAGGACACGATTTTTACCAGAAGAGAATCTTCAAACTCATCCCACGATGCGACAAATGCCTCAATCGATATGGAGATTGTAGAAAAATAACCTAATGTATGTACTATTTGTTGGATGTATTGGTTGTATAAAATAATTTACACACGTTCCACTGCAGGCTTTGTAACTTTACTTTCTGATCACCCCTCGTACAAAACAGTATTTTTTTTTTCAATGGCGCCTTGATTCTTTTAACAAATTTGTACTTGCTATATTTCTATTCTTTGTTCCTCTGATATGCTAATTAAAAAAATGTGTATTTCATATTTAGCAATGACTTTCCTATAAATTTTAAACTTGCCAATGGGAAACTCTTGACAACTGCCGCTACACACTGTGATAAAATAAAGAAAGCTTATGAAATATTACTTACCGTGATTCTTTGCCCTCTTTAGCTTTCTCCGTATCATCCCTTTGAGATCTATCAGCATCTTCTCGACCCACGCGGCCATGCTTATCCCATTCTTCTCTGTAGCCTCGCTCACGTCTGTCGTTGAAGCTTCGGTCACCGTAATAACTATCAGTGTCATCATCGTAACCATCACTTTGAGCATCATACCTAAAAGCGAAATTCTTTTCTTTTATGCAGATCAATATCAGAAAATGTTTTACTTTATGTATAGTATATATAGAGAGAAAAACTGTCAGGACACAGTAACATACAGGATCAAAAAAGGAGTTTAGTTTCATATTATAAAACCTACTTTAATTTCAAATTATGCGAATTCAATACTGGAATCAGAAATAACAGAAATACAGTAAAGTCCCGATTATCCGTGGAATTGGGAGGCAAGGGCACCGTGGATAGCGAAAATCGCGTATAAACCGAAAAAAAAGACTAAAAGTGAGGTTCAAACACAGAGAAAATAACAAGACAGAGGTGAAACGTAAACAGCCGAACGTCTACGCGATTTTGTAAAGGATCGCAGTAATCGAACAGCAGATGGCTCTAGCAGTCTCATTTACGAGAATAAAGATTACAGGATTTTTTTTATATTTCAGCGCTCGATCGCAGAGCTTGCTACTTATTTCCTCATAAGGAAAACAATTAAACAAAAGTTAAGCTCCACAAAACCAAAATTCCTGAAATAATAAAATAATTTCAAAAGACCGCCAGAGACATCTGGTGCTCGATTACTCCGATCCCTTGCTAGCTCGCGAAGACGTTTGGCTATTTAAGTTACACCTCTGACTTTGTTATTTTCTCTGTAGTTCAAAGACGAAAAAAAAAAAAATTCAGCACAAATCAAATCTCCCTTCCTAATTCCCGTTTTCCATACCTTACAACAATCGGCTTCTGTTTATCAGAGTAGAGTTGCACTTCGAAACGTGCACTATTGTTGGAAATATTGATTTTTTTTTCCAATGAATTTATTTTTGTTTTAGAACATACAGTACTTATTTCCATGCGCAGTATCAGTCCACGTCGACTAATTATCAAAAATAATTGAGCGCGACTAAAGCAGGGATAAAAATTTTTTTCGCGGCACTCGCAGATAATCGGAGCTTTACTGTATAACATCCGGTTGTAATAAGAAGCGTACGGCCAGAGAAAACCTCTTCCTCGGACACTAAATCCATATGAAAAACAGTTTCTTGTCACCTCCTACAATTAATCAATTATATAGGAATCACAACGAGACAAGAAGTTATATTACTTTTAGTACTTGCGATTTCAGATAAGCAATAAAAGCTGAGATGAATCTATTCTTTCCTCTCATGAATCCATAGTTTAAAAAAGCCTTCAGTTACCGTTTTCGCTCTATGGGAATCAATATTGGAAATGAAATCTTTAAGTTTAACGTCCCACGATTATGCCGGTTAGGCTAAAGGAGACGGTGATAAGGAGAAATGAGTGAAAATGGTGGAATGAAGAAAGTGGGAGGAAACGGGAGATGCCCGAGAAAACCCACGAGCACGGTGTTTGTCCACCACAAAGTCCACACGGCGCGAGCGGGATCGAACCAGGGGAATCAATGTTGGAAGAGGAAGTGCAAGTCGATCTCTATCACTTGCAGATGCAATAGAAGAATAAAGTAATAGAACTGAATCTATTTTAGCAGTATTGAATCCTTATCAAAGAACTATTTCTTGTTGCGATCTCTTACGGTTTCCTCAGTCTAGCCTTCGGCTTTGAAACTCGAAATTGTCGATTTCCATTACTTTTCTTTTGAAATGGGGATTAAGAGCTTTCGCTTCTGGGCTCCTACATAACAAACTGTAGTTTCATGTCAGCTTAGTACACGCGCGAAATACGTAACAAACGTGATATTAAGAATCCCGAGTCCTTTTCAGCTTAGGATTAAGTATTACGGAAGAGATGGAACTTATTCTTGGGATGGTGAATTGATTACAAAATACCACTCGTCACTATCTTATGGAGTCACGGAGGCTCAGTGTTAGAGCATGGCTTACCGTAGCGGTACATAAACCAGTACGCTTTCCTGGCTGATGAAAAAAAAAAAAAAAAAAGTTTTTGTTTCCTCCATTTATAATACCAAGTAACAGCTTTGTGCTGCCTAAATAAAATTTGAAAGTATTTCACAAAATAGAAGTTTTAGAGAAATAAAATTAAACATGAATCAATATATGAAAGTATTAGCAACAACAACTAATCACTGGCAGGCACAAATGTACTAAAAAGGAGTCATTTTCTAGACGAAATTAAAACGGAAGTGCAAGACAATATACAAGAGAAGACGACAATTAGCGCATATTTCTGTATCCAAGATGAGTTTTTTCGCCGAAATTTCGTGCCCAAAAATAGGGGTGGAACTGAAAAACCAAGATCACAATGATATTCGCAGTGACACTAAAGATTCACATGGACTCTTCCAATAAGAAAGACTAAGGAAGTTCAGAGTATCTACTGAAATTCCAAAATAAAATTTTGTGACCTTTTCTTCGCCAAACCATAAAATTTCGTAACATTCAAAAACTAGTACTGTATTCTTTAGCATTTATCTTATTCCTACTTTCAAAGGCTGTTCAAAGGAGCGATAAAAACTTGGTGTCTTCTTGCAGTTGAATAAACTAGTTACATGCGTAGGTGGTTTCGGTGATGAGATGCGATTTGCATAACTCTGCTCAATAACACCCGCTGAAGGACAATCTCAAGAGCGAATTTGGGTGCGAATTAGGCCGAATTTTCATATATGCGATAAAAGCATTCTTTGCTTGCGATTTGGTAGAGTCTAAAGCCAACAACAGATATTTTCGCGATGATTTTGACGTTTTATACAACAAAATTTTTCAGTCTCTACTTATATTTGTAGAGATTAAAAAAAAAAAAAAAAAAAAAAAAAAAGCTAAATTCGTGACTTTTTCTTTTCTTTTATGACCGTTTTTTGATTTCGTGATTTTTCAGTGACTTTCGTGACCGATAGACACCCTGGAGTTGTATAACTAATTCGATTTTTAGTGCAGTTTTATTGTAAGTTCTGAAAATATACCCATGACTTACGGAGTATCTCCTGACAAATGCAGAAAGTCTTAAATTCCTGTCTTTCAGCTAGACAGATAATCGTGTTTTCCACAACCTTTATATATATATATATATATATATATATATATATATATATATATATATATATATATATATATATATATATATATATATATATATAAAAGTAAATACGTTCTTTTGCCTTTGAACGGACGAAAAGCATCACGGAGGGCCCACACGGTGATTTTCGTTACGATTCCAATACTTCTTTGCAGACTTTTATTCTACTATAAAAAAATATGATCTTGTAAAACAAACATGCAGTGAACTCACCTTTTCCTTCTGGAACGTCTTTCTTCTTCGTACCTTCTCCTGTATTCTCTGGAGTCGTACCTTGGATCATAGCGAGGTCCTCTGTCTCTGTCTCTATCCCTATCCCAGTAACCACTTCTATCTTGTCTATAACGTCCAGGAGACTCTTCACGGCGGTAATAGTCTCTGCTCTTGCCACTCCTGGCCCTAGCTCGTTCGTCGTCTCCATAATCTCGGTTCCGTGGCATTCTATCGTTTCGATGACTCCTCTCTTTATCTCTTTCTTGTTCGTCATCGTAAACTCTCTCCCGTCTAGAATCTCGATACCCTCGCTCTCGACGTTCCTCGCCGTTATCACTTCGGCTATGTTCTTCATAATTCTTATCAATTCCTTTTACACTGCGAACTGGATTTTGAGGATACGAATCTACATTATCTGATCCAATCGTTTCGCTTCTCTCAGCACAAGGTTCGGCTGATAATAAGCCATCATCTGATTGGGATATTACAGGGGGGACCGTAGGAGGGGTAGCATCATCATCTTCAGCTACCCCTGTTACAACTCTTGGTTCTAAAGGTGGGTCAATGGGTCTAAAAGCACTAGAAGACGGAATAGCTTGTGTTTCAGGACTACTGCTCTCACCGGGAACCATTCGATGGAAACCAGGGGGAGGCAGCGGAAGTTCAGGTTGGTTATTTGGATCAGACTGAGGGAAATCGGATGAAACAAATGTTTGTCGAGATACACTATCTGGTGTAATTTCTACATTACTTTCTTCCATGTGTTCTTGCTGTTCGACTAACTGTCCTGTTTCTAAATACTGATTTCTATCCGTTGAGATAACTTCATGGGTTTTATGCCACTCTTTCTGAGGTTCACTACCTGTTGGGTCACAGCCTACTCTTGGCGCTACTTCCTGGTTATCTGGTTGAGCCATACCGAACATACTTTGATCCCAATGTAGAGGAGGGCCAGACGAATGACGTACATCCTGAAAAAACAAAATTGTGTAGAACAGAACGATTTCATTAACAAATAAAATATTTTATAAAATTATTGACTTTGCGTTCATGGTCTTGGGTTTAATTCCCGAGTTCAGACTAGAAACACAGAAATAATGGCGTTGTATTGATAAAAACATCACCCATTACAAACTACTTGGTACGCTATAGGACTTTGAAAGCTGTAGTTTAGTTTCTAACGTGAATCAGCATTAAGAAAACAAAATTACCATAGAATAACCCTCGGGTGTCCAAACAGAAACGAAAAACACGCTGTAAATTTTCCACTGTCTATTAAACTTTGATTATCAATCAATATCTATGTGTAACAGCTCGAAGTTGTTATAGAATACATTGAGTAACTCAAATACTTTGAATACCTTGTATCTGGGGGACTAAAAATTCTTATAAAACTTTTGAATGTTCACTGACATCTCTGGCAGTCACTTATATGTAAGCTGGTGAACTAAGTTGCGCGATTGTGCCCGTTAGGCTAAGGGAAATGGATGGTTAAAGCAAGTGAATGATGATGGCAGTACTGGTGAAATGAAAATGTGGAAGGAAACGGAAATATCCCGCGAAAACTCACGGGCACGTTCCGAGAGAGAGAAAAAAAAGTAATAATAATTAAATGAAACTATCTGAACCTGCACTCTCTACACAGCGCATCATTCATATATGAGCATGAATCTCTTTGTCATTCCTCACAACATCTGTACATGTCCTTTTACACACACAAATGAAAGACGTCTTTGTAAAAATCGGCAAGGGGTAAGAGATTTATTCGATTATTTTTTCTAATTTATGTTTGATCAGTGTTTTCTTTCTTCTTGTATGCAGTATGTAATAAGTAAATACATTACATACACAATTAATTATGTCAGTGAAATATGGTGTTCATTGGGCAAAATACTCCAAACAATAAAGATTCATCTTAGACTGGATGCAATGGTTATCCTTCGTTTTCCATTATCATTTGGCCATGAAACAAACTACTCAGAAATGTACAACTCCTGTATACAAATAACTGGTATTGGTATATAACTCGTAGGATACGATACTTTTTCTAAAATTTCAACACTTCCAGTGTACCCCTAAAAAAAAAATGTAATAAAGAAATAACGGCCATGCTTTTTAAATATTCAATTGGAACTGAACAATTTACACAAAATTTGGAATCGACTAGTAAAAACGGCACGTTTCTAGCACTTATGGTTTTCGAGATCTAATTGTCGAAAGGATTGGAGACAAGCATATAAACCTAGGATTTTAATATATAGATCCTAACTTGTCAAACTAAATTAAACTTCGCATCTTAAAAAGTTATTTATTATTTGAAAGCTAGTTTATATTCTTTCTGTTCGAACAAAAGTTCGTGCTATTTTATTTAATAACGTTAATTCACTCTGCTTGAACTCTTTTCCTACTAGAGGTAAATGTTACTTTTTTTTCCTTCTTTTCTGAGAAGGATACCACAGGGAACCAGGAACACATCTATGTCACCAGTTTTAACAGCTCACGGAAGTGGTTGCCGAAGATGTCAACGGAACAATCGAAAACGTTCTGTATTTTTAATTCCCAAGATACAATGTAAGATCTGTCTGAGTTACGCCTACGTATGATTGCCTTTAATGATTCTTCTATTTGGAAACTAAATCCAAATGAAATTCCTGTAGCATCGTTCTTCTGCCCTGATGACTGACAACTTAATCACAGAAAAAAATATTTCTGACGAATAACTACTGATACTTAACAAACAAACAAACAAACAAACAAAAAAAAATGGCTACTTACAAATGAATTCTCCCTTGGGAGGCCTAAATATTCATCATACATTTCGAAACGACAAACTAGATCCGTCTGTCTTCAGTTGCAAGGTAACAAGTATAAAAACGGATAGGAGATAAAAGGTATAAAACAAGGGATACATAACACTAAATAAATGTAACGTAAAGACTGGATCCTAAAATGTCACGAGCACAGCACAGCGCAAAAGAGTGAGCTGAATTGTCGGAAGCACGACGTCTATGTTACATCACTATTGCCAGGTTCAAAATATGCATCAAAGGTAGGTAACCAAACTATCAATGTTGCCAATATCCGATTTAAATCCGGTTTATATTTATGGATAAAGAATGATTCTTTAATCTCCCGTTTTTTCCTTCGTTTTTGCTGAACCTATTACATTAACCTGTTTTATATTATGCGTATGTTGTTTTAAATGAAGCGCCAATCCCGACATGCCCTCTTCATGTAACTTTTATGATTATATAATATGTTCTTCAACTCGGGTGTTAATATTGCCTTTCGTTTGGCCTATATATGAGGAGTCACATTAGCATTGAACGTGATACACACGAATGGCACATGACTTATTTAGTGGATCAACAAAATTTATTTAGTGGTGAATATTTACGCTTCCCAAGGGAGGATTCATTGGTAAGTAGCCAATTTTTTGTTAATTTGAATCATCCTGTCATGCGCCCATATAATTTTAACTATTGTTACTTCTTAGACACTAGTATGAGTACTATTAAAAGTACATATGATCTACTTCTCATTTCTGTTTCATACGCATTGTGAATAAGCATTTTAACTGCGTTCAACCTTGTTCAATATTTTATCTTCGTCTTTCAAAACTCTTTGAGACTTTTTTTTTTTTTAAGCACACTTTCATAGTTACAACCAGCTTGCCTGTCCTATCGATATGTAAAACCACAGGTAGAACTTTCTTTGTCAAAGACAAGAGCACGAACTTTTGGAAAGGTTGAAGTGGAACAGTTATAACTGTACAAAAATAAAAGAAAATAGCAAGGTCTTTGAACAGCAAATTCAGTCCATAGAGGAATAACTAAAAAAGACTATGAATTTGAAATTTCAGAAGCATATTATCCTTCATATTTCATTTATTTTCTTTGTCTTTTTCTGGAATTCAAGAATTGTTCATTTCTCAAGTAACAAGCTTACAAACAACATTAAATAGGTTTTATCAACGAGGTATGATTAAAAAAAAAAAAAAAAAAAACGATGAATAATTTTATGAGAAACAGAGCAATACGCTTACATGGAATTTGATTTAATCTCCTTCGAAGTAATGTCCTTGGCTACCAATGCACTTATCTCAACGTAGAATCCATGACTGGAAGCATTTCTAGAAGGCTTCTTTTGTAAGGGTTTCAGTTGCTCTGTCATGGTCTTCTCAATGTCACGAATGGTGTCAAAGCGTTTTCACGGTTTTAATTTTTGAGAAGACCCAGAAGACACGTGGTGTTACATCCCAAGACTGTGGTGTGTGTGGACAGACAAGAAGATTTTTCCGGCTAAAAATTCCTGTTTATCAGTCAAAAGTCAAGAAACGAATTTAGCACTCACTCTTCTCATTTCCAAATCGATGGTTAAAGTGCTTTGTACGGCCCCGTACTAGATGTTTAATTATTTGGAAACCTCTCGAATAATTATTCGCCTTTTGAACGAACAATTTTTGCCACTTTTTGCAAGTTTTCTTCTGTTTTCGAGGCTAATGGACGTCCGAAATTTGCTCGTCTTCTACCGACTCATTTCCAGTTTTAAATCGCTCATACCTCTTGTAAACAAGTCTTCAGAGCAAAATTATCGCCATATACCAATTTCAATATTTCGTAAGTATCTTTGGCTTTATATATATATATATATATATATATATATATATATATATATATATATATATATATATATATATATATATATAACTGGTAACAGTACTTAACGTTCACGTGTTGTTCGAAATTCATGATGCGCGATTGATACGGTAAACACAACCTCACTCTAGCGGCTCTGGACGCTGACTGACAAGTCAGAATGTGTTCCAACTTGACGCTGCCTGTCTCAACGGATCAGGCTATCGGACAAATTACATCAAATGGTTGTAGCGTCAGTAATTGCTGCTAATTAAAATATTCATCATATTTTTTGATCATATCTTGTAAATAAAGTATTTATGACAAGTCATCTAAACGAAAGGAATGAAGGTTCTGCAAATGAAGTACAGTCTTGGGTTCTGCAAATGAAGTACAGTCTTAGGTTTAATATCACACGGTTATGCACTGCATCCTGAAGGAAACAGAGGATGAATGCCAAGTGAATGGATAGGAAGACTGATGGAAAGAAATGTAGCTCAAGTGATAGAGCGTTGGCTTCGCATTCGGGAGGTCACAGTTTCGATTCCCGATGCCGACCTTCCTGACTGAGGTATTCCAGGGTTTTCCTCAGTCCTACCAGGCAAATGCCAGGATGGTACCTACTAAACAGGTCCTAGCCGATAACTTAACATATCCTTTCCATTATTGTTATTGTTAAAAATATCCAGTATAAAATGGCCTCTGAGCTGTATCTGATGATTGTTAAATAAATAACTAACTTTGAGAAAATCGATGAATGGAATGCTGTCCATCGCAATCTAACACAGAATGCGAAATTATTAGAAGTGTAATTTAACCAATTATTTCCTATCTTAGCTCGTTATTTACCAAATATTTTATACACACATCCCTTTCCGTTAATTTTCTACATTTGTTTGATTTGGTGATTATCATTTTATTAATCCTAATTCTTTACTCCTTGCAAACTCTATAGCAGTGATTCTCAACCGATGTACGACACACTGGTGTGTCACGCAGTCCCCTAAGGTCTGTTGCGAAATTTTACAATTTAATAATAATTAGTTAAAATCGAAACAGACTGTACCAGTCAATACCTCCAGCAGTAGCAATAATGCTCAGTACTATATAGAATCATTATAAAAGCTAATTGGTTTCATTATTATAATAGATAAGTTGACTTTGAGTTTTAACGTCCTTTAGCAGCGAGGCTATATGAGACGTGCACTTACTGATTAACGTGGAATCCGAACATGAGCTCCTACAGGGAATTGAACTCGGGTTTTCCACGCCAAAGGCGTGTACGCTAACCGTTTAGCCACGAAGGAACTCTATTATAATATTATTATTATTATATAATAAAAATATGAAACAAGTGCGTAGCGATGTCCTGAGGGTTCAGTAAAGTGTATTGTTGGTAAAAAAGCAATGCTCTATGAAACTGAAAATAAAATTACACAATTATGAGATGATGTTAAGAGATACTTTACCTGTGTTGGTTGCAAAGGCGAACTTGGACGTAAAAGTGACATCTGCTCCGTAAGCGAATCAACATCTGGTTGCTCCTTATTGTCCGGCACAGTTTCCAAATTTACACTTTCCTCATGAGATTTTCTCCTTTCTTCCAAAACAGCGTTATTTACTTTGAACGTACTATTACTTGCACCAACCTCCGCTTGTTTTGCACTTATCTGCGCTGAAGACACTGGAATATCATCATTACCCTGAGATAATTGTGGAATATTGACGTCCAAATCTTGTTCTACTTTTATTGGTAAGTCGCTGGCTACAGCGCTATTTGGAGAGTGGTGATACGGATAATTGAGATTCGCTTCACCCAACGAATAAGTCTCGACGTTGCCTACAGGAACTTGATTTGAATAAAGTGGTGAAGGATTAGGTGCTCCTGACCCAGACGACAAAGAATAAGTACTTTCATGGTTACCAGAGTAGCTCATCTGCTCAGGAGGGACAATTTCTTTGTTTTCCACGTCGTTTTCAGACGATGACATATTGTATTTTAAGTTCTGTGCAGCATTTATATCAGAGTGATTTTGTTTCTGTGTAGATGCTGCTAATTCAGGAGGAAAGACATTATTCGAATATGGTTTGTCAGTCTGAAGGGAATTTGGTTTAGGCGGGAAATTAACAGGGGACGAAACAGGAACATTCGGGTGTGTATTTTCTACTACTACATTCTTTTCTTGTGACACTAATGGAGATGGAGATTTGGAATGATGGCTAAATTGTTGGGACACTAGAACGTCATTATTAGTCGCTGCTGTACTATAAGATGTCACATGACTAATTTGGTCTTCTACCACAGGTTCCGAGTTCAAATTAACGCCGCTAGATGCCATTTCTGCTCTTTGCCTCTCTTGGGAACTCCCAATGCTGTTAAATCCTAGAGTTGCCGTCTCTTGTGGCGGATAATGGGAACTGTTTAAGTCATCTGTAATAATAATAAAAATAGTTTTATACATGTTATCATATAATGAAAGACATCAACACATTTATTTATTCAGGGTCTACCAAGCAAGCATAATCAAATTCCCTGACAAAATTATAATGTCCCCTGAATCTGACATTCTTTTTCCCTTAGTATAACTCATGAAAAATAACTTATATTTAAAGTGAACTGCAAGTTTTCATCATTGTTTATATGCTTATACAATATTCTACAAACGTATAAACGAACCAATTCATTTACCTGTAATTTATGACTATTTTAGTGATTCCTTCACCCCTCACAGCCTGGGAAATATTTTTCCCTGACACACAATGAAATTCCCTGACTGTTTCTGATGCAGCCAGAACGTTATATGTAAGGCCGGTTGTATATTGACCAGACAGCCGAGCCGAGGTTCATTAGTGTGAACAATGCAACAAAGACTCGCACTGCATATTCACTCGAGCACATGCTAGGCAATGGCGTTTCCAACGCTGTGACCGAGACACACAGTCAACGCACTCAAGACCTCTCTTTCGGTATTCTCTCTCGGCTTGACTGGCCTTGTTTTGGTCAATATGCTGCCAGCCTAACTCAAAACTATTGGGTCGATGCATAAGTTCGTGCGATATTCTTTTGGGTTGGCAACAATGCGGCGTAAAGCGATTGCTTATCGTTATTTTGTTGTTTTACCGTAGTTTTGAGTTTGTGTGTTGTGAAACACAGGTTTTCTTGATTATGAACGTATTATTGCATATATTTCAGACAAACTAATATGGAATGTCAAGTTGAGAAAAGTAATCATTTCTGTCACATTTTACTCTTCGAATTTAACCAAGGATCCAATGAAGCAAAAGCTGCGAGAACAATTTGTGCAGTGTACAGGAATGAAGCAATTGCTGAAAGAACAGTAACGAAATGCTTTTCTTGACCAATGGCTAACAGATTTCTTCCAGTCCAAACCAAAAATGTTCTACAGGCGAGGCACTGAATTGCTGCCTGAACGTTGGCAGGTCATAGATAGTGGAGGTGAATACATCACTGAGTGATTGTGAGTTAATGTGAGTGACAGTAAAATGAATGCAATGTATTGTTACACTCGTAGAATATATTAATGTTGTGTCTATGCTGTATTTGTATTTGAATTAAAGAACAGCAGAATAAGAATCACACGAACTGATGCATCGACCCAACACATACAAATGAAGTCGACTTTTTAAAATCACAGTTTTACGTATTAAAGAGCTACCATCCCAACGATCGTTTAGTGGGACTAAGAACACGGTAAGAGCCCAGTCACAATGGTAGGAAATCGAAGCACCCATATTACATACCAAAATGTCACATATAAATGCAAAATCATAATGCACCTTGTTTTGTTTCTTTCGTCAACTTTTATGAAATGTCGAGATGAGATCTGCGTGCGTGTGTGTGTGGGGGGGGGAGGGGGAGAAAGAACCCGCTACTCAAATAATCACAACATATAAACTAAACACAGTAAAAATGATTACTCAATTCCATGTATGGAATACGGATACTCACTTCTCTGCACATCTTTTTGTTACAGGCAACCAATATTTCCTTGCTACTGTGCAGGTTGCATAGAAGCTAGGGAATGTTATAGATTTTAAACAGGATATGGGTGGATACCGTTAAAATCACCGTCACCCCGTGAAGATGTTAATGGATTGACTCCATTAATGAACTCAGCCAAGATAACTGGAGTAAGAAAAGCTAATATATCATTTTATTGTAGGCAACCAACATTTATTTGCTACTGTGCAGGTTGCATAGAAGCTAGGGAATGTTACAGATTTTAAACGGGATACGAGTAGATACTATTGCACGTGAAAACGTTAATGGACTGCCTCATTTAAATTACCCGACCGGGATAATACTCTAGCTGTCTATTAAAAAAAATCAAAAATTTTTGTTCAAGAGTTATCGTATGGAGTATTTGACGTACATACAAACAGTACAATGTTGTAATTCGCGCTGCGTGATGTTAATAAGAAGTTCGGTAAGTAGCCTATTCTTACTTTGTTAGTAGACCAATTAGAAGAGATTGTCTCAAAGAACATAGTTATCTACTTTTAATTAAACATTTACAAAGAAAAATTTTCATAACAGACAGTGAAAAATAAACCAGTATGAACAGTAATATTTTCTAGAAACCAATTACTACACGCATAATATAGGGTGGCGCAGGGAAACGAGAAACTTTGAACGTTAGAGTTGATAATACTGTAGTGCCGGGGCCGGCAGTTGTTCGGAACCGAAGAGTAGGGGCACGAGTTTTTCGCACTAAGAATTTGAAAGTTCCGCATTTCGTCGCATTTTCCAAATAAAGTTTCGTATTTTTTAGCTCCTGTGACATTTTTACAATTGTTCCTTTTATTCATAGATCACTACAGAAATAAACCATTAATTATCTAAAAACAAAATACACTGAATATTTCACTTGACATTGTAAATTTCACTTTTAGAAAATTATATTTTAAAAAAATCAAACTGAAGGAAAACCAGTAACTAAGCTTACTATGAGTAGGAAAGTTTTGCTGTCTTCTGAAAACATAGGCACAAGTTACATTTAAACATTAAACATAAGCATGTTACATGTTTCAACATTTTCCCCCTTCATCGTTGTACGTTTGCACTTAGCACCAGTCCATACTTGAAAAAAAAAAAAAAAAAAAAAAAAAAAAAAAAAACTGTCACAATTGGCATTGCTTATTGGAAGCCACACATAAGTGCATTCACAACGAACTTCAAGCAATCATCACTTCCGGAACTCCCCATCCAGCGCCGATGCTGATAGCTATCGCGCAACATGTTCTATATAGCCGTGTCCCAATTACTGAAAATGCACCGTTCATGCCACATTCTATCGTTCCGGCAGCCAGAAACTAGCGTTTTTAAATTAATGAAAACATATTTTTAAAATTTCGCGTACTGTTAGAAATTTCGCGCAAAACTGCCAAATTCGCGTTTTAGCGTGCAACGGAAACCAATTAAATTAAACACAGAATATCATAAAACGTCAAGAAATTGAAAATTACTTAATTCTGACACATTTCGTTCTATCACGCATTGCGAAAAACTCGTACCTCTACCGATGCGTAGTTGTGAACGGGTTGCCATTTAGCAATCATGCAGCATTAGTGGTGTAGTGGTAAAAACGTGCTATCTTTGTGAGAGCGTTTTACAAGGAGGATGATAATGTGACTAATGCGCAAAGGGTACTGCGACAGCATGACCAGCTAGGACGTCATGGACGCGTCCCATCTGCCCATGCGATTACAACATGGGTGTGTAATTGTGAAGAAACTGGTTTAGCGTCGAACAAGAAGCCTCCAGGTGCCGTTCGAATTGTACTTACCTCAGAAAACATTGCATCTATTCGAGTTTCCATCGAGAGGAGCCCTCGGTGCTCCGTTCGACAACATGGATCTACGCTTGAAAGATTGGGCGACGAAGCGTACAAAGAATATTGCACGAATTAAAGTTCCAACCCTATAAGTAACAGATTGTGCAGAAATTTCTTTCACGAGACCCTGTGACGCGTAGAGAGTTTAGTGAACGGGTGTTCGCTAAAATCAACGAGGAAGCCAATTTCTTTAACAACATATGGATGTCAGACGAAGCACACTTCCATCTTAACGAATACGTTAACAAACAGAATTTCTGTTCCGGGCACTACTGTGGGCTTCACAAGCGTCCACTACATAGTCCCAGGTTTGGTAATGTCATTGTCATTGGCTCTTACTTTTTTGAATATGCGGATGGCACTGCAACAACAGTAACACCAACTCAGGACGTAAATATCCTTGAAGCATTCTTTACATCGAGACCCCATGACCCTAATCTTAACACCGAAAACATGTTTTCAGCAGGACGGAGCCACGTCACATACTGCTCGATAATAGATGATAGCCGTTCGCCAACTGTTGCAAGACGCATCATTTTACTTAAGGGTGACATTCCAGCCCTGCGAAATCCCCTGATCTTAGTGTGTGCGATTTCTTCCTGTAGGGACATCTTAAAGGCAAAGTGTGCCGCACACAACATGCAACAATCCATGAACTGAAACAGAAAATGGGAAGACGAAATCACTGCCATTCCCCAAGACATGGTACACCGAAGTTTCCAAAACAGGTATTAATAGGTAGAATGTGAACGCCGAAAGTGGGCATATCTTTCCGATGTTATCTTTAAGAAGTAAAAAGACAGTTTATGGCATTTTATAATGAAAACATAAATGGCACACTGTATACATGCACTTTCGTAAATAAAAGAAGTTTTCTCCTCCGTTTATTCATGCAAATTAAGTTACTTCAGAAGTTTCTATTTTCTGCGCCACACTGTACATGTTACAGTACAATAATTGCAGTACATTCATCACTGTGCTTGATGTCGAAAATCAACAATAAATAGAAAGTGCGCAAAAATTCTAAATGAAATCTTCAATTTAACGCCCCATGGCTATGCCCCTTAGGCTAAAGGAGTTGAGTTGAGTTGATTTTAGTTTAGCGTCCCTTTCAGCAGCGAGGCTATATGAGACGTGGACCTACTGATTAACGTGGAATCCGAACCACCTGAGCTCCCGCCGGGAATCGAACCCGGGTCTCCCACGCCAAAGGCGCGTACGCTAACCGCTTAGCCAGAGAGGAGCTCACTTTAGGCTAAAGGAGACAGATAATGTAATGAAAGAACTAATGAAATCCTACCTTATATCCTAATGAAATGAAAAAGTCGCAAATCCCTCTCTCTCCCTCTCTCTCTCTCTCTCACACACACACACACACACACACACAAACACACAAATATATATATATATACGGTAACTAACTTTTTAAGCTCATTGAAAAAGAGGAGGAGAGATATGAGTATAACAAATGGTTTATGGTTTAATCTTATCTAGTAATTCCCTCAACGAAATTATTCAAGAAACAAGAAGCTTAGAATTAAAAACATACATACCTGCTCCCTTTCCGCAGTATATATTCGTTTCTTCTTCCTGTTTAATCGGGACTCCACTTAGAGACGTCTCCGACAGTCCATTTTCAGTAGCCGGAAAAGGAGGTAACCGTTCTTCACTCGCAGAGTCAAAATTTTTTCCACTGTCCGAAGGAAGATGTTGAATTTCACTATTCTCACTAATAAGTTCTGATGATACTGAATTATCAGTTGTATCCGTACCTAGATTAGGAGTTGTATCACTTTGATTTTCCACACTATTATCACTCGATCTACGGTATACAGGGGGTAGTCTCTGGTCCGCGTTCATATCCTCATTACGTTCAGTTTTCACAGGCGATTTTTGCTCTAGCGCACTAGCATTTGGGGTATTTCCTTGAACGCTGGCAGTATATGTATTGTTTAGTATACTTTCATTAACGTCAGTTTCTCCATAAGTATGAGCACCATATTCCTTAGATTGTTCGTTCGTAATATTATTACTGCTTTGTACACTGTAATCTAAACCCATAGTACTTCGTTGATGATTACTCATGGTGGTCATGCTATCACTTTGGTGAGTTTGGCGTTGAATGTTTGCAGTTACTTCACTGTTCTTTTCTACGACCTTTGAGCTATTCGGTGGATGCTGTTGTTCTAACGTCATGGGGTAAGTATTCGTATTTTGATTCGTATTCATAGTAGGCGCCATCGACTGCACAGGGTAATTTTGGCTTACGGCGTCTGACGTAGAATATGATATGTTAGACACTTCATTAGACTCATTTGCTGACCAATTCCAGGCGTCATTTTGATTGGAAGTATCATCCCACCCGCCTCCCCAATTCCACGGATCTTCTACGCCTTGAGTGCTATTACCTAAATTAGCTTGATTGTTGGACTGATCGTAATACCCAGTAGAAGCAGGCATTTGTTGGTAAGTCATATGTTGTCCTGGATGCTGTTGTTGCTGGCCCTGGTACTGAGGATTTTGTGACATATTCGGATGTTGATATTGATGGCCATACATCTGTTGATTGTTCCATGAATGCTGATTTGCCTCCATTCCCCAATTCCAACAATCCATGGTGGTGTTACTGGTGTTGGTATGAAGAGTGTTAGATTCCGACTGGCCGCCTCCATAATTATCCCATTGTTGTTGGTTGTTGCTTAATTGTGGTGTCTGATGCCAAGTCTGCTACAAGATAAAAATTATATTGTAATGTTAATACAAGTATATTAACCACTGATATTGGATAAAATACAAATGTAATTTTTGAAGAATGGTAAAAGTTCCTTATTTGGAATATTATGCAGAATGGTTGCTTGGTACAATCTGCATAATGTTTCTAGTCCTTACGGGAGCTCTTCAGGTATTATAACGAATGCAAATAAAACTACAGGCAAAATTACCCTACCCTGGCTTACTAACAGTAGAAAAAAATGAAATGAAATTAAGTTTTACGTCCCACACTTATGCCGGCTAGGCTAGAGGTGATGAGAAATGAAGGAAAGGGTAAAATGAAAAAAGTGGGAAAAATAGGAGAATTCCGAGAAAACCCACGCACATGGTATTTGTCCATTATAAAGTTCACTTGAGGCAAGCGGGGATCGAACCAAGAACCCCAGGCACAAGGGATGAACGCTCTACCACTGAGCCCCTGCGGCCCTGTTAATTCTTAAAACTGCGTTTCACTTATCGCCCTTATCTTAATACCCAACATCATAATTGCCATTTTCTAACAAGAAGCACACCTTCTATATTTCGAAAACAAATCCATTTTTGTGATTCACATTTTGTCTAACCAACCCCGTCCCAGTTTAAATCGTGGCTTCTTTATTTTATGTAAAATCATTCTATTGTCTTCTTGGTGTTACTACGTGATTTATATATTAATATAAAGGGATTACAAGACATTTTATAGAATCAGAAGCTCGCTAATTCTGACTTTCGGTACTACGGTTGTATAGCGATATGTGAAATTCTATAGAAAGCTACACACGTGTAGAATTACACTGGTCTGAAATATTATACAGCTTGAGTCGAAATTTCTTATTCTTCTATAATAAGGAAGAAGTTGGTCAAGCGCCATACCTAGAATAAGGGACTGTATAGTTCGGAGACTTAGAGAAGAAATATGTAGAAGGCTACAAAATGTGGCGTTGGAGGAATATAGGCTAGAAAGGACGAAAAAAGTAACAAATGGAAATACTGTAAAATAGGATGAAGAGATGAGCCCTTTAAGCAGCATCCTTCGTAGGAAGACCTATTGGATTGGACACCCTTTGGAAAGAACTGTCTCCTTCATAACGCCATACAGGGAAAGATGGATGGAGAGCGAGGAATATGAATAAAAAATAAGAACACAACTGAACGAACATTTGAAAAATAGAACAAAATATTGGAAGTTAACAGAGGAATCTGAAGATCGAGAAATGTGGAACAAACATCTTCAGATCCGAGCCTAAGCGTGTAAAAAGTGTTTTCCTTCCTATTAGTTCCAGGATCTGGCGACAGGCTTAATACCTGTTTATAATAATAATAATATACAGGGTGTTTCAAAACAACAACAACGACATTTGGGAGGTGACTCTTGACACCAAGATAAGACAAAAAGTATGGACCAACCTGGGTGCACAAATGCTTCCTTTCGGAGTTATAGGCTGCCGAAAAAATGAAAAAAAAAAAAAAATCAACTTTAAAGGTCCATAGCTCCAAAACTAATAGACCTACCGTAGTCGGGTCAAGACTTCACTTAGGAACTAATATGTACCCTAACCAAGAATACATGTTTCAGAAGCCAGCGGTACTCACGCAATAATTTTTATAGAGGGAGTTTGGCTACGGGCACATTATTTGAAGTACTCACGAACTATCTCTATAAAAATTGTTGCTGAAGTACAATATCAGATAGATAGAGAGATAATGTACAATAAACAACGAAAAGACTATATGATATCACGTACGTGTTTGTTCAGACCTAATTCCCGAATGCAGGTACAAATTGTCAAGGCTGACAGAAACAGTTACTGTCTTTCAGATGTTTGTCATTTTGTTTCACGAAACTATCCATCAACGTATGACAAAAGTGGATCTTCTACCATTACAGCCACGAATATGGTCTCTCATTCTAGTATTTATATTATCCTAGCAATATCTATTTTTAACTCCTTTCTTTCTTGTACTTTGAAAATGCCTCCTAGTGCATATCAATTGAATTAATTACAGGATATAGATATGGAAATTTTGATTTCACTGGGATTAAAGAAGGAAATTGTTAGGATCAGAAACACATACTGTGAAAAACGACAGAAGATAGTACGAATACTGCCATTGTCACATATTTCATTGTTCCTGTTATACAATGAAATATATAGTGTACTGATGCTTTGAATACTCTGATATTTGTAGAAGAAATACTCGGAGGTAGGTATATGAGTTAGAAGAGTGAACAACGAATTTAATTTGCTAGCATCCACGTTGTAATTTGATGTTTACAGCGGGAGAAATTAAAGTTTTCGGCATAAGATTGTTTTAGGGAAGACTTATGTACGAGTATTATAGTATCAAGATTTAACATATAGTTTATTATAGGTATTGGGTTGATAAGAATTATATTAGAAAGAGTTCTTGATGTAAAGGAAGAGTTATGTTTGCACTTCATCGACTGGCGAAAAGCTTTCGACCGGGTCAATTGGAAGAAACTTCTGAAAATACTTAAAGAAATCAGTCAACTGGAGAGATTGTGGACTCATTCAAAACCTGTACATAGGACGAGTAAAGCTGTGCTTGAATGAAGGAGAAACCAATAGTGTAGAGATTGGAAGAGGAGTCAGACAAGGATGTAGTTTGTCGCCCCGATTATTTAACATTTACAGTGAATGTTTAATGAAGGAAGCATTAATGGAAATTGGAGATTTCAAGATTGGAGGATAGATCATTAACAAGATCAAGTATGCAGATGATACGGTTATAATAGCCAAACCAAAAGAGGACTACAGGAGATGACTGACAAATTAGTTGACATTGGAAAACTATATGAAATGGAAATCAACATCGAAAAGTTGAAAGTCATGATAATATCCCGTGGAAACACGCCCTTACCGATCAAAGTAGAGCAAAGAGAACTTGAAGAGGTCGATAATTTCAAGTATCTGCGAAGTATTCTGACAAGACACACTTGCTGCATCAAAGACATCAAGTCAAGAATTGTCATAGCGAAAGAAGCATTCAACAAGAAAAGATCACTCTTGACTTGTAAGCTCAATACTGGACTTAAGAACAAGTTGGTCAATGGAGGAAAACGGAGAAGACAAAATGGACAGAGGGAGCAACAAACGAAGACGTTTTAAAACGGATAGGATAAAAGAGGACACTTGTAGCCAGCATTCATCGTAGGAAGGCCAATTGGACTGAACACATCTTGCGAAGAAATTGCCTTCTTCGCACCAACATAGATGGAAGGGAAGCGAGAAATAGAAAGAAGAACACAGCTGATCGATGATTTGAGAAATAGAAGAAAATATTGAGAGTTAAAAGAGAAAACTGAAGATCGAGAAACATGGAAGAAACATTCCCAGCCCCAAATCTAAAACTGAAGAAAAAAATCGTCATTAGGACCTGCCGAAAGGCAGAATACTTAATAATAATAATATGTTGACGTTTCTTTTGTTCTTAATATAAAATCCTCTGCGTGTGCCTGGTTATTGTCAAAGGAATTATAATATTTAAAGGAAAAATAATGCTATAAGAGTTTTAAGAATACAGAGCATAGCTGCAGACCAACTAGTAACTTGAGATGACAGCTGTTTTCTAATTTTGCAAACTCATGTTGACAGAATATGTGATTTATGGCAAAGGAGATTTCATGTTTGATTACATTGTACGTATCACACTTACAATTGTAAGGTGTCTTCTAAACTATTTGTGTAGGTTTCATTTTATTTCTTTGTATTTGTCTTATACGAATCCAATCATTAAGTAATTAAATATACATCAAAACGTGTTCATTTATCTTTATTTACCATTGTTTTTACCAAGCATAAACTTTATTTTTACTGAAACAATATATATAATATCCAATAATATAAACATACGTTTCTGAAATATACGGGGTGTCTCAGAAGTCCCCTGACATAGGATAACTCTGTCACAAAATGTAAGAGGGAAAACCGTCTCCAAATCTAACGTTTTCAATCTAAAGTGAAGAATTTTTTTTAAATCGGACGAGCCGTTTGGGCTGTACCCTCTCTATGCGCTCAATGTTAAATGAAAATGCAACGTTGCAATTTACCCGGACCCACAATATAAGTAAATGAAGTTACTGTTTGAAATGGGGACTGGTCATAGACACGTTAGCTTAAAAGAAAGTAACTTCATTCACTTTCGTGGACCCAGGTAAATGGCAATGTTGCATTTACACTTAACATTGGGCGCATAGTGTACAGCCCGAACGGCTCGTCCGATTAAAAAAAAAAAAAATCCTTCATTTTAGGTTAAAAACATCATATTTGAGACGGGTTTCCCTCTTATACGTTGTTGTAACTCTGATAATAACAAGAGTTATTGTATGTTAGGGGACTTTTGAGACACCCTCTAGATAGGAGCATATACAAAAAGAAGAAGAAGCCATTCTCAATGTTCAAGTTATCGACCAAAGCAAGGAGCTCACCGATTTTTTAAAGAGTATCATTGATAGATTCTTTTCATTTTTATTATTACACAATTTTACAAACAGGAAAATAAGAATGTGAGTTAATTTTCTTGCGTACAATTACCAAATATATAGTTTACTACTAACCTGGTTGCTTACTCCAGTTGTAGCAGTATTAGACTGCATTAATTCAGCAGGATTATAGAACTGAACATTCCCAGTTTTGGCAGGGGCTCCAGTGTTTGGATTATACCAGTTAACAGGGTTCGAAGGTGGTGCAACATTATTTGCCGAAGGATCTGGAAAGAGAATAAATTGACATATACACATCACACGAACGTAGAAGTTTCTCAATGCCCCAAGTGTTAAGCGTGTTTACCGTAATCTATAATGTAATTTCAATTTTTTCCAAACTAATGTAAGGAAACCCTGCAGTTTTTGCTGCTAGAGCTCTCGCTTGGATCATGATCGTACTTCAAAACCGTACTGCGTGGGATGATCAGAAAATAAGGTTACAAAGTATGCAGTGAAACGTATGTATATATATATATATATATATATATATATATATATATATATATATATATATATACAGGGTGGTAGGTAACTCCACCGACAAACTTTGGGAGGTGATTCCTTATATGAAATGAAAGAAAAAAGTTCTAATAAACATGGGACGAAAAACGTCTCCTTTCAGAGTTATGAGCCGCCGGAAATTTGAAATTTCACATTTCGAAACACTCTGCCTCAGAAACTACAGGACCGATCCCAAGCGGTTTAAGGAATTACAAAAGAACTAGTATGCGTTCTATCTAAATATCTATGTTCTACCGTGGTCCGTTATCGGCGAAACGAACTGTAAAAAGGAAGTTAAGGTATAGGGATACTCCTTTAAGTGCTAATGGCGCGTTCGTTTCGCCCATAACGGAGGATGTTAAAACATGGATATTTAGATAGATCGCATACTAGTTCTTTTGTAATTCCTTAAACCGCTTGGGATCGGTCCTGTAGTTTCTGAGGCAGGGCGTTTCGAAACATGATTTTTCGAAATTTCGGCGATTCATAACTCTGAAAGGAGACGTTTTTCGACCTATGTTTATCACAACTTGTTTCTTTCGTTTCATATAAGAAATCATCTCCCAAAGTTTGTCGGAGTTACCTACCACACTGTATATATCAATCATACAACCAACAGATACAGAACGTAGACTAAAATTCTACATTAAGTTAATTTTCGACAGTCTCCAAATCGGGTTTCAAGATTCCCTCCTGGTAAAAATCCTGTTCTTGCGTGTTCAACCATGTTGCCACGAAGTGTTTCACCTTCTTGTCTAAAGCGAAGCAACGGCCTCCTAGGTGCTCCATCAAGTGCAAGAACAGGCCGAAGTCGCTTGAAACGAAGTACGGGCTGTAAGGAGGGTAGTAGATAATGTCCCAGCGAAACCGTTTCAACAGCGTGATTAGGCTGTATGCCTCTACCAGCAGCAAACTTTCGACATCATTCTGCGATATGCTGACGAGACATTAAAATCTCTTCGTAAACCTCTACCAGCTGCCAGTGAATTTCAGCCACGGTTACATGTTTCATCCACAGAAATCGAACAACTAAGCGGACTTCTTCGAGACCAGTTTTCCAAACGAGTCGCCATTTGTGTTTATTTACAAGTAGCGCCGTAGGGGCGGGGGGCTGAAACTCTGCAGAGTTGCCAATTATATGTATTAAAATTACCGCACGCTCCTCATTTCTCTATAACAGACGAAACTCCAGAAATATCGGTCTTGTAACCTTAGTTTCTGATCCTTCCTCGTATTAAATGTAACCTGTAGTTAATTACTCATTAGTTACGTCTTTTAATTACCTTGAACTATTCTTATTCATGATTTATTTATTTATTCAGATGCTTTCTGGCAACAAGTCTCATTAGCAAATTACCGCGTCTGAAATCGACGTACCAAACTAAAGCGAGAAGTAAAGAAGACAACTCTACTTCATCAAGATAATATTTTTAAAGTTAGTGACTGTCCTACCTTTGCAGGGTGTCTACTAAAATTCCAAAATGAAATTTCGTGACTTTTTCTTTACCAAATCTTAAAATTTCGTAACATTCTCAAGAGCGAATTTGGGTACAAATTAGGCCAAATGTTCATCCATGCAACAGAAGCGCCTTTTGCTCGCGATTTAGTAGCGTCTAAAGCCGACCAAAGACATTTCTGGTGGTAAATTTTGAAGTTTTATAGAACAAAATTTTCCGTCTATATTTATATTTGTACAGATAAAAAAAAAATCGTGGCCAAAAAGCTAAATCTCTTGACTTTCATGACCGTTTTCTGATATCATGACACTCGTGATCAATAGACACCCTGGTTACGTTTAGATTAGTTTGGATGCTCTCTGAATCACTTGTCTATGTGTCCTCTCTTCGGATGGTTCACCTTTTACTATTGAAATACGAGTGCATACTTCAATTAATTTATCGAAACAACCATCAATTACAGGGTAAAACTTTCATTATTTACCAGATACCAACACATCTTTTCGTTTTATTTCTTTCTTTTTTCAGTTTAAAGTCTCAACACTATGTAAAGAGCCTAAGAAAGACTGTGATCGCGAAATTGGACGATAAAAGTGGAAACAAAAAAGTGTGAGAAACAGGAGAAAATCCAAGTATATGTAGCTTGTTCACCAAACTGAAATCGACAACTGGTACTTCAGCGTAGAGAGAGAGAGAGAGAGAGCGTTACTCAAACGAGAAGTCTTAAGGTAAGATACTTTTAACATGTATATGAATTGTCCAATTCAAAACTGATTATCCTGAATCTAATTGTTTGGTTATGAAATATTATGCCCTGATGTAAACTCTTTCTTTGTCAAACTAAAGGCCGGCAGGTTGGGGAAGGGGAGGGAGCCTCTCATAATTTGTACGTGAGAGATAGTAGCGACTACTAATTTTGGATTGGCGAGTGCGTATGACTTTGGAATTTTGCGCCCTGATCTGCTGCTTACTTTAGATTCGAAAATAGAGTGTACAAACTGCAAAAATCGAATCCGAATTACTACGCGATAGATAGATGAAGTAGAGTTTAGTGTCTTTTTTAGCAGCGAGGCTACACGAGACGTGGACTTACAGCTTAAGGTGGGATCCGAACCACATGAACTCCTGCCGGTAATCAAACCTGGGTCTCCCCGGCCGAAGACGCATATAATACAACCACGAGAAAGCTCACCACTACTGGAGTTTGCAAGTACGGCAAGCGCTTACTGGCAAGCTAACCCAGGGCCTTAGACACAAAACGAAGATATCTCAACCAACAGATCACAAAGGAACATCATAGAGGTACACGACAGGAGATTTTTCACAACTGAGTTTTCCTCATATATGCACGGACTTTACCTCTCACAAAGTGATATAAGTCACAACTGTTGCCACCTAAATATATTTTCACTAGAGCGGCAAGTATGCTTCGCGTCCATCTTCCTACGGGCTTTTTGTAAGTTACTAACATCATGGGTTATTACGGAGACGGTTTTACATAACAGAATAGTCTGTATCAAATAAAGCACCCCATACAATGGCAATATTACGGACAATCTTTTCTCATATTCTTATAACATACAGCAACACTTACTTTGTCTACCTCCTGGATATCCTTGTAGAATTCTTGATTGATACATTATTCCAAGTGCCTCAAATACCTTCAAAGTTTCATGTTTTTACCATCACACTAAACTGAAAAAAAAAATAAATAAATAAATAAATAAATAAGTGATACAATTTATCAAGAAATAAGTAACTAGTAATCACTTATCGAGATATGGAAAACATTGCGATATAATGAATTATTCACCTACTCATGTTCTTCAGTCAACTTTTCTTCTAATATTTCGAGTGCTACTCTCGAGTATTCCTCCTCAGGAACAAACAAGGGTTAACAAGGTCCTTTTTCACAATAAGATATTCACACTACTTTTTTTTTTATTATTATTTTTTTTTTTTCAAAGAAGACCATTAAAATTTAACCAGTACTTCCAGATACTTTTCGTTTCCAGTAGAATTGTGGCCTATTTGTATTACCTCACTATATACAACAATTAAGAATATATTACAACGTTAGTGTGTAACTACTCTGAAAAACTGACTAAGGAACATAAGTAAGTGAGCAACTTTTGTCATCTGCGAAAAAAGAAAAACTTTTAAAAAGGATATACAGGATGGTCCAAAAGTAAGTATACAACCAAGTACTGATCTGCATATGGAACTTTATATGATTTCTTATTGTTATCCATACATATATTGACTTAATTTCTTTTGTTTGTTTGTATTTAATTTCTTTTCAGTTATACCTTAAGCTCGGAACAGACCGAAGAAATTAAAACTCATTTTAATAAATTAAAAGGTCAAACTTGATCAATGCAAGGCTGTATATCTACTTTTGGGTCACCCTGTATACTCGCTATGCATCGCAATGCAAAATGATAGCATATTTTACACATGCATATTTCACTCTTCTTTACATGCGAGAAACATCTTGCGAAAAAGAATAACACAGGAAACTCCCGATTTCGTTTTCATTTTAACATTATGTCACAAAAGAACCTGAATAGTGCTTTTTACAATGTATTTTTATGACATACTTCTAGACGTATTATTTACAAGCAAAATGGTCAAGTAATCATTAAAATGATTGTGCACCGAGGCATTGTTGACAAACACTTTTTATGATAAGTGACAATGAATTTCCTCATAACAAAATTGTACCGGTAACGGTTTCAAGTCTGAAAATTCTGGACCTACTCTGTACCATAAAGGCCGAATGTGTAAGAACTGCCGGAAGAAGATCTGAGCAGTTTTTGAAATATTCCAGATGTTTATTTTCATTATTTGTCTTCTGGGAAAGGGTGAAAAGTTTAGGAAAATGTTTCTTATGCTTTTTAAATGACTGTAATGTTTTTACTTAATTTTCGTTGATATTTTGCACTAAGAAATTAGAAATTTTAAAAATGATGTAGGTATGGAATTATACACGAGTGAACTTTACAATGCCCGTCCAAGTTGGTATTCTTTCGCGAACACGAGAAATTACGCTCAACTAATTTTAACAAAATGGGTCCAAACTTCCTAAACCCTACCCTACCTTACCCTATTCTACTACATCCTTTTAACACGGTCTAACTTATCGATGCGCAGCTGTAGCGTCTATTGTAAAGTTTATTCTTGTAAACAAAAGAATCAAATCTATAAATATGTACAAAATTAATCAACAGAACAGATGGTTCCATTTCTCCACACTCCTAGGGCCATGCTTTCAATGAGAATTATATGATTACTTTATAAAATCTCAAAACTGAAGAATGTTTGGGCTTGCGAATTCAATAGGCGTCAAAGTAGATGGTTATTGATTTAATTCTGTTTTCTTCACTTATTAGTATTCCTCACTATATCTACTTCGTTCCATCACACTGACACTTTCTTCACTGATCAGCTTTTTTTCTTGCCACTGTTATTATTTTCGAATGGCAGTCAGTATCTCTCCCAAATCCATCGACAGCTCCGCAGCCGGTACTGTGATTTATAGTAAGCCGTTGTAAACAAGCTCGTTTATACGTATACTCACCACGCTCGACTCCCCTTGCTGTGCTCCAGCTCTGACTCGGTTATATAGTATTTGCACTTTTTAGTGGTCACTAGCAGAAGCTGTTTCGTGTGCAATGGATTGTAGTTTTTATGCCATATGTCCCTAACTGTAATTATACTCATCACTACAAATAATGAACCGCTCTCAGTATCAAGTGAGCCAGTCACTACCAAGTGATTTAGGGGAGTTTTACTTCCCTTATACTTCACTAAATCCTACCCTTACTTTAGTGTAGTTTTACTCCACTAAGTCATTCCCTTATTTTCCATTATTGTGTTAAATTTACAACGCCCGCTCCAGCAGGTATACTCACTCAGAAACGAGAAATTACACACTAATAATTTTATGAAAATGAATCAAAACTTACTTAACCTTAAGCTAACCCCTAGCCTACTTATTTATATCTTACTCTACTCTACCACACCCTACTCTACTATACTTTTTAAAAGGGTAAAGTTTACCTTCATTATTTTATATCAACACTACGCCTAGTTGTCCTCATTTTTAGTTTTATCATCATCTCAACACTTATTACTACAGGTTTCGGTAACAATTTCGAGATGAGAGGCCAAAATTGGCAAAAATCAGAATGATTTAAAGGATAAATAAGTTGATAGTGGCGACTGGCAATTGATGTTTGAGTAAAGTGTACCGAAAATTTTGACTAATTTAGTTCTAGATTACCGTACTTGAACTTTACAGTGACTTATTTGGGAAAAGAAAGTGATGTATTCGTAACGAAGACAGAAAACAATGTGCCCTACTCGTTAACGCTCGCTCGGCGGTACTGTGTGAATTAAATACTGGTAACTTAACCTAACTTAATTTAACGTATAGAACCACTAAACGACCGAATCTGAGTAGAATATCGCAAAACAGTAGGTGAAAAAGCTCGTTAAACAAAGGCCCAGGTTTTTCAGCAGTGACAGCTTGCGTTCATCTATCCTTATTTGCCTTTCTGTTGAAGTTGTGTGCTATTACTGTCGTTCTTACACATATTGTTTTTCGACAGATCCTCAATTATTCTCCCTTTTACGCACTTCGTTAATGAACCGTTCGAGTATTTCAATAATACTTTATATATTTTTTTTTTTAATGCGCATGATGAATCGAAAACTAATTCGTGTAGATTGAATCCACTACATTACTAATACAAATATCGTTATCTTGAATCGACTGATGCCTTCGAAACTCAAATGTCATTAGTGCCCTTATGGTTATCTGATCCTTCAACGCATACATAGACAATAGGTTGGCACATACACTATGTCTCTAAATACAGTGACTGTTCTGCCAATATCTACAACTAGAGTTTCGAAAGAAAAAGAAACGATCTTTATGGCTTTTTTTCATTTCTCTGTCACTATTTGACCTACAGGTTTCGCTGTATACATGAATATCTATAGCCAAAATTCGTTCTGAAATAACACCACCCACAATTTTCAAACACTGACTACTGTATTCATAATTGTTACGCAAAATATATTTTAAAATCGATTAGCTGTAAATCTTCACTTCAGAATTTGTGACTACCGACATATTCTATGTGAAAACTTAAAACTCAACGCCTAACACAAAATTTATTACTCAGTTAAATATTAATCTATTCACTATGTCAATATCCCGCTCCATTAATTACTATATGTCAACAAACTTTAATATTCAAAACAAAAATATAATTACTTTCACCAAACTAACATATAGAGCTTTCGTGCTGTGTGAAAATGCAGTTGTTCTACTGCTCCAATTTTACACATCCGGGGAGATTTTCCACACAATATATAAACAAACACGTCATCTTATCCTTTACAATATTAGCATAGAATAAGCCTCTTAGTAGGTTTGGCAAATATTGAAACACGTATTATAAACAAAAGTGCTGTAATATGGAAGTTAAAAATGACCTAAGTAATGGAACACTTACATTCCAGATGGAACTTCATCTGGAACTGACGACAAACTCCTGTCGTATGCACACAAACACACACGCAGACATATGTAAAAATAAATAACGCACACAATCGTACAATGTGTCTATTTTACTATATATGTAACTTTGGATTATAAACCTATATGCATTCGATCTCGCAGAAGAATTTTAATTCCTGAAACGATCAGAAAACAACATAGAACAATCTACACATCTACACGGAATTCCTGCATGACGTGGAGTCCAAAGAATGAAGATTCAAGATTATCTTCAATAACATAATCTCATAATAGTGTAAAACGTACTACCATAGAAGTCTTCCATTTAATACCCAACTAAACAATACAAAGTGATTAGTATATTAAATTAATTAAAAAGTGATTCGATATTAATAAGTATCACAAATTTATTGCTTATTGACCCTGAATTTTACTTTTGGTGCAGATTTATTGAAAAGATCCATTTATAAATCTATTTCATATTATTATTATTATTATTATTATTATTATTATTATTATTATTATTATTATTATTATTATTATTATTATTATTATTATTATTATTATTATTATTATTATTATTATTTAGTCTTCTCAATTTCATGGGGGAATCTAAAAAGATCATATTCATCCTACACGAAACAATCATAAGTTCAAAATTTTGGGGAGAAGTATTCTAGCACTTTGAAGAGTCTCAAACATGTCTACATAAAACCTTGACGTTTGACCATAGGTCATATCATACTCCCTAGTAAAATATCCTTGTTACACCAAAGAATTTAACGTCCCCGCTTATATACTTAGTTTAAAGAAAAGGGATTATTAATGGAAGTGAAATAATTGATGGAATGAGAAGTAAAATGCAACGGAAAAACTTTAAGATAACTGATGGATATAATGTGCCAATGTCCTTCATGCATCTGCGACAGTTGGCCGAACTTCGGACTGATTGATTGTGGGAGATCATCTGAAATGATCACTTCTTATGACTTTATAGAGGTCAATGGCCTCTTGGTTCTGGCAAGGGTATCTTGGCCGCCTCATAAATTTCGGAAGATGTGCATAGGACTACCCCTCAAATTTTGGAAATTGCCTATACTTCATATAATAGTAGTCGAGGACTGGAGTATGATCCTCTGTAAGTTTTGCCGGTTTATCACGATGTCCTTTATGGGTTATTAAAAAATTGCTGAAAGTTCAAATTTCATAGGCTTGTGACAAACAGTATCCTCTTTGATGAGGCCATATTACCGTACATGGCCTCTTTCATTTTCATAGAACACGAGTACTTTGACGCACCCCTCTCCAGATTTAGGAGATCTATATAGGATCACCCCTTAAATTTGGCAATTGGGAAAAACAAAAATTGATAAATATTCTCTAGGACCCAAATATCTATCACTATAAATTTGATTGGTTCTGATTATCCCACTTCTATGGATAAAAAATTGCGAAAAATATGAACATAAGCAATATATCGTACGATGTGATAGATTATTGACCTAATTTATTTTTCGTCGATATTTCTTTATTACAATATATATCCATCTGGATGAATTTAAGTACTCGTCTCTTGAATAGGGCACTAATATCATGGCTTCACTCCTGTTAAATCGTGGTACGATTAGGGTACATAGGACAATCTTCTTAAATTTGGGAGTTGCCAAAAATTAAAGTTGGTAGATGTTCTTTAGGAAACAGATACGTATCTCTTTAAATTTAATTGGTCCAACTTACTTGTTTCCACAGGTAAAAAATTGTCAAAAACAACATGACATTTTTGCGGAAAAAATTGAATTAGTCACAGTATTAGGCGTGAATTTTAAATGTTGTACCATATGGTTCTTAAACAAAGTATTGTTTCTTTTGGACTTATTACACGAAATTGTCAAAATTCAAAATCGCATATGGCGCGGAGACCCGGGTTCGATTCTCGGCGGGAGCTCATGTGGTTCGGATTCCACGTTAATCAGTAGGTCCACGTCTCACATAGCCTCGCTGCTGAACGGGACGTATAACTCAAAATCAATCAACCAATCAATCAAATTCGTATAAGACAGTGGTATCATAACGGACACCTCTTAATTTTTAGGTGGACTCATGCTTAAACCTGACGTCCTAAAGGACTCGTAAATTTGGGTAATGACTTCATTCCTTGATATTGTTTAATGCACTCTATGAAAATCATATGAAGTCACACATGATTTAGCATTGATATTGTACCTACAGAAGGTAATTAAAATAAAACACTAGATAGTATAACATGTTTTTTTTATTTTTTGTTTCTTCTTTTGTTACACTAAAATACTGACATGTTTTTTTCAGTTATTACAGATGTCTTTTAATCACAAACATATTTATGTTTCTGAAGTTTATATTTCATAGAAGACACATGTCTCTTCTGCTTGTTCTTTTTCTTCTTCATAATTATGATGATTATTTGTTCCCATCTGATGTTATTATTTGGTAATGTTATTTATGATTTCAGTTGTAGAAGTAGTCTGAAGAAGGAAGTTATATACTTCCGAAACTCTACCATTTCTAGTTAATTTATAATAAAGAATATAGACAGCCTTGTAAGAAAGTTATGTTTAGTTTGTGTTTAAGATGGATACAAAGCCTTTTCATCAATATATTTGTTTTAAGGTGGTTTTGTTTTTTGTTCTAGAGTTGATAAATATTTTGTTAGAAATCGACGTCGCAGAAAACTGGAGAGCATACGACAAGCGATCGAGCAGAGTCCTAAAGCATCTACAATTCGTCTCACTTGATAACAGAGCACAGCCTTTTTACTGTGTGACAAACTTTGTGCTTCGTACTGAAAAAAAAATTATCATATATGTCATCATCTCGAACCTGAGGACTACGTGGTACTCATGGCCATATGCTACGACTTAATGAAAATTTGTTAACACAGGTCCTGTTCAGTGATGAGGCTATCTATCATACCTGTAGTCTGGTTAATTACCACAACACTATGGTGGGCTGAAAAACAACCAAACAGCGTTACTAAATTGAAACGTAATACTCCCAAAGTGAACGTGTGGTCAGCCATCATCAAACAAGCCATTTACGGTCCATTCTGTTTTGCTGAAGCAACATGCATGAACTTGGACATACATGCTTCAGCAATTCCTGCAGCACCAATTGTTTACTAACAACACTCTTTATTTGGTAGTGTTTCAACAAGACAGCATCCTACCGCACTTTACGCACATTGTTATCAGTACGCTGGATTGGATGATTCTTACCACGGTTCTAGACAGTACGTTCCCCTGACCTAACGTCCCTGGGTTCTTTTGTATGTGGTCACATCAAGAGTCAGGTTACAAAGCGGAGATTAGGGATTTGGTGCACCTGGTTAAACGCATTTGGGAATCACTGCGTACAATTACCTTAGCAATGTTGCACTATGCGTTCTGATGCACCACAGAAAGATGGCAACTCTGCTTGGATATGGAGGGCATTCATGTCGAATTGCTCCGATTTCTTTGACTTATGGTATCTTCTTTGATATTGTGCTCCTTCCCAGAAATGATTAGCGACTTCTCGGGCATCCTGTAAAATTATAATTCTACTTTTGAGTGAAAAGGCTAAAATATTTTCAAAGAAAGATAAGATCCTGTAGATCTTTATAACTAAATAGTAAATCGTTTGAATGAAAATGAACATAGGCTATTTGCTGTTTAAGTATTGCGTTGAATCGATGAAACTATAAAGAAACCCTTTCTCTTAAACTACTTTTTTTTTGTTGTTATTTTCGTAGATAACCAGTAATGTATTATGATTATTTCATAGGAGTGCTTTCTTTTTTAGTTTAATTATTTGCGTTTTGATAGGCATGTCTTTTTTAACATTGCTTGAGCGAAGGGTTTTAGGTTATATTCAGATTCGATGAGAGTCTAATAAAGTAGGGATTTGTGGGTTACCTCAATATTTTGCTATCTGAACTATTTAGTAAAGAAGACGTTTTTCCTGTAATAACTAATTCTTATTCTTACTAATTGGTTCTTGTTTTTAGTTTATTTTTTGAACATTTTCGTGTGGTTAAAAAATCCATATGTATAATTATTATGGTGACTTTTTCTTTAGGTTTTGGGGGCCGAGGTTTTCAGTGGTAGAGTGTTCACCTCTGGTACATGGGGTCCCTGGTTCGATTCCAGCTAGCGCCAAATGAAATTTGAGGTGGACAAATACCGTGTATGGGGGTTTTCTCGGTGTTTTCCCGTTTCCTCCTACTTTCTTCATTTCACCAATTCAATCATTTCTCATCATCATCGTCTCCTTTAGCCTAGCCGGTATAATCATCGGACGTAAAACTTAAAATATTTGCTTGCAGAAAACACTGTTAAGAAGTAGGTGCGTGAACTCAAAGCAGTGCGAACGAGTGCGAAAGATAAGCAGAAGCCTGGGAGTACAAAACAGTATCAACTGATACTAAAATTGTCTATGTACCAAATTTCACAATATTAAATCCCCACGTTAAGCGGGTTTGCATATCCAGGCTCCTAACTATGAAAACATTTACGCTCAGCCCAACCTCAATCATTTCACGAATTCAACCTGTTTTACGTATGTTATTAGGACATAATATCGATTGTAATTTATTCTAAAAACACTTTTATACATTGCAAGAGCTGTAACGTCCAAATATTTACTGAGAACTCATAGTCGTATCGGAATAAACAAAAGCGAGTATGGAACAGTAAACTGATTTCACAAGAGGCAAAAGAAGATGTGAAAAGGCATACAAAACGCTCGAGTGGTTTGGGTCGATACACTATCAATCACATGTTCGTATGTTCAAACCCGGTAGTAAGTTGTTTCTTTTTTTTAAGTGTCTTCCTATTTTCATCCGGAGGCTGAAAATATTTCTTTGAGTAACTCATTGAAAACTTCTTTTGTTTCAAATTCGATTAGAACGGAACATTATATGAATTGCGAATCTTAAATTCATAGCTAAAAAAATGAAGTATACTCACTACTCTATTACCCTCTGATTTGTAACGAAAAACTATTTATAAACAGTGGTGACTTCAGAAAATTATCCTCGGGGGGAATTTCAATATGCGCGTGGACGGCAAACATTGGTAGTCCACATTGAGCACGATAGAATATATAGTCCTGAAGGCGGAAATTTCTTAGCTCGAGAGGGGTCTCAAATTCTCCCTCAGATCACGTCATCATTGCTTAAAAGCTTTACGTAACAAATATAATATTACACTTGTTTCTCGTTCTACATTTAGAATTGGTAAAATCATAACTTATAGAGGATTATAATAAAAGCATAAAAATTACAATACCAATCATGTATAAATTATCCTGTAAGTTACCAACTTTGGGTCCGATTAAAATTCAAATATTTGTTTTCGGATTGCACTTAGAAGTAAGTTCTCTCTAAATAATCCTGATTGGAAACCCATGTTTAACACTAATTAATCAATATTTAAACGAATATTTTTTTATTTTACTATTTTTACTATTCAATAGTATATACACTACATTTCCAAAATAAAAATCTCGAAAATGTATATTGTACGAGTGCAGACTCGCAAATAAATGATTATTTATCATATATATTGGTCTCTATTCGAAATTCTATTTAATCGAATCCGACAGGAACACAAACAGAAATATCGAGAACAGGTGAGAAAAAGAGAGAAAAAAACGTTATACTCGGCGGGGACTCGAAGTAAGTTCGAATGGTGCTTTACAAGCCGAACGCCTTAGACCACTCGGCTATGGTAACAACTAGTGATTGTAGCAAAGGCTTCGAGTAGTAGTTCTTATTACAGAATAACATTTTCTATTGCCTAAAATTTAAACCTAATTTACTTTGATATAATATATATATTAATTTGTTTCATGAACACGTTTTCGTTACTTTGATGAATGATGTATGTTGTTGATATAAATTCTATTACACGTTCTTTCGTAAATATTATAGAAAGTATCAGGGTTATTTATGATCTTTTATGGAAATTGACTGGCGCATGCGCAGTACACAGACAGTTCAATTGGAAGGCGAGGAAGGAAACGCTAACACACTGTTAGAATATTTCCCTCGCAAGCAGCAGTTCCCAACCGAGGGACGGCGGGACGCACTTCGTTCGCCTGGGGTGGCGTGAAGGGTTTACGAAGTCCCTTCGTTGTCTTATATTTCTTGAATGATTATACACAATATCCAGTCACATCTTCTACACATTTGGAAGTGATAAATCGTAGTATAAATAAACCGTCCTCCACACACAGTGATTGTTGCTTTTCCAAGATTATAAACTGAAACACTTTTTATTTCAATAGAATATAAAAGTTTCAATGGGAGGGGTTACAACCCCCTGGGTCTTCGATATGTCACCGCCTAAACTGTAACTTTCAAGTTAGAATCGAAAAATGGAGACATGTGACCTACTTGTAAATCTTTGTACTTTCATTTTCCTTTTTTCTTCTCAATTGAGCTTGAAAAATGTAAAAATGGGAGGTTAAGAACTTCAAATATTACGTATATTTAAGCGTATTACGGAATTATATTTAATAGAATCCGGCAGGATCACAAACAGAAACGTCAAGAAGAGGTAAAACCAAATTGTATTGTGGTGCGATTCGAACTACTCTTGAATGGCGCCTCAGAATCTCTAGCAGACTGCCTTAGTCCACTCGGCTAATGTGACAAGTTGAAAATATAGTAAGGGTGTTTCATGTTCAATCTTTTGTTACAGTATGAAATTTATTTTGTATTCTCTGAAGTTTAAGCCTATTTTGGCCTGATGTAATAGTCTGTTGAAATTGTTTTATGTTTACGGTATTCTTTACTTTGACGAATGATGTTAATATAGGTTCTATTACGTATTCGTTCATAAATATTACAGCAATTGTCAGTATTATTTATGATCTTTCATGAAAATTGACTGGTGCATGCGCAGTAGAAACAGAAAGATGCACTTTACCGACATTTGTCATACACGCCAGAACGCAAATTTCTAACAGGTTTTCAAAATGCCTCTTTCTAAAGGTTGTGGAGAACTGTCCGTTGCTCTGAGAGGAGAAATCATAGGCCGAGCAAAAATGGGACAAACTGTGCCTCAGATTGCTAGAGATTTGTGATGTGACAAGAAAACGGTCAAGAAATGGGTTCAGCGACATGAAGAAGGTGGTGAATGGTTCAGGTCTCGGTCAAGAAGTGGAAGGCCAAAAGTGACACCTGCAGCTCAAGATCAAGCTTTAGTTACAGAAGTAATCAACAAACCTCTATGCCACACGTCAATCCTCTTGGACAAAGCCAGAGAATATAATTGTTCTCACGAAACAATAAGAAGAAGATTATTGGGGGCTGGTCTACACTGTTCAAGACCCGCTAGGAAGACTCTCCTGACTGAAACTCACAAGGCCAGACGAATGAAATGGGCACAGAATAACATAGCCCAACCTCAGTCATATTGGGACTGTCATCTGGACCGACGAGAAGGTTTTCAAGTCTAACCAACAAGGCAGAGTTATATTGTATAGACCGCGCGGAACCAGGTATGCTGAACAAAATATCAGAACTTCTTGTTCAGGACGAATATCAGCACACTTTTGGGGATACATGACGGCTGCTGGTCCTGGAGATTTGGTTGCGGTGCCTGAGAGAATGAACAGCAGTGTTTACATTAATATCCTCGAAAATACGTGTTTACCGTCCTTAGAAAGAAACTTCCTCGAACAGGAAGAATATATATTTATGCATGACAACAGTGCTGTTTACACTTCCCGGCAAACACGAGAGTGGCTAAGTGAACATCCAGAGTTAATTTGTATTGAGTGGCCCCCTCTATCCTCAGATTTGAACCCAATTGAACATCTGTGGGCCTACATGGTGCAAGAATGGGAAGAGAGACGTGAAGACAGAGACCAAACGTTTCTTCAAAATCATGTTATGGAACTGTGGCAACATTTTCGTGACACACCGTCGTATTGCTCGAGACTTGTATCTAGTATCCCCTCCAGACTTCAAGAAGTTACTGACTCTGGAGGTGACTACACGAAGTACTAGTGTGTTATTTTTTGTGTAAACATTTATTTAAGTTTCATTTATTTATTATATTTTTTTAAGAGCAATACTTTCGTTCTTCATTCTTTTCCTTTGCTTGTTTACTTATTAGTTCGTTAAAACGTAAAGGAAGAGTAGTATATCTTCAAAAAGCATTTGTGAATTTACTTTGAACGTTTCTAAGAATACATTTACTGTTTTTTCTTACTCTATATCATGAACAATATTACTTTCATTTCAGTTAATTAATAACTTTATTTCACATCTCGGATAAAAGTATTATAGTCTTTTTAACGATATTTTTCCTTTTGATTGTGTAATTTCTAGTTTCATTGAATTATCTCAATTCGAATGAATAAATCATATTTTGTTTATTGTCCCTTCCTTAGCTAAGTTCGAATTCGAGAACAATGTGGTGTAATATACGTTCTTTATTCTTCATATTGTGCAGTAATGACAATATTAATTATTTTCATGAGTCCAGTTGATTAGTGAGAACTTGGACAAACATTAACCTGGTAATTCTTTACGCAATGACAAGCGTAAAATACATTTTAGCTTTTCTTTATACTTCACAGCGACGAAACATTCTAACAGTGTGTTAGCGTTTCCTTCCTCGCCTTCCAATTGAACTGTCTGTGTACTGCGCATGCGCCAGTCAATTTCCATGAAAGATCATAAATAACACTGATACTTTCTATAATATTTACGAAAGAACGTGTAATAGAATCTATATCAACAAAATACATCATTCATCAAAGTAACGAAAACGTGTTCATGAAACAAATTAATATATATATTATATCAAAGTAAATTAGGTTTAAATTTTAGGCAATAGAAAATGTTATTCTGTAATAAGAACTACTACTCGAAGCCTTTGCTACAATCACTAGTTGTTACCATAGCCGAGTGGTCTAAGGCGTTCGGCTTATAAAGCACCATTCGAACTTACTTCGAGTCCCCGTCGAGTATAACGTTTTTTTCTCTCTTTTTCTCACCTGTTCTCGATATTTCTGTTTGTGTTCCTGTCGGATTCGATTAAATAGAATTTCGAATAGAGACCAATATATATGATAAATAATCATTTATTTGCGAGTCTGCACTCGTACAATATACATTTTCGAGATTTTGATTTTGGAAATGAAGTGTATATAATATTGAATAGTAAAAATAGTAAAATAAAAAAAAAGTATTTGTATAAATATTGATTAATTAATTAGAGTTATACATGGCTTTCCAATCAGGATTATATAGAGAGGACTTACTTCTAAGTGCAATCCGAAAACAAATATTTGAGTTTTAATTTGATTCAAAGTTGGTAACTTACAGGATAATTTATACATGATTGGTATTGTAATTTTTATGCTTTTATTATAATCCTCTATAAGTTATGATTTTACCAATTCTAAATGTAAAACGAGAAACAAGTGTAATATTATATTTGTTACGAAAAGCTTTTAAGCAATGATACTTTCAGGACGTGATTTGACGGAGAATTTGAGACCCTTTTCGAGCTAAGAAATTTCCGCCTTCAGGACCATATATTCTATCGTGCTCAATGTGGAATGCCAATGTTTGCCCTCCACCCGCATATTGAAATTCCCCCCGAGGATAATTTTCTGAAGTCACCACTGTTTATAAATGGTTTTTCGTTACAAATCAGAGGGTAATAGAGTAGTGAGTATACTTCATTTTTTTAGCTATGGATTTAAGATTCGCAATTCATATAATGTTCCGTTCTAATCGAATTTGAAACAAAAGAAGTTTTCAATGAGTTACTCAAAGAAATATTTTCAGCCTCCGGATGAAAATAGGAAGACACTTAAAAAAAGAAACAACTTACTACCGGGTTTGAACACACGAACATGTGATTGATAGTGTATCGACCCAAACCACTCGACCGTTTTGTATGCCTTTGCACATCTTCTTTTGCCTCTTGTGAAATCAGTTTACTGTTCCATACTCGCTTTTGTTTATTCCGATACGACTATGAGTTCTCAGTAAATATTTGGACGTTACAGCTCTTGCAATGTATAAAAGTGTTTTTAGAATAAATCACAATCGATATTATGTCCTAATAACATACGTAAAACAGGTTGAATTCGTGAAATGATTGAGGTTGGGCTGAGCGTAAATGTTTTCATAGTTAGGAGCCTGGATATGCAAACCCGCTTAACGTGGGGATTTAATTTTGTGAAATTTGGTACATATTTATCCATCTCTGTATATATTGCCTGCAATATTCTATTGCGACAATCAGAAATCGACGATAATTGCATATTTGAAATGTACGCAGTTGTGTTGCAATTTCCAATTTCCATACTATTGATACGCCAACAACACTTTAGTACGAATAAAATTATGCAAAAGATTCAGTTATGCAATTATGCCACATTCCTCACCGGTTTTAACAAAATTCTGCGTACAACAACGCAGGGCAATTAATAAAAGAAAAATAAAGTACAAAAAGTCATTATGACTGCTATACCAATTAATGTTAATTTTGCTATGTGTTGACGCTAAGCGTTACGGACAGTGTACATTACACTAAAAATACTGTGCTAATGATTGCAAATGGTTATTCAATATAATATACTATTATAAATTTACAAGAAAATTGCGCTTTAGTCTCTGGCAACGAAGGAACACATCATCACTATAGTTAAGAACATCTAAAGTGTAAAAACTCCTCGAATAGGTTTAGGCTCCAAGTTTCTAAAAGATGGATGTATTATTGATAGGGCTAAAATAGAGCGAAAGAAAAATATGTTTGGTTACTACTCTCTGTTTATGTAGCAAGATTATTGTAATCTTTTTGTACTTAATTGGAACAAAATATTTCTTTATTCCATATGTTACGAAATTGTTATGAATATACTGGATCTCATACTATGATTAACAGTGGCGACATCGTTGCTATGTTGTTCAACACTGTGTACAACAGTGTACAGGCAAGAAACTGTGAATGATCTGTATATTTTTGCATTTGAGAGTGTTTTACAAATTATATTTTGAAGTTTTCACATCATTATGGTGCTTACGACAATGATAGCGAGAGTGGCCGATGGGCTACCATTGGCTGCTACAATACAAGAAGATGAGCAGGTAAATATAATATTGATATATTTTTTAAAAGGAAACCGGATGTAGTTTTTCATTTCCAAATAATCACCGTTTTCGTCAGCAAAACACCGTATTTAAATTGCCAAGTAAGAACTGATATTGTATGGAAAGGAATGTATTTGTAATATTATCTTACATACTGCAGAAAAATGTTAATAAATTTATTGCCCTTTAAATCTGATATTTAAAATAATAAAAATTGATCCAGTGTCGCCGGTGAATGTCTTGAATCAATATTATGGTCTCTCGTTATTCACAGATTGTTATACCACCAAGAGTACTCGCACTTTGTGGGATGATTGTACTAGTGCTGATGCATTGACCTTTGTGTACAGGCTAAAACGTCGTCTTTTAACCGTTTCCCTGTTCGTAAGTCCGAAGCGAAAACAATTGTAACAGCATAAACGAAATTATAGACATAACAAGTCCCACTCTGGGTGGAGATTAAAAATATTCGGTCAAATTTAAAAATAATAATTTTCTGGGCAAACTTATACACGTACCGGCTGGGCATCGATAAGTAGAACCGCTTTAATACCTTAGGTGTAGTAGAGTAGGTTAGGGACAGGTTAGTTTAAGGTTAGGAAAGTTTGGATCCAGTTCATTAAAATTAATAGAATACAATTTTTGTCTCTGCTAAGAATACCAATTGGAGCGGGCATTGTAAAGTTAACCGAGTTTTTCTTACACTTTTCTTGCTTTAAATGATTCCCTAAGACGTTCTGGACTGTTATTACTCAGGCGCATGCTCAAACAATTGCTTCCAGATAGATACTATGCCTGGAATTTGAAATGCTCTGTAAATTACGGTGCTACGTACTTTTCTATTACATGCAATTGTGTTTTTCTCCATCAAATTCACCCGCATTGTCTTAGAAATTGTTTCTTTAAGAAGAAGTTGTATTCATGAGTGCATATTCACTTTACGAGGACATTCCCCTTGCTCGTATAAATATGCGCAGGGCGCAAAATTTCCGGTCGCCAGGTTTCCATTGGCGACTAGAAATTTAGAGCTGGCAACCAATGTTCAGTAGGAATGGTTTCAGCGTAAATTCAGGGATGCGCAGGGTGTGTTTCGCACGAAAATAATTGTCACTGAGTGAGAGAAAACACGGAATTCGTAGTCTTCATGATGGACAGGGAAGGTGAAACCTTCACAACATTGTAATTCGTCTCTCCTTTCCCATCCTCAATCGAAATGGTTTGCCTCATAATTTATACGTGAAAGGGACTGGCCATCATCATTTCTGGATTGGCGAGTGCGTTTGACATTGAAATTTTGCGCCCTGATATACGTTTACACGTATGGCATAAAAAGACTGCAAAAGGGACAAACCAACTTGTGCTAGGTGATCACTGAAAGCAAAAATGCGTTATAACCGAGTCAGAACAGTAGCATAGCAACGCCTGAGATATGCACATTAACAAGGATAGGTCAAAAACACTTGATATCACATAAAATCACATAGATTAGAGTATTAGTAATGGTTGCACACTTGTAAACATAAAATATATTTTTTCTACATCCTGCAGAAATTCTGCGTCTGTGCAAGTTACTGTTAGTCAGTTGTCTTTAATATGTAATTATTACTTTAAATTCTAGTTTAGCCGTTGTAACGATATCATAGGCTACATATAAACATAAAATACTAGTTTCCTACATTCTGAAAAATTCTTCCAACAGTGAAATTTAATATCAGCTGATATTTAGTATCTACCTCAATCTTGCACAGATTTACAGTGTGTTACTTACTTTACAAAATATAGCTGAGCTAGGGACAGCTAGCGAAGGGGGTTAGAAGCCCCCAGGGGCCTTGTAGTTCTATCTTTATCAGAATTTAGACAAAAACAAGGTACTCGGTTCTGGAACCATGAAACGAGTTGGGGAAGATACTAAATGCCATCCTTAATATCTTACAAAATCCCCTTTCATATATACTTACTCATTTTAACCGTAAAATTAAACTTTTAATACAGTCTATTCTTAAAACAGTACCAAGCTTTCTTACATCCAAGCAGGTCCACAACCAGAATGCTGAGACAGGGAGTGAGGTTCGAGGCCGCTTTTGGAGAGGCTAACTTGAGTTTCACACCAACAGGAAAATGTAGGAGGTCACAAGGAAGGGGGCTGATGTCTCCATGTCCATTCTGTAGCTACGGCACTAGGGATGGCCGGATCCGGATCTGATTGGGTCCGGATCCGAATTTCGGATCTGGATCCGGATCTCGGATTTCGGATCTGGATCCGGATCTTGGATTTCGGATCTGGATCCGGATTTCGGATCTGGGTCCGGATCTCTAATCTCGAATCTGGATTCGGATCTCGGATCTGGGTTTGAAATTCGGATCTGGATCCGAAATCCGAATCTCAGATTTTGATTCTTATCCAAACCCACATCCCACCCAAATTATGATAAACTTGAATATCTAAAATTCGCCGAAAGTAATTTCACGAAGTCCTCACAGTGAAGAAGAGAATAGAACATTAAGATGAATATTGGCAAGTCTATTTGTTTCCTTCATTCTACTCTAAAGATCAAATGCTTGGCTTACTTAAAAATTGATCCGGATGAGAGTTCGAATGTCGAATCTAGGTCCACTCGGTTGCAGGACCGAGATGAAATACATGCATATATATATATATATATATATATATATATATATATATATATATATATATATATATATATTTGAAACCGGAGTACAAAACTCGAATATTTAAAATTCTTCAATACGCCTATTTCATTGACAGTTAAGAAAATATAAACAGTTAAGACAAGTATTGACTAGTTTTTACGTATATTTAACACATGGGCTGAAAAGTCCCGGGCCTAACACGTAGATGGCGCTAGTTGTATTGCAGTCACCTTGTTTTCAGTGAATACTAACCTTCACAAGACAGCTGTGAGAATTTCATGATATTCTATTCATTCGTCTGTGAGTTATTGTGCTAAGAGTGACCCTACTTGTGTTAGTTTCAAAACAATGGATCAAAAACAATTTCGTGTTTTAATTTTACACTGCTTCTTGATGGGAAAAAAATACCGTTCAAGCGAAGCAATGGCTTGAAAAGTGTTATGGGGACTCCGCTCCATCAGAAACAACAATAAAACGTTGGTTTGCTGACTTCAAACGTGGTCGTAGAGACACCGATGATGCAGAACGCAGTGGACGTCCAAATGAGGCAGTAACATCAGAAAACATAAAATCCACAAACTTGTTTTGAATGATCGAAAAGTGAAGGTGCGTGAGTTAGCTGACATCGTAAAGATATCAAAAGAACGTGTTGGCTTTATATTGCATGAGCATTTGACTATGAGAAAGCTCTGTTCAAAGTGGGTGCCGCGTTTGCTCACTGTTGACCAAAAACAAGAACGTGTTGATGCTTCTGAGCAGTGTTTGGCCATGTTTAAACGTAACAAACCGGAATTTTTGCGTCGATATGTGACAATGGATGAAACATGGATCCATCACTTCACTCCGGAATCAAAACGATCGGCATCTGAGTGGACAGCAACTGGTGAACCTCGTCCAAAGCGCCCGAAAGCACAACAATCGGCTGGCAAGGTTATGGCCTCGGTATTTTGGGATGTGCGTGGTGTAATATTCATCGACTATCTTGAGAAAGGACATACCATTAACAGTGACTATTATATAGCGTTATTGGAGCGTTTGAAGGCCGAAATTGCAAAGAAACGACCGCATATGGCAAAGAAAAAACTTTTGTATCATCAAGACAACGCACCGTGTCACAAGTCAATCAAAACAATGGCAAAACTACATGAATTGAACTTCGAATTGCTCCCACATCCACCGTATTCGCCAGATTTGGCTCCCAGCGACTACTGGCTGTTCGCAGACCTGAAAAAAATGCTTGCCGGTAAGAAATTTCGCACGAATGAAGAGGTTATCGCTGCAACTGAGGCCTATTTTGAGGCAAAAGATAAATCGTTCTACAAAAGTGGTATTGAAATGTTAGAGCGGCGCTGGACTGATTGCGTTGCTCTTCATGGAGATTACGTTGATGAATAAAGCTAATTTTGAACCAAAAAGAACGGTGTTTTCTTTGTTAGGCCCGGGACTTTTCAGCCCATGTGTTATCTTGCTTAGTCTGCTCAAAATATCAAATGTATATTTTACAATTAGATTTAATAATTATTTAGTAAATCACAATATGAGCACCGAGAATAAACTATGAATTTTGGTGCCCCTTATCTAGATTTGAAATTTCGGATTCAGACATAGAATCAGGCTGAAATATAAATACTGTATTTGAGATCTGGAAACCGAAACATATGCTAGTACCAAGATCGTAGCTGTTTGTACCCAGGTAATGCGAGCGGAAGGCACATGCACTAATTCCGCATGTAGTTTGGGGAACACGAGAAACTAAAAACAGATAAATATTCTTTTTCAGGGGTAAGTCGCGCTTTAACATGACTTTTCATGAGTGTTGTGTTCAAATATGAAAACTCTAATGGCGACTTGTTTGAAATAAAGGCCTTTTCATTTTTAACAATAAAGTTAGGTACTTTCACATTGGGGAAAAATTAGCAAGACACATTCCACTGATTAGGGTGCTGATTCTTATGGAAGCTTTCACTTGAACCGGAAGATTTCCTCATGTGGGTATCGGATTGCCGCAATTCACCTTGCTGAAACACGTGGTTTATCAGGAGGTCGGCCAAGATTCATTTGAACTTAGCCTGTAGACTGCTTCTGGTCTCAATTATTCCCATATAACAAGACTAACCATATATAAAGTTGGTTCGAAATGAGTTAAAATATCACTAATTGACCTTAAGGGGATAATCGTGATTTAAATATTCGTAAATCAGAAAAGATGTGAAAGTTAAGCGTTAAAGTAAATCCGATAATTCCGGAATAAAGAGATTTATATGCAACCTAATGATAGCAATAAAACTCTTTATGTAACATTTTCAAAACTAAGATTAACAGTTATCTTCTTGAAGAGGGTTTACGGAAACATAGAACATTATAAATCCAATTATTATAAGTAGTATCTCTGACAGCCCCGCATTTCACATCACCATCGCCCTTCATCCTGACAAGTGGGCAATTCACTTACCCACAATGGCTTTTCAGGCGTTTCAGTGACATCAATATCTCAGTTTGGGTTTGGGATCATGCTTCGGTGAACCTTGACCATCACCATCAGCAGCTACTAGAGAATCAGAACTTATTTCTGTATTAGATAATGTGGGTAACTATGGCTTTTCGTCTATAGAAGTCGGAGAGTGTATGGTATTATCAAAGGAAATATTTGATACATAAGACTTAGATTGTCAGTATTTAGGAGCAACTTTTAAAATAATCAGTTACTTTAAATATACTACAGATTAGCCGATAAAACCCGACAGCCATAGTCGAGTGGTCTGCGGCATTAGGCTGTGGATCATTTACTGTGAATGTCTTGGATTCAAATCCCACTTCGGGCATAGGTGTTTTTAACTGTCCTAGTTTACTTCTATGTCTGTGTGGTGTCGTAATGGTTACAGTGTAATCCGTGCAAAGCGTTCAACAGGTTAAATAATCTGATATAAAGCTGTTACCTTTTTATATATATAAAACAGTGGTTAGCGCGTGCCTTCGGTGCCCGTGGTCATGGGTTCAATTTCCGGAGAGGCACTCAACAATTTCGATGTTGACCCAGCATCGTGAGGACAATTGGGGAGTTATCTTAAGTAAGAGGTAGCGGACTCCAGTCTAGAAAGCCGGCATTTGGGACTTCGGGTGTCGATGCGTTGACTACACCTTCCCACTTTGAACGTAAGTCCGCTGGTAGGAACCAAGGGACTGGGTGCCAAGAATTTAGTTTGTTTTAATTATCATAAATGCCTTCTTTATTATTAATTTTTTCCAATATTTACTTTTCAACCAGTTTGCGAAATTCAGAGCTAGCTACTTGTTTTCTTTTTAATTCATGTTCATAGTTAGCACAACTAATCACAAGGAAAAACAATCTTTTCGATAAAATTCGCCTCGCGTCTTTCGTAGCTCTAAGTTTAGTTATTTTTAGCTTTTTTTTTTTAAAGGTGAATGGCGTTTTATCACTTTCCCCTTGCTTTCCCTATTTTTTTCTGGTTTTACCTATGTTTCTTTTGCACGGACATTGCGCCTATATGCACATGCTTAGTGTGTTCGTTTACAAGAGCGGGCCATTTTCCTGCCACTATAGAAAGTAAGAGTGCCCTGTATCAGAGAAATATTAATTGACGTAAGTGAACATATCTGTGATGAAGTCATAATTTATCAGTTTTTGCATCGTACATAGTTTCCTCATCCTCATTAATCTCTTCACCCCCGCTTCCTGAATTCCAGTTCTAGTATTCTTTCTTGATGGGGGACTGATGTCTCATGTAGGCTTATTAACTATAACATCAGCAATAAAGAAAGTGGGGTTTAATTTGCACTAATTTTAGAACATCACGTTAATTAAATAATAATAATAATAATAATAACACGGAGCGAGCTCAGGCTACTTGTTAGGATTCTTGCTTCGCAATTGGATAATACCGGGTTTGAATTCGGAGACCAGCCATCCTGACTGAGGATTTTCCAGGGTTGTTCCTCAGTTATACTGGGCAAATGCTAGGTTAGTACCTTGATCTAAGGCTCTGGAGACCTTCCTTCCATTCCTTTTCCAATGTTTTCATCTGTTGATTACTACAGTGTACAGTGGCCTCTGAGGATGTATCTGGTAGCTTATATTAAATAAACAATAACGACATAATATATCTTCACGAAACGTGTGGGTTAATTTAACTACAGCCTTACAGTCCCAATAGATAGCTAAAGTTTTAATATCAATTTCCTGACTTTTAAATACTATTTTCATATTTTTTCAGCTTTCAATTTTCTCATGTATGTTCCACCGAGAATTAAACCTGAGATCACATGAAGAAATGCGAATATGTTAAATATTTTTGAACACTTGAATATACAAAACACAAAACGCTTCAATGATACGATGCATGGATATGTTTTGGTTACGTCCTGCAATGTATGATTAAAGAAACCTGGAGGGTGAAGAAAAAATAACAGAAATCTCTTTTATATTTACTCCTTCAACAAACTCCTGACCTCAGAAGGGCAAGCCATAAGTTAGGTAATAAAGTCGTACAACGAACACTTTTATTAATACTAATAATACTACACAACCATATCGCTCTTCTGAAATTCTCGTGTGTATGTTTACAAATCTACTGTTGTTCCACGCCAACCAGTCTATATTTTTTGCTGTACCTTTGAAGTGAAAGATATTCATTATTACATTTGTTGATGGTTGGACTCTAGTAAGTCAGAAACTACTATTAATAAAGAGTTTGTTTTGTCCAGTATTCCTACGATTAGAAGGGTCTATCTAAAATATATTTCATTTGTATATGAGAAAATAAGAAAGTTTATTTTCCAAGAATAAAATAAATATTTTCAATGTGAAGTTAACATTAAGTTTCGAAGAGGAGCTAAACAGAAGAATTTGTTACCATTTACATCAGTTTTCAGACAATTCAGTATATTCTGAAATGGTAAGAAGGCAAACTTGGAAATATTTTACTAAAGAGACTTCGATGTAAATATTGCAAGGTTAAAATAAAATAAAGAACAAAGGTAGCACAAACGTGTTATGGAAACATTTAAAAGCACAGCAACCTACTATATTAGTGAATCTGAAAAAAGTTTTGACGAATTTTAGATATTCAATTTTATCATCACAATTTCAGATGCAGGTTTGGATACGAATCAAGATCTGAGATTGGAATTTCGGATCCAGATCCGAGATCCGGACCCAGATCCGAGATCCGAATTTCGGATCCGGATCTGAGGTTCGGATCCGGGATCCGGATCTTGGATTCGGATCTAGGTCCGGATCCGGCAAGATCCGGATCCGGATCTCACTGGATCCGGGATATTCGGATCCGAACTGCATCTAAGGCTTGATATTCATTTGGTGCAGACCAAGAGAGATCACTGAATAGGATATTTTGACTTTATGTTTCTTGTAAATACTGCTCTAATGCGTTTTAGATTTATTTTCTTGCGGCTACCCACCAACTGCGTGCATATTTACAATATGGTTGCAAACTGACAGGTTATAAAGACGGTTGTTTGGTATTGTTGGTCATTTCTGTTAGGTATACTTACACTAGGAGATTTGTTTCGTGACCCAGCGAGGATTGTGGTGGTCAGAATAAGCGGAGGAAGTCGCTGTCATTAAACAAATCCAATCCAGTCAAAATGGAACAGATCCACTTACTGCTAATTTCACCACTGTATCTTCACCGTACACGCACAATAGTATCGTTATGAAGGATACTTTTTAGTACTGTTTGTGTGTTGGTACATGGAGTATACGGTATGTTACGAAAATGTGTCACAGAAATTTGGAAACAGATTTCTTACATCAAAATAAGAAAAAAACTTCATATGGACCAGTGCTCTAAAAGTTCATAGCTCCACTACTATGGGACCTATCGTAGTCGGATCAAGACAACACTGAGGAACAAATATATGAACTGTCCAAATATCCATGTTTGAAAATGCTCCAGTACTTTTACACCAATTTGTAGAGAGGTAGGCGGAGGGTGATCATGTACTCCCAAGCAACCTCTCTAAAATGATTGTGCAAGTACCGGAGGTTCTGAAAAATGGATATTGGGATAGTTCGTTTCCTCAGTGATGTCTTGGTGCGACTACGATTTCTACAGTAGTGGAACTATGGACTTTGAAGTTAATTTTTTCACGTTTTCGGCACCCTATACCGACAAAACTACGCACTTCCGACCACAGGTCCATATGGACTTCTTTTTTCTTATTTTGATGCAAGAAATGTATTCCCAAAACATTGTGACAAATTTGTAATACCCTGTATGTTCGGTGCGAATATAATTGAATTCATTAAACATTACTCTTTATGAATTAATCGATCATACCTATAAATTTTTCAAAAATGTCCCTGTTAATCTGCACTATTCTTTTAATTTGTAAATGTACATTTAAAAAATCGAATCTACAGCTGAACTTTGTGCTTATCCCCTGTAGTTTAAGCCTTTCCGAGCTGATTAACAATGGAGCTGGGAGGGGAGAATTATTTGGATGATTTAGGGTAAATTCTACCCACAAAAATTGAAAATATCTGAAGAACGTGATTATTAATCTTGGCAACACAACTGTAACTAAATAACGCAGAAAACATATTTAATGGAAGCTTACTACCATGTAATGCAGCTGTCCACACTGCACACGACATACAAATTTCAGTATCTTGCATGGACTTTCCTAAGATATTGTAACGGTAACTTTAAATAGCGTCCTCTCCTTTGCCATCGGAGTACTAACCCACTGTCTAGCTGGCGTGGTTCTTCAATGCAGTACTCGAAAGCGAATAATGCGATGGGTAATTGCTGATAACGGTTCGTTCGCGTATAACGATAAATGAAACTTAACTGGAATCACTACTCTTCCAATAGAACTTAGAGATTAAATAGATGGTAGTTGAGTGTGTTACGTTTCATAGAAGAGGTTGAGTTCAGAGTTAGCGTTATGGACTCGGCTGTTTAGCTCTGAGAGGATATGATATGTGTATGGGAGTTAATAGGGACGTCAGCATCGAGGCTATGTGTCCCCGTCACGATCTGATAAAATATGGTATTGGTCTCATAGCATAGATAAGGTAATGGTACTAGAGATTGAGTGTCTGACAGTAGAAAGTTCTCAGTTTATATCCTACGAAAGAGAAAGTGCTGAAAATGTGGAAGTTCTTACGATTGTCAGCTTGGTATCTTGAACCAGTAATGGGCAAACTTTAGAAGAGGGCCAAAGAAATAAAGAGAACTTCATTCGGGCCAATATCATTTGTATTAAAAACAACAATAATACATTTCCAATAGTACAATAGTATAAAATTCGTATTATACTTAAATTCTTAGAAGTGAAGGAAAATGCTCATTTGTCAGCTTATTTCTAATAATACTCTTCCAAAGTAAATCTTTTCTTTTCATTCATCAAATTAGAAATCATAACCTATCGTGGGCCGAGTAGAATCTTCTAGGAAATCACGTACGGCTCGCGGGGCGTAGTTTACCTGTTACTATTTTATACCGCCCGACCATGCCAGCTAACATTATTTGTCCATGTTAGATATAATGTACTAAAGTTTTTCCTTCTTTCTTCTATTTCTACAGTCTGGACGAAGCATATTGGAATACCAAAACCAAGCCAAAATGTTGTTCCGTAAACTAGGTGCTCAAAGTCCTGCTAGATGTACCATAGAAACGGGCCCATATTTGTTTCAGTAAGTACTTATTTTTACAGCTACTTTATGTGTACTATTACCGGTGAGCACTCAGAATCACAATGAAATAACATAAAAATCTTATCTTATGAGGACTCGAATCTTTTATCTTTCTCTTACTGTGTGGCAAATGGGATTCGAGCTTCTGCGAGTCGAACGAGTACATTTCTGCCTTTTAATTTGTGCACAAAACCAGTTTCTTTCTTGAGAGTCAATACCTATGGGTGATGTTATTCTAGGGAAGAGCAGATTGATCTTCGAGGGGGATTTGGTATCGTTTATAGGGGGCCATGTTCTTTGGACTGGGAAAGCAGTAAGTCACTTTGCCCGGGTGAAAAATGTTGCCTTGATCCACAGGGTCTGAAAAAACCCGGGTTTCTTTGAAAAACCGAACCTACCTGGGCCCATATGGATTTTATCGGGTATTTTCGGTTTAATTGGACTCTTTTCGAAATATTTCAATGTCTCTGGGGTAAAAATGTTAAAATGTGATTTATATTTCAAGATTGTCATTGTCACAACTTGCAACAATATTCTATTCACTGCTGTTTTGAAAAAGTATCCGCCATTTTAAAATTTTACATTGGATCGCCGAGAAAATATATACAGCAAATTTAAAATGTCTCGTGCTTCTACCCTTAAAATTTCAACTCAAAAGACCGCAAGTTGTACCCTGTAGTGTGTGTGATACAGGCAGACAAACGAAAAAACGTAGATCGAGACATGCAGTGAGGTTCGCTAAATATAAACACCAAATATATTAATTTAAAACAAACATATAATTCATGTTTTATAAAATAATTGTTTCAGAGTATCTTATATGAAATAAATATTTTCTAGCGTAAAATAAATTATTTTATTGTTGAAGTTCACTTCCGATACTTCGTGTGTTCAATTACGAAAATTTCCCGAGCACTTGTTGCAAGACGATCATTTCTGGAAAATTAATTTAAAACAATTAACAAAGATATAATTGATGTTTTATAAAGTAAATGTTTCAAAATGTCATAAATGAAATTTAATACCTTCCAGCGTTAAAATAAATAGTTTTATTGTTGAAGTATTCACTTCCGATACTTTGTGCTTTCCATTACGGGTATTTCCCGAGCACTTCTTTCACGATGGGTTTTTCCCCAAAATGCAGCTTTCTTTACTGTACATCGAAACTTCCACTAGTACGGAAGTTTGAATTCAGCACTTGAAATAGTAAGCGTTACGTAGTCTTCGGAACTCCGAGCATTAAGCTTCTTAAATTTGACAAGATTTTTTACGCTGTTGCTGGTGTTGATTCTAAAGAATGCTTAATTGAAGAGTAGCAACAAATGACTAAACTAAACTGTTGTAGTGGAAAACTATTTTTTTTTTTTTTTTTTTTTTTTGAAGAATACCTGGTTACCATCAAAGGTAAGAAACAATGCTAATAGTTTTACTAACGTATTTACATATTTACTAGTAGTATATAGCCTTAAACTCGTCAAATGTATGATGGATAACGTCCCTCGGCGTCGCCGAGTCGACGAGCACACTATTCACGGAAAGTATTTTCTAAAATATAAAATTCCATATTTTACTTCAAATAGGCTATAAGCATAATCCATACATTAATTTGTTCTATAATTATCTCTGCTAAGGTGTTTTTTTTAAATTCATTCAGTGCATTTGGAATTGTAAAGGTCTTTTATTGAATGTTGTTGTATACCTTAACGTGAAAGGAAAGTCTAATTCGCCCAAGGGACGTCCAAAACCTGATAAAAATCACTTTTAATGTGATCACCTTAGTTGTATCAGTAATATATTAACAAAAAGCCGAAAACCCAGGTAGGTTTTATGGTGGTTTTTTTCAGGTGGATTGTTGATCCGTCCCTGCGTATGTCTTCAGGTGGCAATGGTAAGTGGCTCACATTTTGTAACGGTGGCAAGATTTGACATTCATAATCAGCACATGACCCTAATATCGTTTAGAAAGTCCTTTTTAGTTTGTAATATTATTATATTTCAGTATTTATTTTTTTGTCCACTGTCATGTGTTAGTTAAATGGGTGTTCGTGTAGCACGGTTTGATTGACGCTGATGATATGGGAGTTTAAGAGTTAGCTCAGGATAATAAAGAGGGCTGTTTGAATAAGTTAAACTGGTCAAGAAAAACAGAAATATTCGTGAAAGACTTAAAATGTCAGTTTCAACTTGTTAGTTAGAAATGTGTTGTTTTCTTCTGCAATTCTCGTCGAAGTATTGGTAGCTGTCAATGCCAGAAATAAATCAACGTTAAAATTATAGAAAAACCTGATCTCTGGACTGCTGAGGAATAAAGCGTCAAAAGCTGGAAACTTGTCGTGATGCTGGTAGAACAATTTTCACTTGTCCTCTCCAATCCAGCGATATGTATTTTCTTAGTAATTAGTAAGATTGCATAATAACGATTATGTGTGTTCTAACCAGGGTTGGCAAAAACCATGTTTTTTATTGAAAAAAAAAAACGGTTTTTTGGTTTAAACCAGTTTTTTTTTTTTTTTTTTTTTTGGTTTAAATAATTTACTCTATCTATTTATATTAGATATGGACAGAAATTAGTTTGTTCCACCTTGGTGTTATTATGGAACAGCAAGATTATGCTGGAAGGGGTCACATAAACTTGAAGGAGAATCCAAACCGCTTCTCGGCTTACATCCAAGAGAAATTGTCCATTTGGACACGAAACCGGGACTAATTGGTCATAAATGCGATTGCCGACTCACTTACGAAGGACTCCTGATAAAAATACGTTGCACTGATCTTTACATAGGCCTACTTATTAATATAATTGTCAAAAGTTATTTCAGAAGGACAAAAAGATAACCAGTTACACAAGTAAAAACATTATACAGTATCATATATAAATGGGGAAACTCCCGCCTTAGTCATTGGGAAAATCCTGTTACTTTAAATGTATTTGTATGTAAAATTTTAAGGTCAACATATCGAAATCACTACGCTAAAACTGAGGTATTAAATTACAAATTTGGTATGTAGATATCATTCAATAAAATTAAAACAAAGTCAAATCCAAGCTAATGTTGGAAGCTACGAAGACAGTTGATAAATTTTGCCAATTTCTATCAATATATTTAAGCAACCTTGGCTTCTTTATAAAACAACAGGCATTCATTCAAGTAGAAATATATAATTTGGTTTCATTTCGTATGTTTAGGCTTAAAATCCTTATGAAATACCAAGGTTACACGAAGACTTTCGCTCAGAGGGATACCTCGAATCGCTACTTGGTTTACACTTGAAAGATGGGTTGTGGTTCGACCGAGAATTGAACACGGGACCCCTTGATTAAAAGGTGAAAAGTAGATAAACGTAATGCGGATGGTTTGATATGTGGAAACATCATCATGAAGTTCACACGATTTAAAGCATTTTTCGGTGTTTTTTTTTTGGTTTAAACCAGTTTTTTTTTTTCAAACAGCTGGTTTAAACCACCTTGGTTTAAACCAGCCAACCCTGGTTTTAACAGTAACACAAAATTCTCATCCATTATGAGCTTGCAAGACAGACAAAATTTGCAAACGGTTTCGAGGCTCTCCTCACCTCTTCCTTGGCTTATGTAAAGAAAAACTTAGGGGGTGTTAGATTTCTGGGCTGTTAGCATCTAAGGCCATTTAGCCCATCACATACTGTATATGAGAAATGACATCTCTCGGAGAGCACACTATCCGATGAAAGGGAAGAAAGAAAGGAAGCAGCCTGGGACCATTAAGTTAGGTACCATCCCGGCATTTGCCTGGTGTGAATGAGGGGAACCCAGGAAAGACCTCACTCAAGATGGCTGGTCTGAAAAAGCTGTTACACTTTTTCAACCGAGTGACCCCACTGAGAATCGAACCCGGGACCGCTCGTGTAAAGAAATACTTATTGCTGCAGAAAGGACATGATGTCAGAAAGTCTCTGCTTCCTGCATCCTGAAGACTAAAAGTGATGGTATGTTTGTAAGTGAAATAGTAAAATTTCCTTTCCTTAGTTCCCCATGAGAGCTCATGTGGTTCGGATCCCACGTTTATAAGACCTCGAAGTTGAAAAGGACGTTAAATTCCAATTCACTCAACATTGTTTTCGTCGTAATTTATGGGTAATGGAAAATCATTGTTTCTGTGTAAGATCAAAAAATAACAAACGTTTAAAATATAAGTTAATTAAATGTTATCAAGATAGCCAATTGAGGTTCTCTATTTATTTTTGCGCTTACATAAAATACATACCAAGAACTTCTCGTTACCCATCACGGTGGCTCAGTGGTAGAGCATTCACCTCCGGTGCGTTGGGTCCCTGGTTTGTTCCTAGCTTGCGCCAGGTGGAACTTGTGGTGGACAAACACTGTCTTCGTGGGTTTTCTCGGGGTTCTCCCGTTTCGTCCTCTTTTCTTCATTCCACCATTTCATTCATTTCTCATAATCACTGTCTCTTTAGCCTAGCCTGTATAATCGTGGGACGTAAAATTGAAATATTTCCTTTCATTCTTTTCGTTACCCATAACTTAGGAAGAAAAGGAAGTCTTGTTATCGAACTATAAATATCTCCCAATACTTTTATTATAGAATGGCGTTTCTCAACCTGAAGGTCGGGACCCCTAGGGAAGTCGTGAGAGCAATACATGGGGCCGCGAATTGAGGTGAAAAAGATACATATAATTAGGATATAGACTATAAAAAAGGGGTACGATGGCTCAATTGTAGAGCGTTTACCTCTGGTGCGTGAGCTACCTGGTTCGATCTCCGGACAAATAACTTTGCAGTGGACAACATCTTGTCCTTGTTTTTTTTTTTTCGGGGTACTCCCGTTTCCTCTCATTTTCTCGTTCCACCAATTCTTGCTGTAATCATCGTCGCCCTTACCCTAAGAGTCATAATATGAGACATTAAACTGAAAGACTTCATTTCATTTTATAGAGCGGCGTTCTTAACTGAGTGTCAGGACCCCTAGGGGAGTCGCGAGAGCAATATATGGGGGTCGCGAAGGGAGGTGAAAGAGAGAAATATAGTTAGGATCTAGTAGTTTAAAAGTATGTTTTTAAATATTATTTCGAATTTCTTATTTTGATATATATTTCCATATATCCAAGTATAGCGAAGAATATTAAATAAATAAATAAAGAGTCGTTTAAAAAAACTGGAATAAAAGAAGAATATAATTGATGAAAAACTGAGGAAGGGAATTGGTTTCTTTTGGGATTCTTTGTTAATCTTTGCAGAGTTGTATGTGTAAGGCTTCCAGACATATACAACTGTGAGCAATAATCAGAAAGCTTACTTCAGACCGGAAATTGCATATGGACGTTGCTGACAAGAGGATGTCATAAAAGGGGGTCGTGATATAAAACAGAAGGTTGCTGACAAGAGGATGTCATAAAAGGGGGTCGTGATATAAAACAGGTTGAGAAAACCTGGGCTACAGGAGAAACAAGCGGAGAATTACATAATCTGTCTTACATAGCAACAAGCTTTTCTTTAGATGCATCGAGGAATGGTGAGATGTGCCTCTAAACAGTTCACAGATTGTTTTTTGAATGTTTTAACATATGAGAATTTTTATTTACTCTTATTAGACCTGCATTTCATCTTACAAGTTAGTAGTTAGTAATTACGAGGCGCATCCAGAAAGTAACTTTCCTACGAGTCCCATGGCTAGGAAACTGTGTGTTGCGCGAAACGACTGCTGCTAATGAGAGAATAAGGTATTAGCATGGCGCATGCGCCAGCGGAACTCCTCTAGTGCTCTCAGTAACGTCATGGCAGTGGTGGAAGATGCGAGCACTGATAAAGTTTTTTGAATGCACAGAGAAAACACTGCGGAAATTGAGACGGGCCATTCAGAACAAGCGGCGTGGGATGTTTAGTGCTGGTGTTGTTCTGCTTCATGATAATGACCGCACACACACAGCTCGCCGGACAACCTGCAGCAGTTCGGCTGAGACACGGAGGAGATTGTCAAACAGTGGTTCCAATTTCAGGCGGACGATTTCTATTACAGGTATAGATAAGTTGGTCCCACGGTATGACAAATGTCTAAATTCGGTGGTGAGTATATTGAAAAATAGCTGAATACACCCTGTATCTGGTATAATGATTGTTTCCATTCGGTTGTGTTTCTGTTCAAGGCCTTTGGGAAAGTTACTTTCTGGATGCGCCTCGTATTATGTGTTTTATATTCTCAGCTTCCTGAAATAATTGTACTTTTTTTTTCAGTTACCTAATCGAAAACGACGTGTGTTACTTAGTGTTATGTGAAAAGAACTATTCAAAACGGTTAGCGTTTTCCTATCTAGAAGATCTTGCTCAGGAATTTCATTCTCAATATGGTAACCGTGTTAGCACAGTGTCAAGGCCGTACAGCTTCATAGAATTTGGTAAGAATTCGTCAATAAGATTAAGATGTACATTTTTAGCTTTTAGTTTATACAAAGTGTGATCAAAATGTACGGTGAATGTATTGCACAGTGCCATCTGTCGATGTATCAATTTCAACAAGTAAGCCCGATAGCTTAAAACTTTAGTACAGTGTCGAGGTTGAACGAGTTGTGAGATATTAGTTGGTTTCCAGAGACAGAAGAGTGAGGACGTGTTAAGAGTGTCTGTCACGCAACAACATTAAGTTTTGTTCTAAGCTTCAAAAGAGTGCCAAAGAAGCTCACGAGATGTCAAAAATCAGTGTTTGGAGGATGAAATGGTGGCATTGAAGACTGTTTACAAGTGGTATGAGCGATTCAAAAGCGACAAGGAGTCGGTTGAAAATGAGCAACGATCGAGACGTCCTTCGACATCAAAAACAGATGAAACTGTGCAAAAATGGCACAAACAGGCGAATGACTATTCCAGAAGTTTCCGAAGAATTAAACATCGTGTATGGGCCTGTGAAAAGCATTTTAACCGCCGATTAAATTGGCAAGTGGCTTTTTTCTTCACCACGAAAACGCGCCGTGCCACACCTTGCTTTTGATCCGCGGGTTTTTGGCCGAAAAAAGTATTCTTGTCTGTCCATATTCACTATGTTCTCTAGATATATCACCATGCGACTGTAGGCTCCTCCCACAGTTTAAAATCGTGCTTAAAGGAAAACGTTTTGACACCATTCCTGACATTGAGAGAGGACCACGACAGAGCAGCTGAACGCCCTTCCAAAATAATATTTTCAGAAATGCTTCCAGTTATGGATTCAACGTTGCGATAAGTGCATTGCGATAAGCCAAGGATAGTACTTTGAAGGAAATTAAATCAAATGCCATATAAAATTGTTACATTGTTTCTAATAAAATTATTTACCATATTTTTTGATCACACCTCGTATACAAACATAAACAAAGTGTCTATCGGTCACGAAAATCATGAAAAAGTTACGAAATCAGAAAACGGTAAGGAAAGTCAAGAAAAAATCACGGACTTTAGCTTTTAGGTCACGAATTTTTTTAAAAATATGTACAAATATAAGTACAGACTGAAAAATTTTGTTCTATAAAAAGTCAAAATCCACCACCAAAAATGTCTATGGTGGGCTTTAGACGCTACCAAATCGCAAGCAAAGCACAATTCTATCACATGCATAAAATTTCGACCTAATTCGCACCCAAATTCCCTCTTCGGAATGTTACGAAATTTTATGGTTTGGTAAAGAAAAGGTGATGAAAAAGTCACGAAAATTAATTTTGGGATTTTAACAGATACCCTGATAAAATGACTAGTCAGTTAATGGTAATGCATGTTTTGTGATTGTGTTGTGTAATTCATTTTTCTTTTTTTAATTTTATTTTGATCTGCCCATCTTTCTGAATATACGAGGGTTGTTACAAGAGTTAACTACGAAAGAAATAGCTGGAAGTTCAAGTATAGTGTTACTTTTAAACATAGTCCCCTAATAATTCAAAATAGTGCATAATAATCCTCAGTTACTGTTTGTCCCTTTGGATAATAATCCACCATCCCTCGTTAAATTAAAAAAAAAAAAAAAAAAAAAAAAAAAAAAAAAATAGCCCGACCTCTCCTGCAGAGAGTACTGATTGGCCTTCTTTGATGGGGTGCCAATGGTGGACCTACATCTCATCTGCTGTTATGAATCGAGTTAGAAAGGCATCTGAACTTGTCGGGAGAATTGTTCCTTGAAATGTTGCGTGTGTCCATCTTTTGGTTAAGGGTTAAAAGTTTGGGTACCCATCTCGCTTGTTGTCATTTCCGCATTGTGGGTAATAATCCCATCAGCGCTTACAGTTGACAAGCGACAATCTCAGCAGTCTGCCTAATGATACTGTCATGGACTTCGTAAATGTTTTCCTGTGTTCATGCTTCAACGGGTCTTCCAGGTTTGATGGTTATCTTCAGTGCTGTTTCTCCCCTTCTTAAATTCAACTGCTAATTTCGTTGCTGTGGCCTGAGAAGGGGGACTATCGTCTAATATAGTAACTGTGTTGGCGTGGATATCCTGCGTCGTGAAACCCTTCTTGCGAAGATATTTTATAACTGCTCTTGTCTTCAGTTTCAAAATTAAGTCAAAAGTCGCTAACTCTGGGGTCTTCTTTAGCTACAAAATTATATATGAGAGAATATTTACACCAAATTTGTTAAGGTTCAATGAAGTTTTTGATGTCTAGTTATTTCTTAGGTAAGCAACTTTTGTAACAACTCTCGTATATAAGCTCTTTTTACAATAAAAGTCTTGTTTTGGCATATAAACACCTAAACATTGCAACAGGCCGTAATATAATTGTAGTTTCTAAGAATAAGCAAGCAAAATGCTCAGATCTAAAACATATCTCGTTTCATTGGATAATATACTGAGATGTTTCTTCATTCTTTATACAGGGTGGCGCCGAGTCGACTGATACATTTCAAACTTGAATATTGCGCAGGTGCAATAACTTATATTAATTGGCAGGCTGGGAACAGGAAGAGGAAAGAACGTCATGTTATATGGTATGTCGCAATGGAGCACAAAACATCGTGTAATCTCAATTCGTTCGAAACTAAGTCTGTGCTAGAAGTGCAACGTTTTATTTAAACGAAACTTTGATGTTAGTTGACATGGTAAGGTTCCGTCTCTAAATTCCATATTGGTTTGGGTGAAGAAGTTTGAAGAGACTGGTAGTGTGTTGGATGTGAAACGTGGACCTCCAAGAACAGTACGAACTTCTTTAGAACGTGCAGAACGTGGTAATACCATGTTCTGTGTTCCAATACTCCGTTGCTACTGATCATATAACCTGGCGTTCTTTCCTCTTTTGGTTCCCATCCTGTCAACCAATGTAAATTATTACATCTGCGCAATATTCAAGTTTGAAATGTGTCAGTCGGCTCGGCGCCATTCTGTACAAACTTGTGGCAGGAGTGGTGTTACTTGCTGTAACTCAACTGCAGGGAAAACCACAGATGTTTTTGTTTTGATTTCAGAATTAGAGTGTGTTCTTACACAATATGTGAAACACAACCTTATTTAAATGTCTGGGTTCCAAACTTTTTTACGGGAACAATTGCTTGGAAATAAAGTTGCCAATAATATCGATCCAGCCACTAATGGGCGTTTCTAGTGTAGCATAAAATGTTCGTTAGACCTTTCGTTTCCTTAACCCGTAAATCTTCCCGCTCACTTTTCGAGCTGGAAAAACTCTCATAAATAAAAGCACAAATCCCAAGAATTCGTACCTCTTCTTGAAGAAGTAAATATTTAAATACTTCATTACATCAGTTTGTCTAGTGAGTTAAAGTAGGAATTTCGCTTTATGTTAAACATATCAGAGATCCAGTGCGAACACCAGAGAACAATGTGCTTGCAATATGTTTGGCAGACTACATAAAGGGACAAGCGTCGGTAGAAAAACTGGGTGCTAATGTGGCACAAAGTCCAACTGAACACTGATTAGGCAATGTTATAACAGTGAGTTACTTTTCTGGGTATATTGTTTATTTTTGTAAATTTAAACATTCAGATAGCTTCTGCTAGTTACTTCTTTCTGTATATACATAAATCTCATTGGTATTTTAAGTTTACGGAGATTAATCTGAGATAATGTTTATACGAGAAATTAAATACTAAAATATAGAACTCTATTTACACTTTAACCACCGGTATTTTGAGTAAATTTCGCGTAAGTAAGGAACGTACGAGAGATCATATTTTAGTCATTGTTCGTATCGTCTTCGACGAACAGGAGAAAGCAATGCGATCACTTGTTAATCTAACAATGATGTTTTCTACATTTTTTTTAAAAAGCAATTTTGGTGTTAAGATTGGTGTAATCGTGAAAAACATATCTGTAGTATTTTACTAATTTTGTGTTAATGTGCGGGGAGCCACTTGGATCAAAAATGTGCTAAAAACATTAAATCAAAATGTGGTCTTCTTCAATGTTTGAAAGACTAATATATAATATCTTTTTTTAATCACAGATACTTACATTCATAAAGCAAAGAAAGTGTTCACTGATTCCAGGACAAGGAGAAATTTATCGGCGTTAAACACAGAACTCCAAGATGTACAAAGGATAATGGTGCAAAATATAGACGATGTTCTTCAGCGGGGTGCTGTATTGTCAGGTAAATTTTAGTTATTTATGTTTTGCTTAATTCCCCTCCCCCGCTCCTCCATACATATCTGGTCCAGACATACTAGATTAAAATAATAAGACTCAGGGACATGTTGATAGTAATTTGACAAGAAGCTTACAAGTGTAAACACGAACGAAATGATAATAATTATTAGTACTATATCGGTTTTAAACCGGTTTTAACTTAACGATCTGACAATCGTCTCGGGCAAGTGGAGATTATTGGAAGAATTCTTGTTGTTCAAAGAACTTTCTGACAATATGACAGGCGTTCAAAATTGCTGATTTTTGTAGGTTTGTTAGAAGATGCTTTTCATTTATATTCCAATTGTGTCAAAATTCTTTTAGAAACAATAGATATAACTTTTTGTTTCCGTATCCTTTCGATTTTTTTTTTCAGCTCTTGGTAATTTTTGTATTAAATGTTATACGTATGTTGTGAGTCAATGGCACAGCAACATGTATGAGAATCACTTTTGGTTCCATTTTCAACGAACTTAAAATGTTTTTACTGAATTCTCTATATCTGTGTGTGTGTGTCTGTTATTTGCGATTTTTTTTTTTTTTTTTTTTTTTTTATTTTAAACCCTTCATTGAATAAGAGCATCAAAAACTATCTCAAAGAAGTGATAGAATTTTTTACGTCACTCTTACCATTCACGAGATATTGGCCAAGAAAAGTTCCGGTTTCGGTTGATTTAAGGAGCCATATCTCGGGAACTGTAAGTCATACAGAGAGAATATCGGTGTTGATCAATACCAATATTGATTCAATAATTATTACGTCATTAGTTAATTTAATTAAATAAATTTAGTATACATTCGTTCTGGCAATGCTCTTCGAGCGTTCTCAAGTGTTTATTATTATTATTATAGCATAAAGTCCGTTCTCAGGCACTCAGATCACAATGAACTGTACTACAACAGCATACTCCCTACATTACAGAACATCCCTGATGGTTGAATATATATTTTTATATGATATATGGAGGAAACAACCAATTTTATCTAATATAAATCGCCCTACAGGTGCAAAGATTAGACCTACAGGTCAGTCCACAACCAGGGGGCACGGTGACTCAGTGGTAGAGCGTTCAACTCTGGTTTGTGGAGTCCCAGATTCGATTCCCGCTCACGCCAAGTGGACTTTATGGTGGACAGACGCCGTGTCCGTGAGTTTTCTCGGGGTTCTCCCGTTTTTCTCCTCACTTTCTTCATTCCACCATTTCATTCATTTCTCATCATCACGGTCTCTCTTAGCCTAGCCGGCATAACCGTGGGACGTAAAACTGAAAGATTTCACTTCATTTAATTTTTTAACTTCTTTCGAAACTAAAGTTAGTTTTAGTAAGAAAAATAAAATAATTTCCACCTGCCATGTGCAAATGTAGTTTAATTTTATCCTTTCCCTTTATTTGCGTAAGGGACGCGGAAGTTTCTCATTATACATAACTTGCATGAACAACGAAAACTTTAACGAATTAACTAAAATTGGTCAATTAAAAGAAGTAAACGAAGGTACACTCATGTCCAAAATGACTATCGCATATCTATAACGTCTTCTTGTAAGAATATAATTTGAAAATGATTTTGCAGGGTATTTTTAATACTGATACTATGTGTATAATCGAGAAATGTATATTTGTGGTAAATTTCATAAGAAAATTATTATAAATACGAAAATTAGAGTGAGTAAAACAAAATGTTGCTAAATGGACAAGAAAGTTTTATTTTCGTTTTATTGTTCTTATTTACTGCTCTTTTGACATGAAATTTGCCACATACATGTATTTGCCGATTTTACACATAATAACATTATGTAGAAATAATGGGGGAATGCGTTATCAAATTATATTCCTACAACAACATATTTATAGACATGCGACAATAATTTTGGACATGAGTGTACAAAGTTAAGTCACGTTTTCTTATGAATGTGCACCGTTACAGCTTCAATCGGTAAATATTCAAGATCTGTAAATTTACCAGTTTATCTAAAGATCAAAATCTTAGTCTTTATTCCATCATCACTGCGTATTCCATAGGTCGATTCGTATACCACTGGAAAGCGTAGTGAAAATACAATATCAAATTTTAGGTGTCAACCAAATCAAACTATTGCATCATGTATTATCATACCTATTTCCTACGAGGAGTGATCGGAAAACAAGGTTACAAAGCCTGCAGGGAAACGTTTATATATTATTTCATACAACCAATACAGCCAACAGAGAGTACATACATTAGGTTATTTTTCAACATAGTTTTCATAACGGTTGAAACACTTGTCTCATCGTGGGATGAGATTCTCTCCTGGTAAAAATCCGGTCCTTGCGTATTCAGCCACTTGTCACGAAGTCGTGTGAAGAGAAGCTCCTTCAAGTGCAGGAACAGGTGAAAGTCGCTTGGAGCGAGGTCCGGGCTGTAAGGAGGGTGATTCCAAAAGTTGCCGACTTGTCCCCATGCGGTTCTCCTGGTATTGGTTATTCGGATTGCATGGAAACCATCGGGAACAAACTTTCTGGTACTGCAGAATATCGGGCACAATGTGTGACGAACGCTTCCGAATGACATTCCCAATTCTACCATCAGATGTCGTAACGTGATCCTCCTAGTCCTGTCGTCCTGAATCAGCTCCTTTACGTGAGCTGTGCTTAAATGTGTTTACGCTGTGTTGGGTGCGCCACTGCTCTCTTCGTCGGTGACGTTTTCTCTTAACAGTCGTAAACTTCCGAGAGCATTCTGCGACATGTTGACGAGATATTACTGTCTCTCGGTAAACCGGTACTAGCTGCCGGTAAATTTCAGCCGCGGTTACATGTTTCGCCCACAGAAATCGAATAACCGAGCGGACTTCTTCGCGAGACAAGTTTTCCAAACGAGTCTCCATTTGTGTTTACCTACAAGTAGTTGCCAATTCTATGTATTAAAATTGCCACACACTTCTTATTCCTCTATAACAGATGAAACTCCAGAAATATGGCCTTGCAACCTTAGTATTTGATACTTCCTCATATATATGTGTAATCTTGATAAGTCATGCAGCGGCACGGCACAGTTATAGAAGAGTGACACAAATACCCTGTGTGTCATGTAGTAAACTTTTTTTAAAAAGTATAAAGCCTCAAACTATCATCACGATATGAGTATAGTATTTATGAACTTTTTTTTTAAAAAAAACTAAAATTTGGTCTGTACTATATGCGGGTAAATACGGTAATTTGTTGTTTTACATGTCCTAAGATCTTTAAATTTAAAAAATATATATATTTATGTATTCATTTTTTTTTCAGAATTGGATACGAAAGCCCAAAATCTCTCAATGTTGTCACAGAAATACAAAAAGGATGCCACCTATTTAAATATGAAGTCTATGTATGTAAAAGCCGCCGCCGGTTTTGTTGTAGTAATGGTGTTTGTGTTATACTTCTGGATTTTATGAACTGTTTTCAGAAGACTGACTGATAATATATTGTCCTATGGTGGTCTGTTGTTAACTCTATTGGATTCTTCTTTTTTTCTTTCTCCATATTTTATCCTACACACTGCTCAACGGCAGCTCCATAAATTTCCAATTTAATTAGTAGGATATCGTCATGCAAAACCTGTGTGGAATATTTCTTCCTAACGATATTGTATACTGAACCAAGTTATGCGTATTATATATTCTGTTCCCTGTAAACTCAACTGAATAGAGAGTAACATACATATCATACTGTTGACAGATTAAGTTAATTTTTCTCTGTTTTGTATTTGTGTATGTCCCTTTTTGTTTCAAAACACATATACGTTCCACCTATGTAGTATTATGTATTATATGGTTAAGCAAAGTAGACTTCTGGGAGTTAGACAAAACACGTATGTTGGAGGCGCTGTTGTCAAAGGTTTTGCAACAATAGAAGCAGAAATTCGGGCGACAAACTTAGAACGTTTGACAACTCATAATTCTATAGTCGTAATAACATGCCATAATACAGGGTGATTTTTTTAAAAACCCATGAATTTTTAACTGAAGTCCGAATTTAGTGCTGTTTGTGGCAAAATAATGAAGGAAGGATGGAAGATTTATGGGTCTATGTTTACTGGTTTAAATTTATCCCGGGTAATATTGGGCAGACCTCAAGAAAAACAGCAAATATTCACCAGTGGTACCGTACAATTGGAATGAGGTGCAGTGCGGTGTCGAGTTTTGAGTTTTCCCCGTTAGATGGCAACCTCGTCAAGGTCAACAAGAAACAGGAAATTTGTCGTTGTATTGAGAATTGTTGTTCTGTACAATTGTGTGCTATTATGTGATAGCGATGAGGACACAGTGAGAATGGTGTCCTCTTTGAAGCAACGCGTGTGTATCATTGAAAGTTTTTGAAGAACGGAATTCGTTGTTGCTACGCAAAGGGCATTTAGAAACAAATTTGCCTCACGTTCTGTCTCAGACAGGAACACCATATTGTCTCTAATAAATACATTGGAAGAAATAGGGCCGCTTCTGAGTGAGACAAGAAAGCATCGGACCCTGCAGACGGGTGTTGTGGAAGATGTCAGTTATCGACTCCTTAGGTCACCCAAGAAATCTTTCCGTCGTTTGTCGCAAGAAACCGACTATAGCTATTCAACATGTGATTTATGAGTGTTACCACTAACACCAGCAACTCTTAATTTCTATTTTGCAACTCCGCTTCGAAAAACCTCATTCCAATAGTAAGGTACACTGGCGAATATTTGCTGCTTTTCTTAAAGAGGTGGCCGATATTACCCGAGATGAATTTAAATACTAAACATAGTCCCATAAATTCTTCCGTGATCATTTATTACAAACAGCATGAAAATCAGACTTCAGTTAGAAATTCTAGACCCAAATGAAATTCATGGGTTTTAAAAAAAAATCACCCTATAGTTTGTAACACATGAGGTACAAATAACAAAAATGATAATACTTGGAATATTTAGAAGATTCAGCATTCAACTATTGGCAACAGTGCGTTCAGTGACCTAAGTACTTTGCCTAGAAACGACGTGAAAGAACACTTCAGTGATTGGCGAACAACACTCCGTTTTGTTATGTTTACAGCTTTATCTGTCCGACGCCAGATTTCTTTAACTGCACAATAAAAAGAGCAGAAACTAAAATGAGGGGTGCACAGAATTAGTACCGTACAGTCGCCAACATAAACATGTATCTCTCACGTTTATTATTATTATTATTATTATTATTATTATTATTATTATTATTATTATTATTATTATTATTATTATTATTATTATTATTATTATTATTATTATTATTATTTTGTCCATAACTGTGGAACGAATTGATTTTTTTTTTTTAAAGGAGAATCTAGTTCCCTGTGGATACCGAGAACTGTTCTCAAATTGTAAATAAACTCGGAAGATACATGGATTGTTCTTTTGTTACATATTCATGTAGAAAAAAATATCAGTCATTGGTATTGTAAAGACATAATTCAGGAATGGGGGTTTATTGCAGATAGAGTAAATGGAAATTATTTTTATAAACGTATTCTTTTATGTATTGTCTCCAAATGCAATGTAATGTTAACTGTATTGTTTCGATGTTCCTTGATACCATCATGAGCACATCCGGGCAACTTAATGTGCAACTCACCTCAGTTCTTGAATTTTTTCTTGCAGTATTGTGTACTATTGTACAGCTATGCAGCTAGGCTAGTTGTCGACGAGCCAGAACTCGCCTTAGCGCCACACGACCAACCAACCAAACCAAAACGCTCCCCGACTACACCTGATCCTAGCATCACACAGTAATTCTCCTATTTCATTTTTCTTCAAGTAATAAATTTCGGTTTCAAAATTGCAGTACATCATTTAATTTTTAGTACAAGATAAAGCATCAAACTAATTAGTATTTGGTTATCAAATAATCTGAGAGTACTATGCTTGACATACTCTTATTGGTCTTATCATAATACCTGCAAATCACAAAGTTTTTGGAATTATATCGGGATGTGCGTATGTGTAGAATGAATCAACAGTCTGTTGCTTTAGAGTAGAATGTTTAATTATGACAAACAGTCAAGCTGTTATAATAAGTACATTTTGCAAATCTTTGAAGTCAATGTAAATTAAGTGATAACACAAAAAGGTGGAACTAAAATTTGACTTTGCGGGCTCTTTTGGCTGCAAAGGTTTTTACAGTGTCCTCAAAAGATAGCTTTAAAACTAAATTACGCTCTATGGATATGATCCTAAGGTTGCTGAGTCGTTGCTGTCTTGTTTAAGTTTCTGAGGTATTTTTTTTATTATCTTTAGTTTGCTAAAACTCCTTTCCTTGCCTTATAGAAAATAAATATTTGCCTAATTCTGCGCCCCCCTTCCAATCCGGCGCCAGGGACACAAGCTCCGTTTGCCCCCGTTAGTTACGTCACTGGCACTGTAAGCAATAATGAGGTAAAAAAAACTTGTTAATATGATTGTGTAATTTCCTTGCATTAGAATCCTCTTCTTTTGAAAGTCTTATTGGTGTGCAAAACTTATGAAAAAGATTTTTATGAAGACTTAACGTAATTTTGCACTCAGTAAATAAAAGAATCGTTTACAAATTGTTATAAGCTGCGTCAATTCATATCCTTAAATAATTAGATGGGGATTGATTACACAGGTAATAACTTAAGTTTCGAGTTTCAATGCCGGTTTTCACACTGTTAAAAAAGAAAAATCTTCAAGATATTGTTGTTAATGACGACGGTGAAGATATCAATAATGTTATTCCAATTGTTCCATGTCTAAGTTTGATTCCTTCTTTCAGAATAAAACAAAGACATTAAGTATCTGGACAAAATATGAAATAACGCAAGTGATACTTTCGTTGTCACCGACTAGAAAAGAAGTCCAATTGGTTAAGTTGCTTATACTCACTACAAGATCCACACTGGAAGCCTAAAGATGTATGTGTTTACAGATGGTAATATGTTACGAAGGGGGATTGATAAGTTCTCAGCCTGACCCAGAAGAACTTTAGCTACAGGCACAAAAGTTTCAGGCTATTCAACCTATTTTCCCCGAAGGTCAACACGCTTGTCACATCATTGCTCCAGTTTTTCTAACCGTATTAAAAAATAAATAAATAAAAATAAAATTAAAAAAAAAAGTTCTGGAGCTGCTATAACCTCGTTACCACTGCTAAATTTCTGCCCTTTCAGAACTCTTTTTAGTCTAGGGAAGAGATAATCAGAAAGTGGAAGATTTGACGAGTAAGGTGGGTGGGTGATCAATGTACTAAAACCGTAGATCCTTCCCAGAAAATCCATTGTTCTTTCAAGCCTTGTAAACGGGAACGTTGTCGTGCAGAAACAACACACCTCTTCTCAATTTTCCCCTGCACTTTTCTTTTATAGCACCCTTTAACTTAGCCGAAGACTGCAGTAATACTCTGATAGTATTGTTTGCCCCTTTAGAAGGCGACTTTTGTTGCAGGAGGAACAACTTCATGACACCTTGGTGAATTACACATTGGTTGAATTAGTGATCTGTAAAGAAAGAAAAAAAAAAAAAAAACGTTAGTGCTACGATCATCCAAACTGACACTTACATTTACAAAAGAACAATGTTTCAAGTGCAATGAATTGTTTCAGGTTTAAATTTGCGAAAGGGGTTGAGGCTGAGAACTCATCAGCCGCCTCTCCCCCTCCTTAAGTGTATATAGTTATTGCCTATGAAATCAAGTATCATCCTATTCTGATTAAACTACATATTTTCTTATCATAAAGATTATTCCTTGTGCACTGTTTCAGAAGCTCAAAGTTGAGTACCCTTCCTCATAACTACGAAATAGCACACAAGAATTGTAAATAAACACCCTCCCACCGGGACAGCATATTCAGGGTGTCTACTCATACTGGAAATACTTAAATTATACTGTAATGATTTTGATACTGGAATTTTCATTCACATACTGGAAAAATCATCAAACTGGTAATTTGTCAACAATACTTTTTGTAATTATTTTAATAGTCTTAGAAACAATTTTTTATCTATTGACATTGTAAACTTTTCCAAAGCAAGAGTTGTATACATTTTGTAATTAGACATTTAAAGCAATGGGTGGAGTGGAGGGCTGTGAGGGGAGTTGGGAGGCCCTTTAAAAATGTTTAAAAAAATCATTGTATTTCAAAAAATCAAGGTTAACTAAATTAATTAAAAATAGATTATTCTTTTGATGGTAAAACAATTACAAACCTGAAATCATCAAGAGTGTGATTATTCCTAAAGAACTTTTAAAAAGTCATTGTATTAGGTACAGGAATTTTATTGATAGTTATACCTAGGTACTGAATATACTGGAATTTTGAAAATAAAATTCAGTAGACACCCTGATATTCGTCAATGTTTTTCGACGTTTCTTTGTTTGTGAAACTTTACAAAGGAACTGAAACTTCTTTTAAATATATAAATAAAAAGTCTTAATTTTCGAAGCTCATTCTGACCTAACATGGTTTTCTTTTATCTTTTATTCGAAGTTGCGAAGTTAAGAATATTTTTATTATTATTATTATTGTTTAATTTCCGCAGTCTATAAAAGAAAATGAAAGTCCACGACCTGCATACAAACACACAAGCAGCAGAAATGCCTTGAAAACATGGCAACACAGAAAACTGTCTTGTTCGTCGTCTGCCCTGCGACCGAATAAGCTCCATACTGAATTTGGTGACAATTTATGCCATCTGCAGTGCGGCGGCACTGGACAGCAATAAACTCTGCGACAAATTGAAATCTTTCCCATGATAGATGCAGTAGTGTCTCTTCTTTCATGACTCGAACTGTCTTCCGATCTGACGTCAGCTGTGTGGAAATTTTGAATCGCTAACGGTTGATTGGCTTGTGGTTAAAGGAGAGACAGTGTGCACATAAGCAGGAAAATAAATGTCCAAACTAGGTACAGTGGTTCAAGAAACTGAAATGAAATAGTGCTTCATTTAAGCTACTAGTGGGTACAGTAGCAGAAACAAATGAATAGCAGATATAGAGCAGGGTTAATTTTCTGTCTGATCTTTCCGCACTGAAGCCACTACTAACAACCGAAGCTGACGGAAACCTGCCGATTAATAAACAATCCATAACGTCACGTGGAAAAGCGATGACAGTGCTAACTCCTTACTACTTAATCAAATTGATTGGTTCTTTCGCCATGCGGACGACCAAACTGGATTTCCATATTGCTTATAAGATGATGATTGTATGTTGTGTATTCTTTGTCTGTGCTGGACATCAAAAAAGCGTACAGGCTAGATCGGTGTCTTCACAATACTCTGTTTAATCAGCGAAAATTCCACATTTTTAAAAAAATGAATCTTAAACAGTACAGAGAAGAGCAAGGTGGCTGTCATTTATAAGACAGCTTTTCAAGTGGCTTACGTTGACAACGAACTAAAATTGACTTGTCCAAAAACAACAATGTTGTAGAGAAGATACATTTTTTCTGGCGACCATACCAAACGCATTTAGCTGTTCTTCAACATCTTGCCTGGAAATTATTTAAACTTAGTAGTAAATAATTGCGTCCTGTTAATTTTTCTAAACAGTTTCGCGTGCTTTGGTTGGTAAGTTGGAATACGTCACCGGCAAACTATTTGAAGGAAAAGATTCCTCTTTGCTAGATATGTAACTCCATCACTCTTCAAGTTTGATCACAAAAAATACAAGATGATAATCACAATATTCCGAGCGGTGATGATATTTAGTTTTATATATATATAAAGCTAATACTCACCGAAAAAAAAAATAGAGTTTCTTCTACATATAAGAAGCGCTTTCGGAAGAACATTCTCCAATCTCAGCTTATTTAAAATTCAAAGAGGATTTAAAAACATGAAGAAGAATGTGGAAAGGCAAAAAATGGTTAAAATTAAGAAATGTAAAACACAAATCTTCTGTCAAAAATTAAACACATGCAAATAGGCACTCACTATCATTATTCACTGTTGTTCATTGTTTTCTTTTCTTGCTTTCCAGATGGCGAAAGTATGTAGTAAAAAGATTGCTTCAAATCATATTTATTTTTCCTTTATCTAAATTGAGTATAGGTTTTTCTTTATAGATGTAATATGGTTCTTTTGATTTTCCTTTCCGTTGCTGTTTTTCCTTTCTTAATTAAATATCAATCTGCGATGTCGTAGTAATAATCTCTAAAATGCGTTGCCACACCAGACAACTGTTGCAGGCTCCGAGATTTCGATGTACGAGTGCGTTCAGTTATTTTAGTGCAAATATTCCTTTTTGTTTTGGTAAGGAGATTTGTGTTTTACATTTCTTGATCCTTTTAACCATTTTTTGCCTTTCCATATTCTCCTTCAGGTTTTTAAAACCTTCTTTGAACTTTAAGTAAGCTGAAGATGGAATTAAATTATTCCAGAAGCGCTTTTTATATGTAGAAAAAAACTTTATTTTTTGGTGCGAGTTTTTTTTTGCTTGTTTCTTACTAATACAAGATGATACTGGGATACGAAATGGGTTTGTCGTTAAACACTTCAACCTACTGAAGATGACAGACGAAGCTGGTGAAACTGTGTAAGAAAATTATTATAATAGGACGTAATAAATGGTAAGTTTAAATAACTAATCATTAACATACGTCAATTTTCGTACGTTGAGTTTGTGTCGAAACCTTGACTTGTTTTTGCAATTCCTCTATTTTGATCTTTGTGCTATTTCCCTGTGCATACATCTTCGTAGTCGTAAATTTATGTTGAGTAAATACAGCTATTTTCTGAGTATTCTTAAATGAAAAATATTTCCAAACCTTCTCACAGTTTCCCCTCTGTTTACTTGTCCATAAACTTACGAGGACGGAACAATGATGTGTGAGAAAATTCATATTAATCCTGCTATAAGAAAATGTGTTTGATAACCTTGTTGAATACACTTAAAGCTCGGAATATCCCTGTTTATAGAGTTTTAGGTACACTGTCAGATCAAGAGTGTTAAACAAGATTGCCAAGTATCTCTTATCAAAGCAGGGTTGCTTTATATATAAAATTTTTTGATAGTACCTTCTTCACGCAGAAAGTAAAGATCAGCAGGTATGTGTGTGTTATGCAATATATATAAAGGGTAACTGAAAACTGTTTTTCAATAATTAATTGTAAAAGTATATATATATTTTTATTAGAACCATAACTTTGGTTGTATTGTCTCATTTAGTGTTGCAGACATATGTACATATTTTGTTTAATGTACGGTCATGTTCAAAAGAACTGATCACTTATTTTTCTTGAAGCTCTCTACTCTTATCCAGAGGTACACTCATCTCCAAAATGATTGTCGCATATCTATAACTGTATTGTTGTAAGAATATAATTTGATAATGACTTTGCAGGGTACTTTTAATACTGATACTATGTGTATAATCGGGAAATGTATATTTGTGGTAAATTTCATAGGAAAAGAATTATAAATACGAAAATTAGAATGAGTAAAACAAAATGTTGCTAAATGGACAAGAAAATTTTATTTTCGTTTTATTGTTCTTATTTACTGCTCTTTTTGACATGAAATTACCCACATATATGTCTTTGCCGATTATACACGTACTAACATTATAAGAAATACCGGGCGAATTCGTTATCAAATTATATTCCTACAACAAGACATTTAGAGACATACGACAATAATTTTGGATATGGGTGTACATTAAAATTGCAGCCAGGGTTGGCTACTTTTTTTTTAAAAAAAACTTAAGTGTTTAAACCAATTTTTTGTGGGTAAAATACATTTTCTTATTTTACATAGGCATGTAAATATTTCTTAAAAAAGAAATGTTGGACACACACATTATACGCGGAAAATAAAGGCATAGTACAATATTCTACATATTAGTAAAGTGATAAGTTTGCGGTTTTCAAAGAAGTGATATTTTTCAGTGCAAATTGGTTTAGCGATCCAATTAGCATATTAATATAATGACTATAAACAGATCCCAATGGTAGAAAGCAAAGACGAATCACCCTTCCTGTTTCACAGGAGACTAAAAATCGATCACTTAATTTTAGGGGATGCTGTACTTCACATTATAATAGGAGTTTCCACATATTAATATTCGCAGTAAAGATGCCTGGTCTGTGCAGAGGTTGCTTAGCTTAATGTTCTGTTTTGTTCTCAATTAAACAGTTTTTTTTTTTTTTTTTATTTCGGGGATTATACAATCCTCACAGGAATCCTTATTATAGTCTTGTACCAACCTAAGTTAATGATACTATTAAATATTCATATTTATCTATATCTATCAATCTTTTTCTAAGCCTTTTTCCCAGTTATTTCAGGTTGGCTTTTCGGATCGTTGTCCAGCTGTTTCTATCTTGTGTCATATTCAGTGTGACACCACACTGCACCATACCATTCTTAACACACTCTTCCCACTTCTTCTTTGCTGGTCTCGGGCTCGTTTCCCACTTAACTTCTATAGCATTTATTCGGTGAGCTATGTACTTCAAAGTTCTTCTTCCGTCTCAATATATTTTGTTGTAATTTTTCTACTACTGGTCTCACCTTCACTACTCTCCGAATCACTTCATTCTTTAATTTTGTCTTTTCGCGTTACTCCACATTTCCATCGCAGCATCATCTTCATCTTTGCAACATGCAAATTCTGTTCCTCTCCGTCGTCCGACGTTCCGCGCCGCATGAGGCAGGTCTCACTACTGTTTTGTAAACTTTTTCTTTAAGGCGTATGGTACTCTACGGTCATACACCAATCCTGCCGCTTCTCTCCATTTCGTCTAACCGCTTGCTAATTTTGCTGTTTACATTTTTTTTTATTCCTGCGTTTTCCTGCAGAATTGATCGCAAATACTCTTTGTCCTTACTACCTTTTTTCTTCAAGTTGTATTTTTGAATTCTCTATTACATTTTTTCTAAAAGGACAATGTCAACATTTTGCCTTAGTTCTACTAATTCTAAGCCCTTTCCTCTCCAGGCATCTAATTTCTCTTATAGAGTTAGCTTGGTCTTATATTAGTAACATAGAGGACTTTGGCTTCTCTTAGGAAATATGTACGCAATAGACCAACGAGTAGACAGATCCAGTTAAGCCATGAACTTAGATATGTGAAAACGTGACAATGAAATCCATATAATGAACAATTATTATTATTATTATTTAAGTGTTTTCAAAACACAATAAGAATGTTTAAATAAGAATCCTGATTGGAGGAAACATGTATACTTATTTTTTTTAGTACAACTGCGTTTTTTAAAAATAATAATTGTTTTTTTTTTTTCCTGAAGATTTTTTCACCAAGTTATTTCACTAACATCTTCAAGGGTACATGCTAATGAACTCTCAGCATTTATATATGTATGTATATTTATGTATGTTTAATACAAACAACTAGGCTACTGTTCATATGCTTCTGAAGACGCTAGTAAAATAGTAAGGGGAGAATGCCGAAAAAAGAAAACTAAATAAACAGAGGTATATTTCCCCCCAAAACAAACAAACAAAAAAACGGCGTAACGGCCCATTTGTGAGCCTAAGCCTGCTCTAGCGCCATCTATTAGCGACTGGCTGAACTACGTCGAGCCTAACGGCGAGCACGTGGTCAGTGATCTGCGATGTCCTGTCCGTAACAGATGCATCAAGATCTTTCTGGACCTACCGTGTGCATGGGTTTCCTCGGGATTCTCCGGTTTCCTCCCACTTTCTTCATTCCACCATTTCATTCATTACTCATCATCACCGTCTCCTTTAGCCTCACTGGCATAACCGTGGGACGTTAAACTCAAAGATTTCATTTCATTTTCTTTCTGGACCTAATATCTCTTCCGTACCCCCCTCCTCCCCCCCGACTCATCCTCTAAAAAAAGTTTTATGGGAAAGTAAATTCGTATGATTGTCATAAAAGTATCAATGAGTAGTGTTTGCTGCCGTGCAGCTCGATGTTAAAAATGTGCTACCCTTACGTGGATATCAGTAGAGAAGTATCGATAGTTAAAAAGATGGTGGTTAATTTTTTTTTAAACATGACTGTACATTTATAAAATGTAAACTTCAGACTTCCATGGCCTATAATAATTATGTAATTGCTTTTTACATGATGTATATGAACGAAGATTGTGATATAAATGAAAGAAGAATCTTCTAATTGTAAATTAATATCTTAAGCTTTTAGTACCGAGTTCTTTTTTATATATATAAATAAGAAGTTTTAATTATTTCGCTTGAAAAAAAAAAAAAAAACAGCGTGATCCGTATTGTGTATACATTATTTATGTAAGAAGGTAAATATAAGCTACGCTAGTGAAGAATGTTGGGTATGTGGTATATAATGTTTGTTCTTCCATTGATATTTTTGTAAATATAAAAATATATACGTTTTCAATGTGAGGAACACAATTTTATGGTGTTTTGTTATCAAGGTTTAAAAAAAAAAACTTTGCGTTCGTTATATTAAGTTATCATTTATAATGTAAGGCTTATTATTTTATGAAAAAAAAAACATTAATAAAATCTTGTAACAACGGAAAACATTCATTTTTTTAAAAATACATTGTATATATATATATATATAATGCTTTCAATTCTCTCTCTCACGTAGTCACGTAAAGGAAAAAATTAACGTGATTTCAACGAAAGCCTATGCAGGTTTTTTTTTTTTTTAATAACAAGTATGGGTCACTGCTACTTCAACTTCTTAAATTGAATCATGGTATGCTGTAGTTATCAGGTAAAGTTTGTGGGATTTTCGAGAAAAGTTACTTTTGTCTCGTTAGTGTGGTCAAATTCATTCTGTTAACATCATATGTTTACATTCCTTTCAAACCTTCCCCTACGGCTAAGCGGTTAGCGTACGCGCCTTTGGCGTGGGAGACCCGGGTTCGATTCCCGGAGGAGCTCATGTGGTTCGGATTCCACGTTAATCAGTAGGTCCACATCTCATATAGCCTCGCTGCTGAACGGGACGTTAAACTCAAAATCAACTCAACTCCTTTCAAACCTTGTTCAGTGCATCGCACGTTTCGCTATCGGTTTTGTAAGAAGCACAGTCTTCGAAAGAACATATCGTTGGAAAGGGAGATTTTAATGCCTGTTTTGCTTTATGAGTAAAAATTAGGAAACAGAGCTGCAGAAGCCTCTAGAAGAATATGCTACGCATTTGGACGTCACAGAGTGAACGGACTGCTCAGAAGTGCTTCATCCACTTTTCTTTCGGAGACAAGACCCTTGAAGACAAGCCTCGTATTGGTCATCCACCCACCGTAGACAAAGTCAAGCTGAAGCAGAAAATCAAGTAGAATCTTCATCAAATCTGCCAGGAGCTTGCACACAGCAGGGCTCATAGCGAGTCACTTTTTAAACTAAAATTTACTTTTTTTCAAGTTGGTCACTAAAAGTTACTTTTTTTTCAAATTTGTCACTAAAACTTACTTTTTGGGCAGTAAAGTGACTTTTTCGTGTAATTTATGTTTTGCATTGGACAGTTTCCTAAGGAAAATATTAGAAAAATAGATGAAAAAAGGCAGAAACTTGTTACTCATTACTCTTCTGAAAGCTTCAGTACTTGCTGCCACATGTGAAACAGTCAGCTTTATTCTCACTTCAGCTTTTATTCTTTCTAAAGCACAGTTGATGGTTGGTGGATGCTTAAGCTTTCAAGGTGGGGTTGAGAACCCTTCTGTGTTTATTCTTTCTTCTGTCATAATAGTCTTTTAGTTTTCTCTCGTAATAGTTAACGCTTCGCTCAACGTTATGTGTGTTTGTGTGGTTCATCATGTTCATCTTGTGTCATGCTTCTTGTATGTTCTTCTTAAGAGTAGGTGGTGAATTGGAATATTTCATGGCTTTGAGAACTCTCAATGCTGAGTTAAACATAATATCTGGGATGAAGAAATTCGGAAATAGGCCAGAACTGCTTCCACTTACTTAGAAGCTTCTTACATGTGCTAAGTCTGCTTACCGTAACTACAAAGCATACTTGGAAAACCTAAGAAAGGAGGAAGCTCAAAAAGAAGAAAAAATGAAAAAACAACGAACAAAGAGAGAGGTGATGGAAAAATTGACAAAGGAAAAAGGGGCATGATGAGATTTTGGTAACTTTTTCTTGTGCTTTTGGTTACTTTTCAACTATTTACAAGAGACCAGACCACTATGAGCCCTGACACAGGTTAGGAGTATCTGAGGAAACCATTCGATATCTTCATAACCTTGGAATAACATGGAAGCGAAGCAAGTAGGTTCCTCATGTCATGTCCGAGGTAACAAGCTCTAACGGTTGAACATCATCTTGTTGTTGCTGTCACGCCATAGTAAAGCCTCGTCCATGAACTAAAACTGATCATGTCTGATAACCAGAAGAGAAAACATCGTTTGTCGACTTCTGGTTTGGTCGCTAAACCGGATATTCACTATAAGAAGGTAATGCTGTGTGTTTGGAACAGCGCTGGCATAGTCCACTATGAATATCTAGAAAGCGGGAAAACAGAACAGCTGTGGTCTACTCGTCACAATTGCAAACTTTCGTCTGCACTGCTCTAGAAGCAGCCAGCACTGGTCAGCAGAAGAGTTCTTCTCCATGATCCTGCCAAACCTCATATGTCAAAAACGATCAAAGAGGTGAACAAAACATTTGGACTGGGAAGTTCTACCTCATCCACCATATTCCCCGGACGTCTCCCCATCGGGAACAGCAGTTCCGAAAACGCGACGATGTCACAAAGGTTGTATTGCAATTTTTCGACTCCAGAAAAGAAAATATATTTTCAAGAAGGGCATTTATGCGCTTGTCTCTCGTTGGGAACATGTCATTGAAGCCAATGATGATTATTTCAAAGAATAAAATGGGTGTTTAGATTTTTGTGGGTCGTGTTTGATGAGTAACGAAAAGCACACGAACTTCTTTGGTTACCCAATATTACGGAATAAAATATGAACAAAATTTTATACGTCAATGTATGCATTGTAACGCACTGATTTACAGTATATAAAAGAGTAATAATATTTGCTCTCTTTTGTATAAAAATCTTAATAGGCGTTTTCGGAAAACTTGCTATAGAAGAAACCTTATTCTAAAGAACTCACTCCAAACCACTTGTTAGTTTTTTTCATGAGAAATTATTCATACCACATTGTTGGTGAATTATTTATGAAATAACAATTTGAGGAAATTGAAAAGGGAAGAAAGAAAGATAAAACATCTCATCTCAATGAGCCCTTATGGACTCTTATGCGAAAGGGTTTATGCCGCATTATAGGATTGTTAAAGATGTATTTATGAAATAAGAAAATCAATTGATTTTTTTTTTTTTTTAATGGAAAGTGACTTGGACTTTTTAATGAAAAATTTGTGAAATACAAATAAATTTGTCTGTGTCATTTTATAGACCATCGTCCGACAAGAACTCACCCCGTAAGGAAAAACTACCCCTTGGATTTTTTAAAAAAGAAAAGATGACAAACAAATAAAGGCTGAGTCGTTTTGGAGAAAATCGTCCGTGAAGAGCTCATCCCTAAGAGATTTTCCAGAGAAATGACTTCTGTATTATAGAGTTGTTAATGAATTTATGAAAAATAAATAAAAATGTTAGAGTGTTTTCGAGAAACTAACATATATATATTTAACATCAGGAAACTACCCATATTTTGGGGGTTAGGGAAAAAAAAAGCTCGAAAAGTTTACCTGGAGAATCTTGTAAAAACCTGAAGTCTAAAATTTGGTCCAGGGGGAAATGTGGCTCAGTGGTATAACGCTTACCTCTGGTGCGTGGGGTCTAGTTCGATTCCCGGCTAAGTAAGTTTGTGGTGGACAATATCGTGCTTGTGGGTTTTCTCGGGGTACTCCCGTTTCCTCCCACTTTATCATTCCACCAATTCTCTCATCATCAGTCACTTGCTTTAATCATCGTCTCCCTTAGCCTAAAGAGCACAATCATGGGACGTTAAACTCAAATATTTCATTTTTTTGAAATTTGGCCCAGATACGTTGAACGGTATGGCTTCTAGTCGAGTGTACATCGGAACATGGAAGAAATCACGTTTTCAATATGCATGAGCCATGAAACGTAAATCCATTAACACTTTCGCTGCCACAAAGCTTCTAAGTTGTGCCTGTGCCAACAATTTTGATCGTTTTAAGAAGACTTATTCTTTTTGAGTTAGTTAATTAGGTTATGAGTAACAGTATTCTACAAAAGCTTCTACTTATTTATCTAAATTTCTTCCTTTTATTGTTTCTTCATCTGATATCACAGGTGATATTCATGGCAGCGACTTGAGTTCCTTCTTCTTCTTTTCCACGATCACCATACTTTCTTCCGTATCGTTACTTAAAAATAAAGATACTGGAGATAAACGAAAATTATGACGTGATTGATTTATAAGTAATCTTACGAGGTGCGTACCAAAACTACGTATAGAAAGCGCGCTCAGATGATAGCCAGTCGGGAGACTTTGAATGTAGCACAAATGAAGCCGTCATAAAGTTTGTGGTTCCTTCGGAAGAAAAAAAAACAACGTTGCCATATAGTGCCTTCTTTTCCCTCTTCCTCTGTTTCTCTTCCATCCATGTGCCTATCAGTGTGTGTGGGAGAGGTTGTGTCAAAGAAAAAGGATCATTGACGAAAATTTGGCAACAGTTTGAGTTCAGTTTACTGCCCGTCAGTCAGTTTTCAAGGGAGAGGAAAACCAAACAGGACAGTATGAAAAGACATCACATACGAGGGCGGCTTCCCTTTGTGAGCAAGTGACTGTCTTTAGAGTGAGGCTACTATACCTTCCTTCTCATAACTTTCGCAATGTTCAAGTTACATTGTTCTATCACTTCTGCACGCCGTTACAATATTTGTATCAAAAGCGTGTGAGAGATTTTTAAGTGTGCTTTAGACACTGAAAAATGGCACTTCTACACTCAAAGCGCTTCTTTTGCAATATATATTTTATTTTTCAGTTTTGAAATCAGCCCAGGGACACTTGGAGCCAAATCAAGGTAGCAGGTGGATGAAAGACCATTTCGATGATGGTTTTTATCCGTGAAACTCGCTCTTCATCCAACTATCTAGGAACCCAATATGAACTGACTTTGGACAACTTTTTTTTTTTTTTTTTTTTTTTTTTTTTTCACGATAGGATGAGAGAATTGTGTAAGGTTACAGATATCTTCAACAATTAGCCTTCTGTTCTCCATGACCAGGGTCTCAACACAATATTTTCTGCGTTGGTTACAGAAGTTAGGCTTCTTGACCGTGGCAAATCAGTTTACCTCACCCCTTCCTGGTGTAAAGAAAAGTCGTAAATTCAATTCTTAGGCTCTCATGATATAGTTATAAATAAATAAATAAAACAGTTACCTACCTCCTTTGAAACAACAACGTGTCTTTCCTTCCAAGTGTAGGTAGGAAACTTCATTGTTTTGGTTTGAAACAGATTTATCCCTAAAGATACACATTTGTCTGATTATTTTCCGCGTATGAATAAAGCACAATGATTGATAAAGATTTTTCTTTTTAACAAATCTGTACAAGAACATTCTAAAAAACTTGCAAATACGTGGTGTGATTAGAAAATATTAAGACAAGAGCTGCCACTGCTGAATAGAAGGGGCTAAGTTTGTCCCCGGCTGTGGACGGAAAAACTTGTTCTATCCTTGAAACAACTTGTAAAGATCACCCCAATATCGTTGTTCAGCAGGAATGGCATGTGTTCGCTTGACTAATTAGTGTTTTCGTAAAACGGAGGATTGAATGAAAAATACAAGTGTGTGAAATTTTGTGTTAAAACTTCAAAACCAGCTTCTGAGATTTATTAACCCTTAAAACGGCTTTTGGGGATAAATGTCTAAGCCAGTCCAATGTAACTAACCTTGTATAACAGATTCAAAGATGGCCGTAAATCGGTCGAAGACGACCCCCGGTCTGACTGGGCTTCCCTTTAAAATCCAAGGAAAACAATGTGAAAGTTCGCGATTTAGTGCGCTCTGACCGTAGACTTAAAGTTAATGAGTTGGCTGATGAACTGAAATAAAATTCGTACGCAGCTCACTCAATTCAATTTAAACTAATTTTGAACTTTCGTTTAACGTTGGCGAAATTCATCCAGAAACTGTCACATCAGCAGAAACAATACTGGCGTGAAGTGTTCCAAGAGCCTCTTAATTGGGCCAAAACTGACCCAATTAAATAGGTTAGTTACAGGCAATGAATCATGGGTATATCCCAGAAACAAAGGCATAGTAATCACAGTGGAAAGATCCGCATTCGCCACAACCAACGTCGAATGTGAAAATAATGTTGATGTTACATTTTTTCTTGATTCTACAGATATAACATCACAAATTTTCCCATAGGGGTTAGCAGTCAACCAGGAATACTAGAAAGCTGTCCTTCAGCGAATGTGAGGAAGAAATGGCCTGAACTCGGGCGAGACTAACACGGGAGGGTCCCACAAGTTGTCGCTAAAATCTGATTGTTATATAGCACATCTGATAGAGCATCATGAGAAATGAATATGAGCAAAATTTAAGGTGCTATGGACCAGAAGGATAGGAGCTACGGGGCTTCAAAATTTGAATATCCGAAAAATTATATCATGGAATTATGTACATTTAAAGTAGATATCTTGAAAACCGCTAAAGCAATCAAAACAAAAGTTGCACAATATAATGAGAACAAAATGCCCTATCGAAAACCATAAACAGTGTTGCAAACTCAGCATAAAAATTTTGTTTCAAATAGTACCATATACAAGTGTTCAGAGATTTAAAACGCACTATTATCACTAAACATAATAGTGAAATGTCGTAGCACAGTGTTACACACTGTTAGAGCTACGTGTGCTGTAAATGTACTATGGAGAAGTCTTATATGTGACAACAGATGATAATAATGGAATCTGGGTCTCATACTATGAATTTAGTTCAAATGCATAACACCGACTGTATAACATAGCAAAATGTCAGCAGTGTCACAAAATATTGATGCATTTGAAAAGCGAAAATGAGTGATGCTATTTTAACGTCCTGTGTCAGCTCCGAAGCTATATAGGACGGGACCTATAGTGTAAAATAGGATCCGAACCACTATGACAAAGGAAGATAACAATGAAATGTAAGGTGAACGGTACAACAAAAACATGTACGAGGCAGAATTGGAACCCGCATCCCTAATACGTTGGTTGTCTACCCTTCTAGACCACACACTATCCGGGCTGACTAAAAACGAAATGAGATAGTAATAAAATAATTATATTTCCAATATGAATATGGTAATATTACAATGTACAAACTTAATCATATGGTATGTAGGAAATGAAGTAAAAGAGTATGTCACTTAACACGAAGGACATATGCCAAGAAACAGCTCTTCCAAAAATTGATAAGATAATCTGGAGAATCATTTTACAGAATTAGAAAACAAGTGTTTCTTTCCAAGCGTGTATCATTTTGTTTTCGCGAGTTGTCTGTTTATTCACCGTGGCTACAGAAGTGTAATGCAGATCCGTCACTTTTTTCCAATGCATTCCTTTATTACCCTATGTTACCACATATCAGACTTCTCCATTGGACTTCTGTACATTTTCAGCATACGTAGCTCCAACAGTGTCCAACACTGTATCACTACACTTCACTGTTACGTTTAGTGATAATAGTGCCTTTTAAATCTCTGAACACTTGTATATGGTACTATGTGAAACAAAATATTTTTATGTTGAGTTGGCAACACTGCTTTATCTATTGCGACAATGTTTGTGGTTTTCGATAGGGCATTTTGTTCTTATTAAATTGTGCAACTTTTGTTTTGATTGCTTTAACGGTTTTCAAGATATTCACTTTAAATTTACATAATTCCATGACATAATTTTTTGGATATTCAAATTTTGAAGTCCCGTAGCTCCTATCCTTCTGGTCCACAGCACCTTAAATTTTGCTCATTTTAATTTCTCATGATGCTCTATCAGATGTGCTATATGGGAATCAGATCTTAGCGACAATTTGTGGGACCTTCCCGTGTAAGAATTGTCTTCTACCACGATAACGTACCGGGTCATCGTGCGTTCTCGACCATGTATTTTTTGCAGGGTGTCTACTGAGTTTCATTTTCCAAATTCCAGTATATTCAGTGCAACTATCAGCAAAATTCCTGTACCTAATACAATGATTTCTTTTTCAAGTTCTTTAGGAATAATCACACTCTTAATGATGTCAGGTTTGTAATTGTTTTACCATCAAAAGAATATTTTATTTTAAATAAATTTAGTTAATCTTGATTTTTTTAAAAATACAATCATTTTTTAAACATTTTTTACAGCGCCTCCCAACTCCCCTCACAGCCCTCCACTTCATCTCTTGCTTTAAATGTCTAATTACAAAATTTATACAACTCTTGCTTTGGAAAAATTTACAAAATCAATTACAAAAAAAGTATTGTTACAGATTACCAGTTTCATGATTTCACATATGTGGAACAAAATTTCAGTATATTTAAGAGTATTTCCAGTATTAGTAGACACCCTGTTTTGGGTTAAATTTCAAGTTATTGAACTTCCGCACCCACTACCACCCTGTTACAGCCCCAGCTGACTTCTGGAATCGAATCCTTCCCTAAAAGGGAAACTGACTCCACTGAAGATATCCTAGCAAACACGGATAAGGTCTTAATAAGACGGACAAGACTCTTAGAATGAGAATTTCAGGAATGCTTCCAAAAGCGCAAATACCGTTGACGTCGGTGTGTTCCGTCAGAACTGGAACATTTTAAGAGAAATTAATCAAAATAGTTTGTCAGTGCTGAATTGTGAAATTAGAAACCCAGTCTTAAATCTTTTCAATCACATCACATATGTATAGTTTAGCAAGTTCCATTGCGGAAAACCAACTGGACCTTACAGATAGTGCCTGCTTCTATGTGACGTCATCGAATTCTATCGCCAAGTCAAAGAGAAGCAATTTCAAATCCTTTATTATTTCTGGTGAGATTTTTAAAAAGTTTTTGCCCTCGTATGGAAAGTCTTATGCTACATAAATGAAACTCACGTAATAACTGTGTTCATGTCTAAATATATTAATGTGTAATTTTTATTTCTATTCTGTATTATTTAGAATTATTCACATCTTTGCTACTCTACAAAATCATCACTTTGCTTCCTTCTAGAAACCGAAATATAAGCGAGAGTCAAGGGTGCAAAGTTGTCCCATGAAACATGGGTGAGGGTTACGGATCCCTTTTGTGAGATTTTAAAAATTTTAGTTTAGTTCAGTGTCTCAAGATTGGGTGCCAATGCTAAGGAAGACGATGATGAGGTGGATGATAACGGTAGTATGACAAAAGTGGGAAGAAACGGGAGAACTTTGAGAAAAACCCATGTACACGGAGTCTGTCTATCAAAAATCTCATTTGGCGACAACTGGGACCGAACCAGGGACCCCACACGCCAGAAATGATCTCTCTAGACTAAACCACCGCGGCCCCACACGGGCATTCCATAGTTTTGTGTACAATAGAACATGAATGCTTAAATGGTATTTTAAGTAACTGTATTCTACTCATGTTCTATTTACACATAAAACTATGGAATTCCCTTCCGGGGCCGCGCTGACACGTACAAAATTTAAAACCCAATTTTACTCAATAAAATCCACTTGGCTGGGGACAACCATAGTTAGTCGACAATGCTTCCACCCACACTAGTCAGGAGACAACGTTGTACAAAGACTTGGTTACTTTCCCATCCGACATATTTTCCTAACTTCACGCCGTCAAACTGCTCTTTTGTTTCCAAAACAAAGCAATTGCGGAAAAAGTTTATAAAGGACTATGGACGTGAAAGATCGTTTGGAGAAGTGTTTTACTTTTTACGGTGATTGTATAAAATGACAAATTATATCAGAGTCAGCTTCAAACCTCTAGCCCTATTCTCTTTACGCGAGGGGACAAAACTTATTTGATTGTTCCTTGCATTTCATGAATTTAAGCAAAGTTGAAATATAATACAAAGCCGTGATTCCCGAAAAGAACTAGTGATGCTATTTAAAATATTGGTATAAACATTTTTTTTTCTAAAAAAGAAAACATCTGAATTTATTCGTGATTAATACAGCTTGAAGAATGTTGAGTTGTTTCATACAGCAGATTTCAAAAACGTACAAAGTCTGTATAGGGAAGTTCAATATTGTACAAAATTATACAAAAAGAAAATCTTTTTTTAAAAAATTATCTTCACGTCCCTGTATCACACATGGAATTTTCTTGTTTTATTAAAACGTCATAACACGGAATATTAAGTTCTTTGTAATTGGTTCTTCTTCGCTTAACACGCTTCATGTCCTCATCACTACTTCCTTCTTCTTCATCACTATTATCATCATCTACACAGTCTCCATTAAATAAATAATTATTCAGCCGCGATTCAGTCTCTGGCTGCTCAGAAATACTGAAGCACTCCACTTTCGACTGCACTCCGTTCTCTGTGACGGGTTCTTCACTCACGTGGCACTCTTCCATTGGACGACTAGGTCTTCCACGAAAACGGTTTGAGATCAGCTCCTCCTCTTCTGCAAAGAAAGAGAAAAATGTTTAGTAGTTAATCATATCTTGTTTTTGATAGGTTACTTCAAGTTTTACATACAGCATTTATGCTTTATATGTTACATTTTCATTCCAGATATGTCCAAGAATCAGTGGTACAGAAGGTTGTTTCAAGGTTTATTGTAAAGAATTCGATCGCTAGGTGGCAGCACGCGTGAGCACGAAGAAGTTATTGCAGGTAGTTACAAAGTAGCGTATATTGACTTGAAGGAAAAACGACTGTTGTGAGTATGGTCATACGGCTGCCTGTGGGAGGGCTACATTTGGGCCCTTTCCGACATTGCTTCAGCTATATAGCCAAATAAGTGCAAAATTACGGTCTTTTGGGGGACTACATTTGTGTCCTTTCCGTCACTATAGCCAAATAAATGTAAAATTACGACCTTTTGGAAGGGCTACAGTTATGCTCTTTCGGATATTGGTTCACTTATATAGCCAAGTAGTGTATGACAAAAGGTTTCTGTATGTCAAAGAAAAAAGATCACAGCTCTGTTGAATCGTAACAAAACAGGCACCGTTGCTGCTGATACTGGAGCCTCCGATATTATGCATCATAGACATCGGAGACTCGGGCGTACTCCGATGTGGTGCAAATAAGTTCATTCCTTAGTACAGTGAGGTGACTATCGACACACATTAAACGCCCACAACAATGCGACACACCTGTTTCATTTTATTATTATTAATATAAATTATAATAATGTATAAGTTTCTGCAAAGCAGTGACTGTGTACTATTGAACATTGTTGCTGCCTCGGAGGCGCTGACTGGTACAATCATTCTCATGGTTTTTAAATTCTAAAATTTTGCGACACACACTATAGGACTGTGAGATACACCTGTTGAGAACCACTACCTTAGTACGGATATGAGAACCCACAGTCTGCAAAAACAATAGCAAAGTTCATATCATGGAGAGGAAGATGAACAGCTGTACAAGGCATGGGTGTATCTGTAAAAAAAAGAGAGCAAACTTCTGTTGTTCCCGTAATTGCAGAGGTCGTTCTGCTTGAGTACATAAATCAATGGAGAAGTTTTTCAAGCGGCTTTATATTTATTGGTAGTTACTGCTATAACGATTAACTTACGCCACCCAGAGTGGACAAAAAAGAATCATGGTAGCTTATTACTAGAGGCACGAGTTTTTCGCATTAAGGATTTGAAAATTTCGCGTTTCGTTTTTCTTATTTCGCATTTTCCAAATAAAGTTTCACATTTTGTAGTTCTTGAGGAAAAGATATTCCCTGACATGTTTACAATTGTTCCTTTTATTAATAGATCACTACAGAAATAAAGAATTAATTACTTAAAAACAAAAAATACATTGAATATTTCACTTATAGAAAATTATATTTAAAAAAAAAATCAAACTGAAGGAAAATCAGTGACTAAACGTACTTCAAATTGGGAAGTTTTGCTGTCTTCTGAAAACACATAGGCACAAGTTAAATTTAAACATTAATTATACGCATGTTACATGTTTCCACATTTTCCTCCTTCATTGCTGTATGTTTGTCACTTATCACCAGTCCATAACCTCTCAACCCGTATTCGTGTAATTTAAATAAAGATAACATCTGACCAAAGCAAACACTTATTATTATTAATAATCTTTTCTCTTGAAGGAAATTATATACTGCCGAAACTAACATACATTAATACGAGGGAGGATCAGAAACTAAAGTTACAAGACTGATATTACTGGAGTTTCGTCTGTTATAGAAGAATGAGGAATGTGTGGTAATTTTAATACATGGAGTTGGCAACTGTGCAGAGTTTCAGTCACCCACCACGTATGACGCTAGTTGTAGGTCAACACAAAATGGCGACTCGTTTGGAAAACAGGTCTCGCGAAGAAGTCTACTCAGTTATTCGATTTCTGTGAGCGAAACATGTAACCGCACCTCGTAGAAGTTTATGGAGGGACTTAATGCCTCGTGGTCATATCGCAGAATGAGTCGATAGTTTGCGGCTGGTAGAGTAAACATCGCCAATGAGGAACTCAGAAGATCACAACGCTTTTGAAGCAGTTTCGCTGGGACATCAACTACCCTCCCTACAGTCCGGACCTTGCTCCAAGCGACTTTCACCTGTTCCAACACCTGAGTGAGCACCTAGGAAGCCGTCGCTTCGCTTCAGACGAGGAGGTGAAACACTTCGTGACAACGTGGCTGAACACGCAAGGACAGGATTTTTACCAGGAGGAAATCGTTAAACTCATCCCACGATGCGACAAGTGTCTCAACCGATATGCAGACTATGTCGAACAATAACCTAATGTTTGTACTATCTGTTGGGTGTATTGGTTGTATGAAATAATATATACACGTTTCACTGTAGTCTTTGTAACCTTACTTTTTGATTACCCCTCGTAATAAGTGTTTGCTTTATAGCCAGATATTATTTTTATTAGAAATAAAATAAAATAAAATAAAGTATTTAAGTTTTTTTAACGAACTCTTGAATCTCGAACCTTGAGAAAACTGAAATAATCCTATGAATATTGGTTACAGCAGTGTACATCAATACTACCCTCAATCTAAACTAATTATTGATAAAACATACACTCTACTCCACTCCACTTAAAAATGAAAGTATATGATTGAATAATAAAGTGACCTAAATAAATGACTGAAATCCTATTGTAAAAAGTACCATAGCTACTTACCGGGAGTTATTATGTCATACACATATGCATGGTCCTTAAGTACAACATGAATAACGGGGTATTCAACGATTGTTTTGCCCTGTAAGTTAGCTCTTACAGATAAAGATGAGTCCAATTCAAAATACCTGAAAAACAAAATGAGGTTGTTAACATATGGCCGCGACGCTAGAAATGAAACAAGCGTATTTATAAAGAAAACATTCTTTTATTGTCTTATCATAACAATTTATCACATACCAATCCCAACGCGGATATATGCAAATAAAAAATGAAATGAAAAAACTAGTTTCTCCAAGCCATTGGCTCGCTCTACGCTCTAGGTTAAAATCGTGTTTAGTTAAAAATTCTAATATTTCACTTTTAACTTCTTGTTTCTAGTTTGTCTACATTTTTATTATCTATTTTTCTAGTTTTTATTTAGCATAAATATTAATGCTCAAATGTAAATGTGGTGGATAGTAATGTGTTTCTTCATTTTACATTATTCTGGACATTACTTTTATCTTAATCAAGGGAATTAGATACAACTTGCTGCACAATCGGAAGATTTTCTCATTTCTTTATTGATACAGGGCGACCTATAATTATGCGTACGATTAATTATGTGTACGTAATTATTTGACTGACTGTATTTATAATTCTGGACATAAGTTTCGATATAGCAACACTGTGTAGCCTGATAGTGGTGAAGACGCAAGATGGAACACCGCTATTATTATGCCATACCAGTGCCAGATTGCCTAAACGAAACATTACCGAACCGTTGGATTGGTCGACGTCGGGCTGTGGAGTTGCCAGCTCGATCTCCCAATTTCACACCACCTGATTTTCTTTCTTATGGAGTGTTTTAAAGGACAAAGTGTATAATAACACATAAGCAATTTGGCCGAACTACGGCAAGCTACTACAGAAGAGTTCCACAGGATACCAGTACAGGTCCTTCAAGCTGCTTATGACAACGTTGCTCTTCATCTCCAGGCATGGATCGATTTAGATGGTGGATAGGTGGACCATACCATGAACAACAGAGATTAAAATTCTTGTGAGGAAAGGTATGAGAGTAATGTGTTTATGTTCAATTTTATTTTCAAGTTGTATTCCTAGTTTCTTTACCGCAGTCTTTGAAACATAATATGTATAATTACGAGCCACCCTGTGTAATACAAAAATGCACCGTTCTTGATTATATCTAAACCCGTAGAATATTTCCAACATGGATTTTCTCAGGCGGAACGCTTGGCAGTAGTCGAACTGAAACAGCTAATGCGAATTCTCCTGCCGACGACGCAAAAATAAAAACTACAATATTTGAGATAGATGACAGTAAGATCTTTATCTAAATCACCCCGGGATTTGAGACAACACTGCACGTACTAAGTCACAGGGATGACCGAAATATTGTCAAAACAGACTCTTCAACAAGAACAGAGTTGAGTTGATTTTCAGTTTAACGTCCCTTTCAGCAGCGAGGCTATATGAGACGGAACCTACTGATAACGTGGAATCCGAACCACATGAGCTCCCGCCGGGAATCGAAACCGGGACTCCCACGCCAAATCAACAAGAACAGAGTTCGTGGTGCAAGTAAGAGGTTATTTTAGAAAAATGTACGCTAAAGCGTATTTCAGTAACTGAAATAATACAATACAGTTAAATCGTCACGATATATAAGGAATTAACGCTATTCATAGACTGGGACGTTTCCCTTTTATAATACGGATTGAGACTTAATATGATTATCGACAAAACCCGAAAACACAACAAATCACAATGGCTCATTGACACGGAAGGGTGAGAAAAAATATGCATAAAGCATCCGGTCATATCACTGAACTATATCTCAAATTTAGAAGCTACTAAAACAGATAGATTGTCTCCATCACGTATTTTAACCAGAAAAGATGAGTTGTTCATCACAGTTATACGCATGTGCATGAGATAACATTTCTTAAAACTGTGACTGTTGCCTCTATTTGCAGAACGAGTGGAAGGTGGATGACGCAACTCACCTTGTATCGTTATTTTTAAAAGCATTTTTACCTGTGTAACTTTATGGTTTGTAACAGTCCAATATATTAGTATAATAACGTGCAACCCTAACAGCAGCTGACAAGACAAGACAAGACAAGAAGGATAACACAAATAACACTTGTTAGATTTACCCGACCTTATTATAATGGCGTATCGAAAAACTTTGAATTCTAGAACAGGGTGTCTACTAAAATTACAAAATGAAGTTTCATGACCTTTTCTTTACCAAACCACAAAATTTCGTAACATTCAAAAACTAATACCAGTACCTATATTCTGTAGCACTTGTATTTATCCTATCTCTACCTTCAAAGACTGTTCCCTGGACTTTCAAAGACATAAATGGACAAATCCTTAGTAATCCTTTAAAAATGTCGCACCGATTGTAAACAGTTGTATTGATGAATTGTCTCTCTCTTTTAAATTGGCTAATATTTTTTTTTACCCTTTTTTGAGCTTTTTCGATCATCTTAGTTGTAATAATCTCCTTTTTCCCTTCTTCAACTCTTTTTCCTTCTGCTTCCACCTTGATTTTGTTTCGTCTTTCGTGTTCTTCATTGAATTTTTCATGCATGCGATAGAAGCGTGCTTTGCTTGCGATTTGGTAGCGCCTAAAGCCGACCATAGGCATTTTTGGCGGTGAGTTTTGACGTTTAATAGAACAAAAATTTTGAGCCTCTACTTATAGTTGTACAGATAAAAAAATCGTGACCCAAAAGATAAATTTCGTGACTTTTTCTTTTATTTCATAACTGTTTTCTGATTTCGTGACCAATCGACACCATGTACAATATTGTTGGCATTTAACAAATAAAATAGGTATTTGTAGAATAATTAGTTATTATATCAACAGTACAGCATTATTCGAAAATATATTTAAGGTTCCCTCACATAACAATGTACACATTCACCGTGCCATTTTTGCATACCCTCTACTGAACTGAAAACTTTGCTTCTCATTTAACGTATGGCGCCTTAATGGTGTGGAATCCAAACGGCTGGTGTTGAGGAAAAAAAAAAAAAAAAAAAAAAAAAAAAAAAAAAAAAAAAAAAATCCAGCATTTTAGATTGAAAATAATCTATTTCCAACAATTTTCTTCTTTTTCCATATTTCCGCATCTCCGACGATGGCCCCGGAATTTTATATACACCTTGTATATGTATATATGACTATTTTGTAACATATGATTGGACATTATGTTCTATCTCTCTCTCTCTCATTCTTGTTTTTCATTTTTATTTTATTTTACTTTTTGAACTTTTTTCTTTCTGTTTTTAAACGATCAATCATATTGGCTCGAAAGCTATGTACGCAATGCTTTCAGTGTAAAAATATTTATTATATGAACATGTACACAATCAGTGGCGCAACTAGCTATGAGCTCGGGGGAACCGGGCCTCTCTCGAAACTAACCTGGCCTATCTTATACAGCAGCACTGCAGACAAATTTTTGTTGAAATTTCCTGAAAATCTTTATTCCATGTCACTTGTCTAGTATCATTAAAAATATGCAAACTCTCTCTCATACACGCACCATTCGTGAAGAGTGCTCTTAATCTGCATTGAGACATGAGACAACATGTGCGAAATATCATTTTGCGATTGTTTAGTGCTGTCCTGTTCGAATAAATGGACTTGTAAAGAAGCCAAGGCGATTAGATATCAAACTGTACATATGGGAAAATTCTCAAATTGTGAATTAATTGTAGAATATTGTACCGAATAGCTTTAGGGATCATTTAATAAAGGTATATTTTATTCATTAACAAGAATGTGCTATGTATGAACTTGTTAATCTGTCGATGTTTATGTGCCAAATGTTAATACATTTTTTAACCTTTCTTACATAATTTTGTGAAGTTATGTACATGAACGGTAATTGAAATTGATAGCTTATATGTTGTTTATAATATTGTAGCATTTAACTATTTTTTTTATAACTATTTAAGTGTTTGGTCTTGGAAAGCACCTTTACCATACGGTTTGAAAATTTCAATTAGTTCACGACTACATTTAAAAGTCTGTCGTTATAAATTGTAAAATGTATTCTTCGTACATTTTATTGAGTAGTATTGCAAAGTTTGTAATGTATCAATAAATCTAAAATAGATCAATGTATAAGCGAATATTGAATTAAGTCGTAGCACCGTATAAAAGGGGAAAAAAAGTGAAAACCCTAAATTAACTTCTTAAGAGTAATAAATGTTAGTAAAGTGCGCGTAATGACAAGCAAAAATAAAGATTTACACAACAATAATTAGAGTGCGAGTTTTAAAAATTGTAATCGTTTATAACAGGGAATTTGTGAATTTGAATTTTTATTTTAAGACCTTTTAGCATGTTAATAATAGGAATAACTAAATTTCTTGTAGTACGGAAAATTCAAACTTTCAATTTTATCCGCATCAGATGATGCAGCACATAGTTTGCAAACTATTGTACTAGCTAGTCTTGGCCCCTCCCGAAATAAAATCCTGCTTGCGCCATAAATTTTTCAAGTGTGGTAGAATACACTGAAAGCTAATAGAAAAGAACATTCGTCAGAGCAAATCTAATCTACTTTATTATCTAAGAGATTTATATTACCTTGAACTAGCTCTTGGTAAATTTTCCGCCCTGAGCAATAATTTAACTCCTTTCACTCTCGCTGCTTGGTAGTACATTAACCTTTCCTTTAACTTTGGATCTGCAACAACCGGATCCAGATGTTTATTTAGAGCAAATGACAAACGATGTTCTTCAGGCACTCTGAAAAATAATAATAAAAATATAATCATTCACAGTTAATTCATGCTGTAGAATCACATTTTAACCTCTACATGCCGAACGACGCAACTGCTACATCAAGTTTGAAAACCTTAATAGCTTAGCCCCTAACTAAGCTAGTAAGATAATTTTGATATCAATGTATTCTTCAAGGATGAAGCTTGCCGCTGATAATGCATTTTACGTATTTGGGGGATAATACGGCAGAGTGGGGAGGGTAAAATTTCGTGATTTTTTTTGTATCAGTTTTTTTGGGGGCTATTCTTTCCCTTGGGGTACAGTCATAAAAATTGGTATGTGACGCAATGAAGTAGTCTATTACACGCTAATACCATGCCAAAGTACTTGCTTATACAGGGAAAATACGGAAGGGGCAAAGTTTTCCTTTTTTTTTTTAACGTAAATTACGTTTTCTGGACGGTTCCTATAAGACAAGATATCTTTTCACTGAATTGTTCTAGACGCTTTAATTCTTGTTTCTGTATTTTCTACGGAGAACAATGAAAAATATTGTGTGCACATAACGTGGTACTATGGTGAGGAGAGGAGCGGGGCGACGTGAAGGTCTGCAACAACCCTTCTAAAATGAAATGAAATTTTGAGTTTTACGTCCCACGATTATGCCGGTTAGGCTAAAGGAGACGGTGATAATGATTAATGAATGAAAAATGGTGGAATGAAGAAAGTGGGAGGAAACGGGAGAACCCCGAGAAAACCCACGCACACGGTGTTTGTCCACCACAAAGTTCACTTGGCGGGAGCAGGGTTTGAACCCGAGACCCCTAGCACCAAAGGTGAACGCTCTCCTTCTAAAATGATATACAGGGCGTTGTTATAGGAATTTTGTTCTGAACTTTTAGCTATCTTGCTTTGTATTGCAGCAATGGCTATCATTTAAAAAAACAAATATTATTGCCACAAGTGTATTGCCTACACATTAGCTTCATTTTGCCAGCATAGAGTGACCATAAGGGTTGCCAGGTCCTCCCAAATTCTAGTTTTTCTCATATTTTAAAAAGATTTTTTGTTTCTCCTTCTACGAACAGGTCAGGAACTGCACAAGCGTTACCTTGTTGGAATCAGTGTTACATAAGCCTTTCAACGAGGTATCCAATCATTACTCTTTGATTCGTTCAAACCCCTGCCCGGTGTATAAAGGTTAACTTACTCCAATACAATGACAGGTATTTTCATCCGGATCGTGGTTGCAAGTAGTACGTCTGTCAGTTAGAAGAAGTATAACATGAAATGAAATGCCCCACGATTATGCCTGTTAGGCTAAGGGAGACTTACTAAGGCAAGGGAATGATGATAGAAGAATTGGTAGAATGATAATTTAGGAGGAAACGGGAGTATTCCGAGAAAACCCACAGGCACGAGGTTCACCACAAACTTACTTGGTCGAGATCGAACCAGGGACCCCTCGCACCAGAGATAAGCGCTCTACCACTGAGCCATCGTGCCCATTAGTTAGAAGAAGTAGACCAAGAGATACAACCTTCTACTTAACAAAGTATTATGTTTAAACACTAACATTTTTCTCAAAAACTACACATGAGAATTTATCCTTAAGTATCTCGCTTAGTTCAGCTCTATAACATGTATCGACTGGTGTAAGTATCATCCTTGGACTTTTTTCGTTAAACCTAATAAGAAAGTAAAAGTTATAAAATACATATCAATATGTAGATAATAATTGCAGGGCTCATAGTGGTCTGGTCTCTGACCAAAAGCTCATCATGTCCCTTTTTTCTTTGCCAATTTCTCCATCACCTCTCTGTTTGTTGTTTTGTTTCATCTTTTCTTCTTTACTTCTTTCTGAGCTTCCTCCTTTCTTATGTTTTCTAAGTATGCTTTGTAGTTACGGTAAGCAGACTTAGCAGATGTAAGAAGCTTCTGGGTAAGTGGAACCAGTTCTGGCCTATTTCCGAATTTCTTCATCCCAGATATTATATTTAACTTAGTTAGCATTGAGAGTTCTCAAAGCCATGAAATATTCTAATTCATCACCTACTCTTAAGAACATCATACAAGAAGCATAACACAAGACGAACCACACGCGCACACAACGTTGAGCGGAGCGTTAACTATTACGAGAGAAAACTAAAAGACTATTATGATAAGAAGAAAGAATAGACACAGAAGGGTTCACAACCCCACCTTGAGAACTTAAGCATCCACCAACCATCCACTGTGCTTTAGAAAGAACAAAAGCCGCAGCGAGAATAAAGCTAACTGTTTCACATGTGGCTGCAAGTACTGAAGTTTTCAGAAGAATAATGAGTAACAAGTTACTGTCTTTCTCCATTTATTTTTATAATAATTTTCCTAGAAAACTGCCAATGCAAAACATAAATCACACGAAAAAATCACTTTACCTCCCAAAAAAAAGTAAATTTTAGTGACAAATTTGAAAAAAAAAGTAATTTTTAGTTAAAAAAAAAAAAAAAAAAAAAAAAAGTGACTCGCTATGAGCCCTGTAATTGGTAACTTTCCTATATTATATTAGCATTCGTATCAAAATACATTAATCTTCTGTAAGTTGGCCACTTTTCAATAGAACTCACAGTGGCCAATATTCAAGTTTCAATAGCGTACCTTGCATCAACAATTTTCAAGTTATCAGCCTGCGGGAAAATCCATTCTATTCTCCAGAAAATGACCTGCTCTTTCCAATCGAAGAACGTTGTATTTTCTTTGTGGCGAAGAAAATTCTGAGGTAGGTATTGCAGACGAACTCCACGTCTAGTGGCAGCTGCTCTTAGACGAAATAAATGCTGCAACACACAGAAATATAACAGCCGAATTAGATAAAAGTAATAACAAAAGAAACACTGACCAAAGCTTAAAACCCACTTAATTTTAAATTATAAATGAAGAGGATGAGAGTGGAAAATGTCATGGTATAGGAATTATGGGAGAAGAAACGGAGAAAATGAAGAATTGATTGAAGAAAGGAGGGGTCAGAACTTATAGAAAGAGTGGAAAAAATTTATTAAGATCAGTAAAGAAGAAGAACAGAAAAGGAACTAAAAAGATTAATGAAGAGGAAGAAGGAGTCATCTACAGTGTATGGTGTGAGGACTGTGATATGTCATATACAGGAAGAGAATGAAAGAAAGGATAAAACAACATGAAGATGATGCTAGGAGGAAGAGATACCAATGCCATATATAAACATGTTAAGGAGACGAATCATGGAACTAATTTGGATAAGAGAAGTATTGGAGATGGAGAAAAGAATGATAATAAGGGAGTAGAAAGAAGAGATTGGATAAAGAAGGTAGGAAGAGAAACTGATGAACTGGACAGGAGGCTTACTTATTAATGAATTATGGCAAGGAAGTTTGGATTGCATACACAAGAAGAAAATAAATAAATATACATAAAAAAAAAGCCCTTATAAGAACCAAAAATGGCGGAACGTGATTAGTTGGAAATTGAACAAGAAGACTTACGAGATTGACTGAAGGCCTCAGCAAATAGAAAAAAAAAAAAAAAAAAGTATAACAATGACTATACATGTCTGTTAAAAGAATTTAAACTTTGTCACAACAATGACTATATATATGTGTCTGTACTTTCATTTATTGTCGATAATGTTGGAAGAAGGATATGTTAGATATGCGAAACCGTTACAAATTATAATTTAAAATAAAGTGGGTTTTAAGCTTTGGTCAGTGTTTCTTTTGTTAAAATAATCAATCCAAAGCCATGGATAGTCTTACTATAAAAGTTTTGTTCGTATTATTCTTTATTAATTGAGGAAAGTACACTCTGCATTGTTGCAAGATTAAAATTAAATAGGTTTATTAAGTATATGAATTAATGCAATCTATCTTTAATTATATCATCTCATATAGGAATAATTGTGTACTTTTTATGTGTAATTAATATAATGTTTCTTTTATAGTCCAAGCATTTCGTTCTCGCATTCTCCCACTTGTCTTCATAACGCTTAATAAACGTTACATCATTCCAACTCTTCAATGAGAAATCAAAACAGAGGCTATAAGCTTGCTGCAAACGCTAGACGTATACCTTACGCTCCCTCAGCTTCCACATTTTTCCTTTTCCTCTTTTATGACGAGCAAAAATTTTAACAGCTAATACATAAAGAAATAACAGATATACAATTGGTAGAATGAAAATGTGGGAGTACTCGAGAAAATCCACGGACACGATGTTGTCCACTACAAACTTCTTTGGTCGGGGATCAAACCAGGGACCCCACGCACCAGAGAAGAGAGCTCAATGACTGAGCCGCCGTGCCCCCCTCCCCCCATCTATTACATTTTATCTTGAAAACTTTAATCTAAGTTCAGGAAAAAGAAATACACATCATTTTACGCATCAACTTACCAAAGGTAACTCCTTTCTGATTCTAGTGAAATGTCGAGTGGGGTCTCTGATACAAGAATCAACAGAACGAGTTATATCTTCCAGAAATCTGTAATCTGTCAAAAAAAGATACAGGTATATTAAAATAGCATAAACAGAAATACATTCATATATACATTAACTTTTTAGGTTATAAATATAATGCCCCTGAAAGACGAAAAGTGAAACAGTAACAAAGTAAACCAGTGAAATATTTATTACTTAACGAACATAAGGAATAGTTATCCCAGTATTGCGAGTGGTGATGATGTTCAAAAACAAATTTCACTCACATCCATGCTCTCTAAAAACGGAAAAGGTACATGAACATTTGATATTTCAGAAATTATTCCATTTTTCTTCTTCCGACAGTAAAAATTGCAATTTTTTAAAATATATGTTCCTATTTCTTATATATTTTATTAAATTGTTGAGATCCTTCTTCAGAGAACATGGAGCTGAGAACTGAAATGCTAATTGAAGAAAAAGATTTATCTTGATTTTGAGTTTAACGTCACGTTCAGCAGCGAGGCTCTATGAGACGTGGACCTACTGATTAACGTGGAATCCGAACCATATGAGCTCTCGCCGGGAATCGAACTCGGTCCTCCCACGCCAAAGGCGCGTACGCTAACCACTTAGCCACGGATGAGCTCTTGAAGAAAAAGACATTGTAACGATCGTGTATAAATATAATCGAGTGTTCAAAAAATGGCGCCCACGAACAACCCAGCTCTATAAGATCATACCCTCCAGGGGCTCCTTCAGCTGCTATAGGGAATCAAAACTTCACTATATGGCAACGTTGCAACTTAATTTGGTACCATTAGCATTGCTCTACGAATCCATCAAGCGGTTACATCGATTGCTAATAGGTGGTGCTAATGTCAACGTCTATCGACTTTAACTGCCATCTGGAAAGAATTGATATAACTATTTGATGGATTGGTAGATCTTCTGTGCGGTTCTTTATCTGTGACGTTGCCACATAGTGCAATTCGCGTCTCTAGACGAGGACCCGAAAAGTATACAATTAAATACATTTTTCGGTTAATTATGACTTGAATCGTCCAGTTTCAAGACGGCTCTTGTCCATTTACAGTAAATTTCAGAAAACTTAGAAAAATACCAGGATCTGCATAGAACTAGGAATACTTAAGGTTGTTCATGTGAAAAACTTGAACTTAAAATATTTCCAGTTCCAAAAAACGCATCGATTCTACAGTTTTTGTCGGTTTTCTGGTATTTGAAATAAATGGACAAGAGCCATTTTGCAACTGGATTTATAGAATAGTGTTCCAGTCCGTGAGCGCCATCTTGGAACACCCGAGATATAAATGTCTCTTAAAATTCAATTTCTCCAGTAAAGGAGATTTAAATAAATGCTACTGCAAGTTTAAAACCTATTTTCAATTTTATTTCTCCCAACCATCTCTTGAAGGTTGGGAGACTGTTTTAATTTAGCTGACCAGGACAGCCACCTAATTCCAAGAACATTCCCAGGCTAGCAGTGGGAATGTTTTTCTGGATAAATTTAAATTAAAAAAATAAGGAATTAGTTTTGAAATCTACTAATACTTGGTTTAAAATAGCAGATGCCGCGCTCTTTTAAAGTCCCGAGTCCCATTATCACACAGTACAAGTAATTTGGAGACAGGACGTTTGAAATAAGGTAATTTATGTACTTTCGAACAATACTGAAATCTACTGCGAAGAAGTTCAGAACAGCTATTTGAAGCTGCGAATTTGTTTGAGCAAATTCATTTTTATATGCCAAGCAAACCGTTTCGAAAATACGATTTCCTATCATGTTTCTCAGCCGGTAATTTGAAAAGTGAAAACAGCTTCTTTTGTCATCAGCAATGCACCCAGACCTATAACAAATCTTTATTATGAAAAAAATATCCACACCATATATTTTTGCTCTTACTTTTTCCTCCTACCAAGCAGGAAAGAATATTGTAAGAAACTATTGGTTCATGTAATTGGAAGCACTTGTAAACTTAAGACTGACCTGATACCAGTATTGAATTTTTATTTGTAAAAATGAATTATTACGTTTTATTATATTTCCATTTTTACCTTGACACAGCATTGTGACAGTGTTAAGATTTCTCTGACCCTAATTCAATTTTGACTCTCATGAAAGTGTGGAAAGCTTCGAAAAAACATCTTGAGATTTTACGTTCTGATATCTGTACTTCATCCATTGTACGTTTAATTTCTTATAAATGTCTAGATAAAACAGAATTAGTAGTAATATTAATACTAATCTTGTATCTTTACCAATATTATATGCTGTAATATTTTGCATGGTTGTGTTTACAAACACCCAATATGTGCTCTTATTTACAAACAACAACAATATGCATTTTACTACAGAGTATTATAGTTGTAGACAACGGAAATAATAGCGACATTATGGATTATAAGCCAACGGCCTGACATGGTGAACTACCACACAGAACAGGCAGCTAAACTTGAAATTGTTGTTTTCTCTACTGATAATAAAATGTTTTCTGGTAGAATTCTTCAATGATTAAAAATGATCGTAGAGACCCTGTCGTAAGGCCAAGTATTCTACGCGGAATTTTTTTCCTTTGGGACTTTTATTTTCCCCTATTTGGAAAATTTTCTCCAATAATTCGAAAGTTGGATGCATAATTTCGATATTAGCCTATATTTGCATTTAAAACTAATGCACTTGTATTTATTGCATGAAATGTGAGTAATTTAGGTTGTATTTTTATTGGGATGTCGCTGTAGCTCAGTGGCAGATGATAACTTCTGGTGAGTAAGGTCCCAGGTTCGATTCCAGCTCGCGCCAAGTGAACTTTTTGGTGGAGAATCATGGTGTGGGTGGATTTTGTCGGAGTTGTCCAGTTTCTTCCCACTTTCCTCATTTCATTCGGTATGATTATCACAGTCTCCTTCTATCCTCAGTGCATAATTCTGGGATGTTAAACTAATAATAATAATAAAAGTAAATTTGTTTGACCTTCCTGTAACGGGCACCTGTCATTTACGGACAAACAATCATGTCTTATCAATGTTCGTTACTCAGAGATTTCACTGTATATCATTTAATAATAGCTATCTTATTTATTTGGAATTGGTTCCTCTGATAAATTTAGAAGATTCTGTCTATAGAACCAATTTACATGTCTCGAACTGTTACTTTTCAAGAAAAGTGGTTCTTGAGAATATGAATTCCCGGATGACAGTTTTCCCTACTTAACTCTATTGAAGCTTACCACTAAGCAGGTCCATGTTGGTAAACTTTGAGATATGTTTGTACGTAGTTGTATCTCTGACACCATCACACCCAATCTCTTTCTTGTGTATTTTACAACACTTAAGTGAACAAGTTTTCACTTCACATCTGGGGCAAGTATAGTTAGCGCTCTTCCCATTACATACTTCACACATAACTGACCTGAAAAGAAAATTACTCTGTTATAAATTTCAGATACCGGTACATACTAATTCTTGGCATTTAATTTCTAGGTTAACGTTTGTAACTTAAAAGTGTCTATTTTCTTGATATTAGCAATAGTTCATTTTCACACTGAAGTTAAGGTGTGTTTTGTAACTCGTAACGTAATTATGGCGCACATCAAATGAATACTCATTACAAAAGCTGTAATTTCGTACAATTTTCATCCCTCTATCTCCATTTAGCCTGAGAAATTGTTAATTTTGTGATTACATGTTGGTGGAAAATGGTGTTTCTAACTTTGATGTAGTACTACTGGATAACTATGTCATATAAAGAACTGAAACTTCTCTATTTCTTCTATCTCTAGGAGTACTTCATTTACACCTAAAATGAAAGAGATCAAAGCTGGTCAGGTTTTTTCGGTGGTTGACTTGACATGGAATGACCCGATAATAAATTAATGAACTATTTGAAATTATACTTCTCTTTGAAATTATAGCTATGTCAACGAAGCTATATGACAAGGAACTTCTGTTTTAAGTGTGATCCAAGTCAATAGTTGGGTTTGTATCACATTCAAGTATTCCACCAGAGATCAATTTCGAGATCACACATGTTAACTATTTGGGTAGGAAAGAGACATATCAAGTTGTCTGGCTAATGCAGTTTACATAGTAACCGAATTTACATTTTTTTTTTTTTTTTTTTTTTTTACATTACTACTTGTATCTTCTGTGTGCGTTCCTGCACGGCGCCACTAAAAATTTTCAATGGCCAGTAAAATTTATATTTTATGACCATAACATTTTAAAATTGTGGTGTAGTTTTTACGAGATTAAGTCAACAAGTATGGTTATTTTACAATTAAAATTAATGACTGCATGGAACAGGGATATGTAAGATTTTAATTTCCACAGGTGTTGTACTTTCACACAAGGTAAGAAAACTATTTTATGTTTACAAAATCAGTTATTACCGTTAAACCACTACAAATGCTATTGGAAGTCGTATTCTTGTTGATAATTTTGAGTATAGGTCTTACAATAATGTTTACAGCAATTTATTTGTTATGAGAATCATTTGCTATATGTCATACACGTTCAAACGCTGGGAAAAATACATTAAGACGCAAGTAAAGACAACATACAACCACCATGCATGCCAAACGCCATAATTACAATAATGTTGCACAATATACACTGTCAATATCCTACGTAAATCTGTTAGAACCTTTTGAAAGTTTAGTTTTGAATATGGTCTACTGAAAGACCTGTCAGATATAGCTCAAAGCGAGCACGAAAGAAAAATACATTAGTACAAGTTATGACTGTAGTCTTACGCGTATATTCTTCGCGCCACTGTTTCTTATGTTCCCCTGGGTCAACTAGATAGTTTAACCCAATCCTGAACCCAATAGATATCATTATTGTTTGTACTGATCATCTAGCAGTTTTTCTTTTTTCTTTTCACACGAATAATGTTCCGGTAAGGAAGCTTTTGAAATGGTAATGGTGGGTTAGTAGCCAGGACTTTTCTTTATCAAAGCTCAGTACTCAATTCATATAGTAATGCCGAGCGAGCGTGGCAAGTGAATGCGAGTTAGTAGCCAGGTTTGTTCCTTTATTACGACTCAATGGTCAGATATAGCAGCACCACATTTTGCAGAATATACAGATACAATCCAGTACTCTGGATGGAAAAAATATATGGTCCATGTTCCGTTAAGGGGGTCTAAAACTACACTGGACCTCTTAAGCTACCCTAACCTAATATAACGTTATATCATGCAATCAAACGAAAATCAATAGAAGGAAGTGGTGTCAAAGACACTGGACCCCCTTAACGGAACACGGACCAAATATATTTATACGGAACAAATTTTTGCAGGCGGCAGAATTAAATGGTAATTGCTACAGCTATATTTTATGTTTAAAAATGTAGAATTACTACTGTGAAATCATCACAACGGTTATATGACTATTTTAGATACCGGTACCATGTACCCCAGGCGGAATAAAGAAGCTGAACACAAGTGTAACGTTACTAGTGTGAAACAATTACAAGTGGTAAAGGAACTCCTCACTGCAGAAAACCACGTACTTTCACTACATTTGCCTACGTGCCTGCTCCCTTAGGACGCATAACTGCGCGAAAACACCAGCTTCGCCCTGCCCTATTTTATAACATTCGTGCTAGTTTGCTTTTTGCACTGTGATCTTTGTAATATTGTATGTTCCGACGCTGTATTTATACGCAAATCGTGAAAGAATTACAATTCTTCAACAATTACTTCCGGTTGCCCTGTTTAACTATATCAATGCTAAGTGCAGTATTGTCATGTTGTCCAGTGCTAATCACACTGAGAAAAAAACGGCAATTAGTGAAAAAAATGCAATTTTTCATCATTTCGAGTGGTGTGCTTTAACTAAACCTGAACGTAATAAACATCACATGTTAAACTGCACGAATTTTACACCTAATATTATTTCCAAAGCAGTTACAGTTGGTCCACCAGCATCCTATACGAAACTATTCTCACGTTTAAGTCACTGACGGTTCCTTGAAGTAGTCTTACAATAAAATCACCAGTACTATCACATGGCTGCTATTTGGTAACAGGTACTGCAAGTAATTCGTCACAGTATACAATTAGAGATTTAAACTCAGGTCGACAAGCTGTTTTGAGTATCCTGCCAGTCCAATCAGTATTTGGGTAACTGTTTAAAGTTTCCTTGAAAAACATTCTTACAAGTGGATCATCACAATAAATGAAAAATTCCCACCACACTAAATTTTCAAAAATATCTTCATCGTGGGAGAAATCCTTTTTCACAAAAGCCATTTACTATTAATTTACCATAAACTCGCACTTTCACAACATAATTACCTCCTCTCACACCCATGTGCTCACCTGGCGTCTGTCGCCATATTCCGCAGATTAGCAATGTAGCCAGTACTTTTCAAAGCTTCGTTTAGACAAAAATACCACAAGTACATTTTTTGGCAAACCAAAGTAAATGTACTTTTAAAATTTCTTTAGTAAACTGTATGAGAAATAATATACAAAATTATATCATTACATTCCGTGCATGATAAGTCTTAGTACAGCACTCGACTAAATGATGATGGAAGAATTGGTGAAATGAGAAAATTTGGATGAAACGGGAATACCCCAACACGATGTTGTCCGCTATAAACTTATTTGGTGTGGGATCAAATGGACCCCACGCACCAAAGGAAAAGGCTCTACTACTGAGCCACTTTGTCTCTTATACGCGTAAACAAGATTAGTGAAAAGACGTGGATTTTCGCAGTGAAACGAGATTCTAAACATAAAATACAACTGTATTACTCACTATTTAAATCTATTTCCTGTAGAAATTTGTTCCTTATAAACAAGATTTTCTACGCTGAGTGTCCAATTTTACCCTTAACTTTTCCAAAATGTGGTGTACCTCAACTTAACCTGACCTATTACTTTCGCCTTATTAATAATTTAATGTATCCGAAATACAAAACTAGGTACAACTGTTTTTAACATTTGAAGAATATTCCAAGTTGGAAGGAGAATTTCAATTTTTTGAATTAAAAGAATATTCTATATAGGTTTAGTTTAAGATTATGATTAAGAAAATAGAATAATGAGTACTGATTAAGAATAATACTTACAGAAATAGCAATTTTTACGGTTTAAATGAGTGGATGCACATGAAAGAGGATTCTGTAGGGTATTAAATTATGCTGGTGGGGGAATGTTCACAATGCAGAAAACCAGTATTTTATGTTTACAAGTATAATGTTACAGTTCTGAAAGTGAAACCAAAACTAGAGCTATAATTATGTTCAAATGAATTAGTGCATATCAAAGACGACTGCCAGATGCTTTAGAGAATCATTAACAGCAAGAAAAGAGAGAAAAAACTTCTTTTTTTTAAAAAAAAAAAGAAAAAATGATGTACTATTCTTAATTTGAACTCATAATGTTTCTTGGAGGAAACCTTTTACTTATCTTTCACAAAAGGTACTATTCTTAATCTGAACTCAATAATGTTTCTTGGAGGAAAACTTTTTGTTTTTTTTCACAAATTAAAGCAGACAGCAGTTAAAATGTTTGGAGTGTTTGCAAACAATTCACAGTTTAAGAGGGAAAGAGTGGATGCGAAACGACTCTGAGCAGAAAGAACTGAAATGAGTGTGTCGGTGACGTTTGGTTTGAGCAAGGATGTGGTTTGAGTGAATCAGTAAACTAAGCAATCCTAAATTCGAGAAAATGGCTGCTAACAGTGGTGGAGTAGAGTGGGCATCAATAGTTAAACCTATTTTAGCAGCCTCGTATGGCTCATTTAACAAAAATGACATTCTTGAACTTGTTAAGGCGATTATAAGAAGGTACGGCATATAATTTTGTATCTATGTGTTTCGTATATCATGCTAATTGAGATCTTACGATTCATTTTCGGAAGTAGTGTAATAGTGTTTTCTATTTTATGTTGAACTATATCTAAGGAAGTATGAGAAATTTTGTTTGCAATGTAATTATATAATTTAAGGAGTTTGGGTTTGAATTTAGGATAAGAGACTATTAGGTATTACTAATACTTGTTACGTCATCGTATTAACCTCTTATCCAGTCTAACACCACTGCACCATGGATTTTATTATTATTGGTAAAACTGCATTTTGAGCAGAACATTCATAGGAACCGATTCATAATTAATAGCCATACAAGAAAGTACACTCCCTATCTTACCTTCCGTGCACATTGCTGCATCTTATGACAATAATCACTTGTTCTGCTTAGTGCACTCTTACCTTATTATTGCCTTGCGTAATAGAAAAGTACTACGGGATTTTCCCATTGATATGCAAGGGATCGTATGCTAAGTTGAGCTCTGTTCTGATTTTTACTGACCAAAATGTGATAAAGGAGGAGGAAAATGTTTCAGACCGGAAAACAATATGGGGCACGGTGCTCAGTGGTAGAGCGTTCACCACTGTTGTATGGTGTCCTTCGTTCGATCCCTGGACAAGGTTCTAGAACAGTTCCCCCTTCCCATTTAGCACTAATAAAGACAGAAAACAATTTGTCCTGCGGGGCTCTGACCTGCCTTCACTCGCTAACGCTCGGCGATACTATGAATTAAATATTAAACTTTGGTAAAGAAAGGAACCAACCTAGCTACTAACATATGTGGGGTGACCTGTGTTCTAGAACCTGGTAAATGTGTGGCAATGGGGGGTGGGCAACACTAACGAAAATAGAAAACAACGTGCCCTGCGGGGCTCTAACCCGCCTTCACTCGCTGACGCTCGCTTGGCAATACTGTCTAAATTAAAAGTTATTAACCTAACCTAACCGGATGTGAATAAAATATCGCAAAAAAATATGTTAAAAACCTGGGCCCCCAAAGATAAGCAATTTAGCTATTGTTTCAGCTATTGAAAAATAAGATGAGTTGGAAACTCTTCTGTATAAGCAAGACAAATCATTTGTAAAAAAATAGACGCACAACGTTTTCTTTTTCTTTTTCCTTCGCCAAGACTGCATTATTACCGACCCAAAAAAGCATTTATTGTTCCTTGTCTTTAACTACGCAAGAGAGCTCCTTTGTGACTAAGTGGTTAGCGAACGCGCCTTTAGCGTGGGAGACCCGTGTTCGACCCGTTTTCTGCGGGAGCTCATATAGTTAGGATTCCACTAGGGTTTCAAAAAACGGGCTTTTTTGAAAAAGCCCAACCAACCTGGGCCCATGTGTTTTTTTCGGGTTCTTTCAAAATATTTCAATGTCTTTGGTGTAAAAGTGTTAAAATGTGATTTATATTTCAAGATTGTCATTGTCACAACTTGCAACATTTTTCTACTTACTGCTGTTTTGAAAAAAATGGCCGCCATTTTGAAATTTTACATTCGATCGCCGAGAAAATCTATAAAGCAAATTTAGCGTATTTCGTGCTTCCACCTTCAAAATTTCAACTTAAAAGACTGAAAATTGCGCTTCGTAGCGTGGATACTTGCTGTTTTGAAGAAATGGCCGCCATTTTGATATTTTACGTTGGTATGCCGCCAAAATCTATACAGGAAATTTAGTGTGTCTCGTGCTTGTACTCTGAAAATTTTAACTTAAAAGGCCGAAAGTTGTACCCTGTAGTGTATGTGGTAGAGGCAGACAAACGTGTTGAGTTGATTTTGTGTTTAACGTCCCTTTCAGCAGCGAGGCTATATGAGACGGGACCTACTGATTAACACGTTCGCTGCTGAGGACATCAATCGGCGTCCAGTACTGAATTTGGCATATGCGCCGGACGCCGCTTGGCGCTTGTCCCTGCAGCTGATTCACTTTCCCGCCAGTGCTAGTGCAGGTATTGGTCTGGTTATGAACAAAAGTATAATAGTCCGCGGTGGCTCAGTGGTAGAGCGTTCACCTCTAGTGCATGGGGTTCCTAGTTCGATCCCAGCTCGCGCCAAGTGAGCTTTGTGGCGGACAAACACCTTGTGTGTGGGTTTTCTCGGGATTCTCACGTTTCCTCCTACTTTCTTCATTCTGTCATTTCATTCATCTTTCATCATCACCGTCACCTTGAGCATAGCAGGCATAACCATGAGACTAAAACTAAAATATTTCATTTTATTTATTTATTTATTTATTTTTTTTCAATAATATAATAGGCGAAAGTTCACTAAGCAGCAGCTGCTTTTCTCTGTTCGTACCCTGCAATTAATTGTATAGACTGAAGATGCCTAAAAACTTTAAATGTGCTATAAAAATGCTTTACAGGAAAACAGTATGCAAATTATTTAAATCAGTGGTACAATCTGCTTTAAATTTTTTCGCGCGTTTAGCAATATTTATTTACATGGCTGTATCTGCCAAAATTACGTTCGTCAGTTTAATCTGATGAAAAGCTGATTTTTCTCCTTGTGTCGTGTGTAATTGTTAGGACCAGATTTACATTTTTCTAAGACCTGGACCAAAGCACAATTCTATGCCCCTAGCCTCTGAAAAAGATTATAATTCTTGTTAACTTATCTAATGTGTTGCTGAAGAAAAGGTTAGGCACCTTTCCTGTGTTTGTAAATGTAGAAACACTCATAGCCATTTTTTTTTTTTTTTTTTTATTTTATTTTATTTTATTTTATGTTCCAGAGAGTATCCAAGTTTCCATCAAGTGCAATGGAAAATGTAGCGTTGGAAATTTCGCTCGCTATCAAGTCGAACAGGGTGGTGTTATAACCTCCTCGAAACTGTTACATGCAACAGCGTACTGTTCATTCACTGATTACGGGATTGCCAGCTAATGTCAGAATTTTTTGTTTTTCCCTGTTCGAATAAGCTGATATTTATAGCAGAAATGGAACGGAGTTAAAATTCAGAACATTTCCCTGTCCCGACTAAATTTACGGGGATGCGGAACACTCGGGCCCAAAAACGGGACATTCCTGTTTTTTACGGGACGTATGGCAGGCTTAAGCGTAAAATAAATAGTTTTTTTTTTTTTTTTTTGTTGAAGTATTCATTTCCGATCCTTCTGCGTTTAATTCGGGAATTTCCCGAGAACTTCTTTCACGGCGTGTACATCAAAACTTAGACTAGTACGGAAATTTGAACTCAGCACTTGAAACAGTAAGCGTTACATAGTCTTCGGAACCCGAGCATTAAGCTTCTTAAATTTGACAAGAATTTTTTACGCTATTGCTGGTGTTGATTCTACAGAATGCTTATTTGAAGAGTAGCAACAAATGACTGAATTAAACTGTTATTGTTGGAAAAACAAATTTTAGTTGAAGAACCTTGTGTTTTACATCAAAGATAAGAAATAATACTAATAGTTTTACTAATGTATTTACATATGTACTATTAGTACCGGCACCTATGACCTTAAACCCGTCAAACGTATGAGTGATAATGTCCCTCGGTGTCGCCAAGTCGACGAGCATACTATTCACGGAAAATATTTTGTAAAGTACAAAATTGCTTATTTCACTTCAAATAGGCTATAAGCATAATCCATACATTAATTTGTTCTATAACTATCTCAAGCTAAGGTAAGTTAAAAAAGATTAGTGCATTCAGAACTTTATAAAGGTTCTATGTTGAATGTTGTTGTATACCTTAACGTGAAAGCCTCTAATTCGCCCAAGGAAAGTCTAAAATCTGATAAAAATCACTTACAATTTGATCACCTTAGTTGTATCAATAATATACTAACAAATAGGTCAAAAACCTAGGTGGGTCCAACCCGAAAAGAAAAAAACACCGGTTTTTTTCGGGCTGGACCCACTTGGGCAAACCCTGGATTCCACGTTAATCAGTAGGTCCCGTCGCATGTAGCCTCGGTGCTGAAAGGGACATTAAAATCTAAAATCAGCTCAACTCCTTTAACTGCCAAAGAAAAGCACAAGCTCACCTTGCCCCTCCCTCACCACATACCATAGCATGTACACTAGAGCAAGAGCTTTCTAAAACAAAACGGCATACATTTACATTGGGAGAACTGCAAAATTTAATCAAAAAATGCCTTAAAGAAAGCCAAGAAGACGAAAGGGGGGATTTAGGATTTAGATTTCTGGGTCTTCGGCATCTAAGGCCATTTAGCCCGTCACGTTTTGAGGGATGACGTCCCTCGGCGAGCACACTATCCGGGGAAAGGGAAGGAAGAAAGGATTGGTGAAGGAAGAAAGTGGTCTGAAAGGAAATCGAAAACACGCTAATGTTTGTTGTGCTTTGGAGGTTATTAGTGGCGAAACTTATCATCTTCAGTCCTTGAAGTAGACATACGAGGCAAAAATAGCTTTTGTTTTACATGAGCATGAATGTATTCACTACTGGAAAAATTCATAACTCCATAACTTGGATGCGCTTTTGCAGTACCATCACCGAGAAATTTTATAAATGAATATATAAGAAGTATCGCATCTTCAGAGTAATTGATTGTCAGACGTTTTTGGATAGATATTAGTAATCACAGTATGGGACGTTGCTCAGATTTTTGTGAGAGGTAAGTGGAATGTACGTATGAGCAATTAATTACTATTTGTCCCTATATAATAAATGTTCTCAATATATAAATATTCACCGTTATTTAATTCTTATTTATATGTCAACGTCATCTGACACCTGTTATGAAAGTCAGGGAAATAGATTTCTACAGAGCAGTAAGAACCATATACAAACATCGAAAGCATTTTAGAAAATCGTCAATTTTTGTAAGCCACGAGGGCAAATTTTCACCATTCAATAGCTTCGCATATCACAAGAAGAATCCCGAAGAACTATTCGTTTCCTAGTTGACACTCTTTCATTAGTTGTTGAAAACACTTTTATTTTATTTTGCCAAATAGTTGATGATGTTTTTGGTTGATGCTTCGTTGAGTGTGACGTCCTATTATTATGACCTTTAGACTAAAGGAGTCGTGGGATGAAAATGAGTTCAGTTGAGTTGATTTTAATGTCCCTTTCAACAGTGAGGCTATATGAGACGAGACCTACTGATTAACGTGGAATCCGAATCACATGAGCTCCCACCGGGAAACGACCCCAGGTCTTCCACGCCATGCGATGAAAGTGAATGGTTATGATATTAAATTTTTTGGTGCTCTCCGGAATCGAGCCCGGAACCATGTGCACCAACGGCACACGCGCTAGCCGCTAGACCATCGGAGAGGGCTGATACTAGGTTTTTGATTTTAATCAAAATTTGTCGATGAAGGTCTCTATTGGTTGCTTTTAAATCTCGTCTCAAATAAATATATTTGGAAGCAATTATAATAAAAACAAAAAATAAAATTTCTCATAATGTGCGGGAGCACGGTGGCTTAGAAGTAAAGGGCGTATGTCTGATGCGAGATTCCATGTCAAAATGTTCGTGGTGGGCAACATTGGTCCATTAGTTTTCTTGAGATTCTCCAGTTTCCCCCCACATTCTCATTCCATCATTTTTTTCTTCGTAACCATTCACCTTCATTATTCATCCATCTTTAACCTAAAGAGCTTTAAACTGAAGCTCTCATTTTTCTCATAATGTGTGCGAAGTTATAAGTGCATGTGTTAACTTTCAACTCTCTTTGAAACTGCTTTTAATTGTGTTGGTGTTTCGTTTCATTTCAGTGAAACTGAGTTGTTGAATCATGATGAAGAGTATGAAGCATTTTATTCCTCGTTTGCTGCCTTGGCCGCTGATTATATCAGTGCAAGTGCTGGTTCAAGTAAGTAAGAAATATTCTAATAGATATAGCTACATGTGAAAACAATGTAGATCTTTCAGTTTTGAATGTAGTTTTCAGAATTATGCTGCGTGAACTCTTCTAATATATCTTTTGTCTTGGTCATGTGGAGATTAGGGTAAAACGAGAGAATCCGTTTCAATGGACAGATCACTACCAATTCAATGCTAAACGACAACGACATGTAAGCACTAAGCAGTCATATCATTTACAACCATCTCCTCGCCATGGGATACAGAACTAAACGTCCCACGAAGGTACTTCTGCTTAACATTTAAGGTGCTTCTGCTAAAATTAATTTCTTCCTACTTAAGCAACCGGAAGCAGTTTGTAGTATATAAGCAATTACACTCTTTATGTTCAATGTAAATTCAGGTGTACCACAGGGATCCAATTTGGGACTATTGTTTTTGTTTATTATTATTATTATTATTATTATTTATAAATGACTTACCACGTGTTACTAACTTCTCAAAATGTCTTTTATTTGCGGACGATCTTAAAATTTATAAGAATATAACTAATCAACTAGATTGTATTGAGCTACAACACGATATAGGTAGTTGTTACATATGGTCGCTGCAAAATAAACTTAATTTTAATATAAAGAAATGCTTAGTCTGTACATTTTCAAGACAATGTACTCCATACACCCATGAATATGTTATGAATCGTGAAACATTATCCAGAGTAAATTTTACTAAAGATCTGGGTGTATGGCTAAACAACAAGAATCTTATAAGGCACTTGGTTTTGTGCTACGGAATTCTAAAGTTTTAAATAATATTCAAACTGCATTCAAGCTTTTTAATAGCTATGTAAGAAGCAGATTAGAGTACGCAAGCGTGGTATGGAATCCTTTTTATCACTGTTATATTAAGAAAATTGAAAGAATTCAAATTAAATTTTTGCGACATATGTATTACAAGAAATATAGAAGATCTTCATATGAAGAAAATATTTCTTATATTAAATTAGTTAATGAATTTACTTGTGACACATTAGAATTAAGGAGAGAAATAACAGATCATTTATTTTTATATAAAGTTGTAAATGGCCTTCTGGAATGTGATGAGTGTTTACAACTATTGAACTTCAATGTTAAAGTGAAGGCGTTACGTAATCGGCAACCATTCTATTGTAAGAAATCTAGTTCAGTGTCTCACCAAAACTCACCACTTATAAGACTCTCCAGGAAACATAATAATGCCATTAAAGGAGAAAATGAAATCAATTTTGCAATGACAATGAAAGTATTTATGGCGAATTTAAGGGAGAATTTAAGTACATGAAATAATAGTACTTGTAATTGTGAGTAACGCCTAGTATTACTAAATTTTGAAATATTGAATTTATATTGTCTTGAAGAGATGATTATTGTGTATTTTCATGTATATGTTTTTGCTTTGCTTCGATTTATTGTGTTATTTTATTCCTTAAGTCTTTTTTTTCTTATTGTTGTTATTGGTATATTCTTCTTAATAGTATGCTGTGGCTGTAATGTTGTGCAATGGTTAAGAATTATGGTGTAATTGCAAATATTTATATTATATTAATTATTTGTACAATGTAATTTCGAATATGTATATTATATTGATTATTTGTACAATGTGATAGCTTATGTATATTATGATGTATGTTCGTAAATCTGCATATTACTAATTACATAGTTATAATGCCTATTGTAATTGGAGCTTAAGCTCTGTTATAGGTGGTAGATAATAAAATAAAATAAAATAAACATCCATCACAAGGCAAAACGACTGAGATGGGCAAAGGAACACCATTGGGCGCTTGAAGCATAGAAAAAAATGTAGGACTGTAGGGTAAGACACCTCTAAGGGTGGTGAGGAAGATGACGTGTAAAAATAATCGAAAACGACCGATATTAGTTAAAGTCTAAGGTCATTTCGCGTCGTTTGGGGGGGGAGGGGGTGAAGAGTGAGAGTGACTGAAAAATAAAATAGTATTTACAATGTCCTAAATCACTGTCGAATCCATAGTTTTCCAGATGGGTAAGCTGATGTTCCCGTGACATTTAAGTTTTAAGTCTAGTCGAATAGACGATTTTGGAATTTTCGAAAATTCCGCTTTTAAGGGGGCAATTTCTGTCGTTGCTTTCTCCACATTAAAATCCACGTTATATATTGTTTGTGTGATCTCATCATAGGGAAGTGGCTAAACACACAAGGCAGGGTTGTGTGTCCCTTGTGATTTGTGAGGATGCTGTGAATGAGATGGTGATAATCTATGAAGTCAACATTAAATGTGCCAAAACCGAAGAAGTTAAAACAGTGGAAAATATTCTCGAGAAACATGAAATTTCGGACGTATATTAATAACAAACAACTTAAGGAATTAAACTAACGCATAGGCCGCATAGAAACTAAACTGACAGCATTGCTATTCATCACGAACTGAATTGTCAGTTCTACGGTAGATTTTGGAAGTGCCCCCGTTTTGATTCAATGAACAGCATGTTGCCGGGTGCATGTAAGTAAAAGTTTTATCACGATAATTTTAAAGTTTGTTTTTCATTGTTTTCAGGAATTGCATAATGTAGACAGATCCTTAACACACCTTTTGATGCATTGAAACATCACCACTGTTGCCAATTCAGGATGTTAATTTATGAAAACCACGTTTTCCCTAGTAACCCCTTACAGAGGCCTCATCCGATTAGTTATCGGTGGAAATGAAAAATTCTTTTTTCCATTCCATAGCTTCCAAGCTACTCCAAGTATACAAACTGAAAATAGACGACAGAATATTTATACATATGAGTTATGAGTCATTTATGTGTCTTGTAATAAAAAAATTGATTTACACCTTCGGTTACATCTGGCAACACTGTGTGGTTCCTAGTGTACTTCAATCGTTGCTTCCTAGTTTAAAAATGTATGCATGGACAAGGTTTCATTTTGGTATAGCCATTATTTGTGTTCCGCTTCCAGTTCAAAAGTTCTACTGTCCCAAGCTCCGGGTTGCATTATATATTGGACACCCTGTATAATTAGCTGGGAATGGCATCTTGGAGAGCGCGACGCTCCTTGTTACAAGACCAATGTTATGCTGCAGTGAATCGAGAAGCAGAGTTGCGAATTTCAGTTGTTGCAGTTGTAACCATTTCAATTCGAGGTCTCTGTTCGGGCGGACATTTATTTGTAACCAACCTTGTAATCTGGTCGCTGTTCGGGTTCGTGATCCTACCAATAAGTATGTTCCTGATACCTGAACTTACCTGGATAGGACGATGAAGGACCTCTCCCAAGAAGGGTTACAAATTGTTTCCAAATCGCTTGTCGGTCTCAATGATGAGACGAGCATTAGGCGCCGAGAGGTTCGGGTGTCTTGTCTCGAAAACTTCACGGACGATCAGACGGTCATCCAGACCATAACGCACGCAAACATCACTCATACAAACAACGAAAACACACTGGATTAAATAACACTATACTTATTTATTAGAACACTATTATATAAAAAAAATAACGAAGAGAAATGAATACAACACTTAACACGGAATATGTGTTATAATTTTCATCACTGAAATCACACTTTACCTTTCTAATGCACTGTAGCCCTTTATATATATAAGATTATAATTCAGATTTCACTGCAAATGCTTCTCTCACACCATTGACGCACTTGGGGGATTAGCACTGGGGGAAAAGTTGTCGGGATAATCCCATGTAGAAATCCAGTTGCTGCGCCAAACAATCCTGAAGCGTAAAGATGAGCCTTCAGCAAATTAAACAAGAAAGTAGAATGCTGATGTTGGAGGACGCGTATATAACTGACATGTACGCACAATGTCTGCGTACCTGGGACTTCACTAGTTGGGGGCTAGCCGTAAGAAAACGTCCTTCACCGGCTAATAGCTTGTGCCCCTTAACACAAAATCATACTTGATTCCCGACGCAACGTGCGTGGTGGCTGCACACAATTCCGGAGTCAAACTCCCTGAGCACCAAAGCTCAAGGTACGGGTTGCAATGGTCGACTGAAGAGTGTTGGCAGTTCATTCCAAAAACCACTCAGTTAAATCACCTGTGTGCACATGCAAACATAATACGGAAAATAATTTATGATAATTTTAGTCAACTGCCCACAATGCACGAGACAGTGCGATAGCTCGGGCGTGAGGAAGTACAGATAAGGAACTGCAAAGCAACGTGACGGGCGTCACTCTGGTCACTTGAACACCTGTTCTGGTCTAGTCTGCACTAATCTATTGCAGTGTTTCCATAAGCGATCAAAGAAAGCCCTTAATTCAGTTCCCAATAACTATAGAATATATACTGTGCATATAATAAGTCAGGGAGGAACACTGTGAAGTTTCGTCGCTGACAAATATTCTCACCAACAGCAATGTTTTAAATATATATATATATATGAAAAAAATGAGAGATTTCTTTGTCCAGTTGCGTGGGAAAGAAGCAATTCCCACCGAAGAAAGAACTTATATGCGTCGCAGAATAAAGTATAAATCGAAAATAATAATCACTGTCCTTACGAAATATACAGAGCGTCCACAAAAAATACTTCTATAACTTGGTAGCGAAATCATCCATTATTAATCTAATTCAATACCTTTGGGTTGTCTTTGGACATCAGATCCCAGCTCATTGACCCACTCCGCGGAAACTAAAGGAATTAAGTGCATTGTGTATACAAATATGTGCGCCATGCCTGCCAGCCACCTACCAGGGTCTCATTGCTTCCATGCCAAATCGCATTGCTGCTGTCCTGCGAGCCAAAGTTAAACATACCTGATATATGGTAGGTGGTCATAATGTTCTGGCTGGTCAGTGTACTTGTAAAATTTGTGAAATATGAATGATAAGAAGTTAAATTAATTTCAAGAGATTTTAAACTTTATTACCAAATATTAACAAATAGATTTAGTTATTAGTGAAAGATTTGCTACTATATGTATGTGGAAATATGATAAATTTAAGGTCCTTATCAAAACCTTGTTTTCTTATTTATGGGTACTAGGTGCTATGTAACCTTTTTCCTTGTTGGTAATGGGTCTAAAGATGATACCAGTGGTACAACTGTTATGCCAGCTATCAGATTTTTCTGTATTTTTCATAAATATATTCTGGTCCCGCGTTGCCTAATCGCTAATACCCTCGCCTTTTGTGCGAGCGTTCCCGGATTCGATTCTCAGTGGGGACACAGTCGAAAAAGTGTAAATGCTTTTTCATACTAGCTATCCTGAGTGAATTTTCTCTCATTCATATTAGGCAAATGCCAGGATGGTACCTCACCTAGTGGCCCCAGGCCGCTTCCTTCCTTCTACATTCCTTTCTCCCTCCCAAACTCCCCGGACAGTGTGATCGCTGAGGAACGTCATCCGGTCCCTCATATGTGACGAGGTAACGTGGGTACAGATGCCGAAAGCCAGAAATGTAATTCCTAGTCTATAACATGCTGTTATCTTCTTTTTCTCTTCACAGTCACAAAGGGCCAGCTGGGAACCGTATGTATGGCTTCGCGCGTTTTGCTGCAGTATTTATTGAACAAGTTGCAGTCTCATAACGAGAATGCTTCATTGTCTGCCAAACAACTATTACTACCCATACGTGCATTGTGCCAGGGCAGCGGAATGCTACAAAGGACGGACCAGATCTCTCTTACGGCTATGATGAAAAACGCTAAACTTCCTTCTCACATCAAAACTAGTCCACCAGGTAAGTTTTTATGTTTATTCTGATTTTTAAAAATATCAGACATGATTTTTTTAAATTACACGCAACCAAAAATTAATTTTGGAAATATTTAATGAAACTGAAAATTCCGTTTCCCCCCCCCCACACACTTTACATCACTTTACGTTGCTACTGTTGCAGTACATCACTATTGTCTTGACAACATAGAAGCAGAGACTAATATCTGTAGTTGAGATCCTTTTAATTGTGCTTGTAGATTGCCATCCTATGAGAAAATGTGTTTACCTCGGTTTAAAGTCGTATTATTAAAATTATAAGAATGATAAAAAATAATGAAAAATCACTAAAGTTTACAAAAATGTCGAAAAAGATCACAAGAACTTAGGATAAATGCCCCCCCCCCCCAAAAAAAAAAAAAAAAAAAACTAATAACGGAAATACTAATTAATCTCTTTTGAATAGATGGTATTGTAACAATGTTATATTAAGCTAAATCTAGTAGAATTTTATTTGTTAAATTTTCTGTTTAATAATGTTCTGGATTATAATGTATTTGCTAAAATTGAATGTATTTGTTGTGTATGTTGTATGATGCGTATGATTTCTGTATAAGGTCACTGTCCTTGCCTATCTATATTTATCTACGCTTGACTTCTTGGGGAAAACATGTTGTTTCCGAGGAGCCTGAAAAAGGGGTAAATATGTTAACGTCTCGGACGCATGGCGACTCGGGAGCATTTTGGGTCGCCTATCGCGCGTACATGTGCACGTTGATAGTGTGGCTCAGCGCAAAGTAACAATCATATCCGTTGGATGAGAGAATAGTGACACTTTGCGAATTGAGAAATCAAAATTTGTATTGCAGTTGGTGAAGTATTTGTATCATAATAAGCTCGAGTGGCTTTTGCCGTCAGTAACTGCTTTCTTGTGTCACTAGTGAAAGACATTACATCTTCTTTAATCTAAAATGCATAAGCATAGGACGCTAAAGATTTCATTTTGTATAGAGCTCCTTCGTGGCTAAGCTAAGCGCCTTTGGCATGGGGTACCCGGGTTCGATTCCCGGAGGGAAATCGTGTTAAGCTGTAGGTCCGTGTCTCGTATAGGGAAGTACTTCTTTCTCAGCATAGGTTGCACTAATTGCCGCCGGGCTTGTCCTGCTAAGTAATGAGAAGATATGCAGCAAGTACCGTAACAGTTGCTGGCGATTATGTATAAAAGTTGAACAGAAATTCTGTCGACGGGCACATTCACTCTTTAACATTGCGGTTGTGTGAATTTAGACCGACATTTCACACGAGAGAGTTCTTCCTGTCGCGTTATGGCGCGTGCGCGTGGCGTTGGAAAGAAGACTTCATTTGCTGTGAGGTAGGTTAGGTGACGATCTAACGTGTGATATAAGCGAAAATCGTTGTTTCCGTTCCATAGTGTATACACAGCAGTATTGCCACTATTTAAGTTCTAATCTTTGTATAAATTGTTATAACTTGCACTCTTTATTGTCCGCTAATAGGGTTGAGTTGAGTTTGATTTTGTCGTCCCATTCAGCAGCGAGGCTATATGAGACGTGGACCTACTGATTAACGTGGAATCCGAACCACTTGAGCTCTCGCCGGGAACCGAATCCGCGTCTCCCTATCCGCTAATAGATTCCAAGTGAGGGAGGGAAGTTAGAAAATGGAAGAATAACGAGGGTGATTCAGAAAGTAATGCCTCCAAGACGATATCTCCATTTGTGTTTGACAAATAGCACCGGTACAAGTATGACATCTGCAAATGGTGGCATCATTTTTCAATATGGTCGCCGTTGTGGGCAACACACTTGCGCCAACGCGAAACAAGGTTATTCATGCTGTCGGCGAAGAATTATAGTGGCTGCTGGCGACACTGTTTCCGAACTGCTGTTTCCACCTCCTCGCCACAACTGTAACATTGGCTCTGAAGGTTATCCTTAAGTTTGGGGAAGAGTCAAAAGTCACAGGGCGCAAGATCCGGACTATAGGCAGAACGAGACAGAATATCAACAACACTTTGCCAGCAGATGGGACAACTTGGCATTTTTTTTGGCGGAGGAGAGGACGGTGGTGGTACTCCATCGACTGACGCTTCGTCTCCGGGTCGTAATGGTGTATTGACGACTCGTCCCCGGTGATGAATGTTCCTGGGCACACAACCTTCCGCAGTCAGAAATTCAATGACAGCCAGCTGTTTCAACCGGACGTCACCACTGGATGTCATGGATTGCTCCATTACTCTGGAACGAGAAGAGATAGGAAGGTGAAACAAGTGACATTCTATAGCTTAAACATTAGTGCATTAATGATAAACAGCCCAGAATGTTTGCAGTATTATTGGCCAAGTAGTGAGCCTTGGAGGCATTACTTTCTGAATCATTCTCGTATTTACAAATTAAAATTTGAAGTTAGATGATATGTAATATTATTCCTGATCTTCCGCTCATACTGTTTCCGTTATTTTCTTTCAGGAGAGAAGGAATCAGTGGTTAAAGAAAATAAAAGATCCCGTTCGGATCTGTCAACAACAATTTTGGAACAGTTAACAACGCCGTTACAAGATTATGGACCAAGACTTCACCAGGTGGAATCCACGGAAGGATCTGGTACCAAACCTACAGAAACCTCGGGCTCTCACCCATGTGATCCTGAGCAAGAAATAAAGGTACATTTCTGAACAAATTGCAATTACTGATACATTTATTACGCATATTTAAATTAATTAATTAATTAATTAATTAATTACATGAGAGTCATTGTTTTTGCACTGACAACAGTTCCTGTATTCAAACCTCTGAAAAACATTCGCGTGGTTTGTTCTCCAGTACTTAGTGCATAATGTAGTTAAATCAAAGGAGTGTTGCTGGTATAATTAAAGTAAGCGACCATGTTCAACAATCATACTGCACAGCAGGCATGATTATCGTTTTATATATTTTAAGCTTCAAATTTCTCGACAGAATTGGCGACGACAAAAGATTTTGAAGTGATTAATAATACACATTCCTTGCTTTTAGTCTACATTCAGTTTCTTCGTGGATATGATTTTGGTCTGTTAATATTGATCATAGATATTTGAAACTGTCCACTTTGTCGAAACGTTATGACTCAAATTTACGTTTAATAGCTTTGTTTCATGTGTTTTTATTTGAATTAGCAAATAGTAAAATATTTTGCGCTAGTTTGCCTTAGTCCAAAGTGCAACTTGGATCACCCTGAACCGAAGACCTGTACATCATTATATTTTATTTGCCCACTAAGCTCTTTCAACATCTATCACCATGCCAGCTTCGGTCAGGATCGGATAAATTGCACTGATCACGAACAATATATACTGTTCTTGCTATTTGATACGTTATTTCTAGATTTACGGAGATTATTATTGTCGAGTTTTGTCATGTGTGACAAACTCCAATAACTGTGTTTTAATTTCAGAATCTATTTATCATGAAGAACGTGACCAGTCTACAAGCACTGAAAGCAGGAGATACTTTAATTGATATGTGTCTGAATTTACCTCATCTTGGACGTTACATAATTAAATACAAGGATGCAGTAGCAAAGAAAGGTTTTACTCTACCCTCAACGCATGCAGAAGCAGTTGCTGCAAGACAGAGGTAAGTTAAATTTCATGATTTACGCTTGAAGTTATAATCTTTATCAGCTCTTTATAGTTTTTCGTATTCTTTCGTAGGATTTGCATTATATATATATATATATATATATATATATATATATATATATATATATATATATATATAAATCAGAAACTATTTTGAATTTCCTGTTCTGCACCATTACTTATTCTTTTTTAAGGTGCTTTAAATTGAATCGACTTACTCAGGTGCTTTATACTAAGTAGTGTATTCTCTAAAGTGAAGAGCAACATTTTTTCCCGTGTGTTAACTGCATAGATCCCAAGCCTGTGGTTTTATAATTGAAGTCCGCGTGTTTTCTCGGGTGTTCTCTCGTTTCGTCCTACATTCTCATTTGAAATAATTCTTTCGTAGTCTGTCTCTTCCCAGACAGAAAATACAGCTGGTTTACAGGCGCCTATGAAACACGCATAAACAGGCATATTTTTACAGGCGCTTTTACATGCGCCTGAAAATGGAACACTTTTAAACGCGTGAAACTGGTATCGATTTTTTTTTTTTTTTTTTTCACGATCATTGCATGTTCATTTCACGGAAACAGGTAGTTTTCATGTTGATAGGGCTGCAACCTTGCAACGTGAAAAATGCGTGTAAACAACATGTAGAGAGTGGAAGGACATGTACGTAACCGGCATATTCCATGTAGTTGACACGTACGTTACCTCATGAGGATCTGACGACAGCTGCTTTTCATTTTATAAAAATGTAAATGCCTATAACGTGATGTTTAGCTCCAATCCACCTTGTTCACCACACGTATCTGTTTAATCCATTTATTGGCAATCATGATCATTGCTTGTTCCAGTTCACCTGTACATTGCCGGTACACTGCACATAGGGGAGTTACACACTTCGCATGTAATTGAAAATGATAAATGTAAAATAACATATTCTACATCGTGCGTTTTCCATGCTATATGCTAATACATGGTATTTACATGTAATGCGAATGTCACAGATGTATATTACATGCTGATAAACAGGCACCTTCCTTGTACTTTTCATTCTTACTGTATTGCGAATGTTATCAATAATCCATTCAAGGTACTTTACATGCACATATTTCCTCCATTTACTTGCATGTGAGTGACTACGTGTACATTGCATGTTCTTATTTTAATGTACAGGCTCTGTAAACGCGTGTTTCCGTGCGAAATTTCCAACAGAAGTTTAATACTTTTTCGACATGCATATCATTGAAGACAATGTGCCTGTAATATTTTCATGTGCTTTTGCCGAAACAAGCCTCTGTATAGTGCCTGTCAAAATCTGACAGGCTTTTACAGGCATTTCCATGTACAAAACATTGCATGGTTTCCTAAAAAAATTTCATAATAGTTTCTATAATAATTTGTCTCCTTTATCCTATAGGGCATAATCATGGCACATTGAACTAGAATTCTCATTTAATTTTGTCTTTACCTTGTAATACAAGGTCCATTTTATAAATAACCGGAAAAGTTGTATAAAAATACAGAACTTCGACAGAGTGTGTGCTTTGGTGTCCTAGTACTATTATCAGATGGACCCAGCGCCTCTCCGCGAATGGGATGCTAGGAATCAGGAAGCAAGATGGTGGCACCCTTGTAGGTTAGTACCAACGTGGAGCAGCGAAGTGACATTAGATTTCTGTTATCTGAAGGATTGAAACGAATTGAAATTCACTGTCGGATGGCAGTGCAATATGATGGAAGTTGTTTGAGTCGAACACAAGTGTACGAATAGGCAGATAAGTTTAAACGGTGTGTAACAAGTGTTGAAGATTCTCCATGCCCAGGACTCTGTGCAGTCATGGAGAACAATATTGTGAGAATTGATGAGTTGATACGGGAAAATAGATATATTACAGTGAGCCTGCAGCAAAGATGCAGGCTCACTTTATCATTGCAGCAAAGATACTATTGCTGCAATATTATTGCAGCAAAGATGAACATTAGTGTCGGATCAGCCCACTGTATTGTTCATGACGTACTGATGTCAAAGTTTGTTTCAGCCCTTCAGCTAACAGCAATCTAATGACACTCCGCTGCTCTACGTTGATGCGAACTTGCAAAGGTGTTGCCATCTTGTTTCACTGATTTCCAGCATCCTGTTCGCGAGGCAGGCATGCCAGGCCCGTCTGTTAATAAAAGAAGCACAAACTTTGTCGAAGTTCTGCATTATAAAACTTTTTCGGTTATTTATTGAATGGGCCTTCTACTTGTATGGCTCGTCAGTCAGTTTTAGCTTTGAGAGAATGAGGTCAGTACTGAGCAGATCTTTTACAGTTAAAATCGGGGGGAATTATTTTTTGCTCAGCTCTAATGTATCTGGGAGGTAACACGTGTTATGTCAAGTTCAGAACCGTTTATAATGTACTGTTTCTTTTTGCGTAATTGTATTTGTATTGAGCTTTAGCTAAGGAACACATACATTTAAATCTCTCTATTTTTCTCGTATAATTTTATGGGTTCCCAAATTCGACTTCCTATGAGACTTTGTGGTTCGGTTCCCACGTTGAGCTGTAGGGTCACGCCTCGTATAGCCCCGCTGCTGAAAGGTACTCTAAACTCAAATTTAATTAATCCCACCAGTCCGAAGGAAATCACAATTCAACAGAATTCTAAATATTTCTCTGTCCCTTTCTCTTTCAGCTTGCAGTGTGTAATGAATGATGTCTGTATCACATGGAATGCGCTGTCTCTACCTGTCTTGGAACCTTTGACCCCTGACAAACTTGAAAAGCTGAGTGTGATCACAATGGCGTGTCTGTATTGTGCAGTATCCAATGCGACCGCTAGCAGTATACTCGGAATTACGTCCGCTGTCTCTCCAAAGGGAAATGTACGAGAAGATGAAGTGGACAATTACGCAATCAGCATCGTGGAGAAGTCTCTCGAGCTGTTCACATTGGTCTCCAATGTCATCAGGACTTCTACTAGAGCTGGAGGCCACGTAAGTATTAATTTTATATCTTTTTAACTTTTATAACCCTTTACAGGATATGAATGGAATTTTTTCTGCTACATTTTATGGACATACGTATTTCCCACAGTATGGGGACTGCAGTGGCTCAGTGGTAGAGTTCTTGCCTGCGGTGCGTGAGATCCCTGGTTCGATCCCAATTCACGCCAAATGGAGTTTGTGGTGGTCAAACACCATGTGGATTGGTTTTTAGGGGGTTTATTTATTTCCTTACAATTTTTTAATCTCCACCATTGCATTAATTATCACAACCGTCTCTTTTGGTCTTGATGCATAATCGTGGGACGTTAAACTAGTAATTTCATTCCATTCACTTTCTTTTACAATATGTGCTTCAAAAGTACATGAAGTATTATAAATATGGCAGATGTGATATTAATAACCGTCGTTAGATGTCAGTTCTTTAATAATGTAGGATTCAATTTTTTCTCAACCCGCAAAGAAAAATAATTGATTCAATATTAAAACTCTTTATTTAATTGTAGAAATTGCCAAAATGCAAATTAGTTTCGTAGAATGACTTGACCTTCACTTTTGGTGTTTGGCACACTCGTGAAATGTCCCGAATCCTCAGATACCAAGGAACGTTTTGTTCGGCAAAATGAACTGGGGTGCGTTTCATATTTTTAGTTTTTCGTTTCTTGCTTGTACTCGTATTGCTGACCTAGTTAATATTCTCTGAAGGTTTTCTCTCTCTTGAAGTTTTATTTCCGTGCATGTATTTGTTGTTTCACTCACTGTTCACATTATAGCTAATTTTTTCATACCTTTCTCTGTTTAATTTTGTTAATAGAGATTTGACGTTTACTTAAAACTTGCAGAGCAGTTTATATAGTTATAAAATGACTGATATTAGTATCGAATCCGTAGTTTTCGGGGTCGCTGAGATAAACACTGACACTTCCGATGCCGTTTAAATTCAAATTGAGCCCTTTATGTCCAAAATGAAACGTATTCTTCCCTTGTGATAACTGGTATTCTTCTAGTTAGTAATAATAAGTGTTTGCATTGGTCAAGCCGGGACCTCCCGATTGTGAAATAAGACCTCTACTATTAACCTACGCCCACTTGTACCTCTTCATTACACCAATCGTCATATGTTCATTTTATCTGCTTTCAGATTCTTCAAAATCATCTGCTCATGGGAGTGTGGGTTCTTATCACTGGCCTGCAGACGCAGCTCTCTGCTTCAAGTTTCATTGCATCGGAGAAGACGAAAGAAGATAAAGGCAAATCTCCAAGCAAAGTGCGGGAGAGCTCCGGACGCGTAAATCTGATGAAAGTGTAAGTATAATTTATGCTTACATTCCAATTAAAACAATCTCAGAAATTTGATTATTAAGTATTCTGCCTTTTAGCAGGTCCTGGGACTAATGAGTTTTTTTTAGTTTTTATGTTTGGACCTGGAAATGTTTCTTCCATTTCTCGATCTTCAGCTTCCTTCTTTAACTCAATATTTTCTTCTATTTTTCAAATCATCAGTCAGTTGTGTTCTTCCTATTCTCACTTTCTTTCCTTCCTTCTTTCTATGGCGGTATGAAGAAGACAGTTCCTTCGCAAGGTATGTCCAATCCAATTGGCCTTCATACAAAAGATACTGGCTAGAAGCATCCTCTTCTCTCCTATCCGTTTCAGAGCATCCTTATTTTTTATTCTGTCCATTTTATCATCTCCATCTTCTTTCAACACTACATTTCGAAGTTCTCTAAATATTTCTTCTCTTACTTTCTTAATGTTCAAGTCCCTGAAATATATCGTGTATTAAGTTTGTCCGTAAACTCTACTGTACTCAGATTATTGGTCACAAATTGCTATCCATTCACGTCCACCTGATCTAGTCTCGATTCCGATATTTGAGTTCTTGTGAAACGCTTCTTCAGATTTATCAACGAAAGTATGCAAAGAACAATTACATTTGAAGTGAACGTAGTCCCAAGTGTAACAATTCTTTAAAAAGTAGTAGGGTAATAATTACTTACAAGATACATTAGTTAACTCTGTAGTTATCTCCATCCTCTCGTATTACTTGAAGTCAAAATTATAGTTATCATTTCTAATATATAAAAGAATATGTTTCGGTTTGTCGTTAAATTTTCGCCTAGAAATGAGCTGCCCAGAACCACCAAATTTGGTACACAGATTTCCACCAGATCCAGTCGCATACGAAGTATTTCTTTTTACGATTTTCGACTCGATTGGGGGGGGGGGGGGGTAAGGGGTCCCAATAAGTGCAGAAATTATAAATAATGATCCATCGCGACTGTGAGATAATCAACCCAACCGTTTTCCTATTGTTTAGATTTTATCAGTGTTAAAGAAGTTTTAATTGAATTAAGAATTAATCTGTAAGGTTTAATTGTTAAGTTGCAATTAACAGTGGAAATCAGTAATTGTTAATTGGAGCAGCTGGCCATTAATCAATGAGAATCCGTTGCAATGAATCAATCAATTCAAAGCAATTTCAATTAAATTCAGTCATTCAATTGCAATTTAATGTAATTTGCAATTACTTGAATTGCTATTGATTTCCATAGAAATTACTTTCAGTTCTCATTCTGTTTATATATATATAACCTTTTTCCTTTCTTTTATTTTGTTATATGAAAAGTGCTCTACGATATAATATATACACAATTACAATGTACAAGAAAAGATAGGCAATCTTACATACCTTAATATTCATAAGAATTTGAGATTCATGGTTGAGAAAGAAAAGGACAGCAATCTTACGTACCTAGACCTTAATATAAGAAGGCATAACAAATTCATACCAGTGTCCACCACAAGCCAACAACAGGTACACAATACATTCATTATAAATCTGCTCATTCAGCAGGTACCAAAGCAAATCTTTGGAAGAATTTCTTTTTCCGAGCCATGCGTTGTACTTTCTTAAAAACAGATTTACAAACAAAGATTGAACTGCGTAGTCTGAACGGATACCGAGCTCCCAGGTTAAAAGGAATTTAAGGTTCGATAGACCTGAAACCGACATGAAGGATAAAAGATTGGATAGGTTTGCCTATTTTCCCAGATTGACAACTGAATTAAATAGAATCTACACACAATACGGTTTACGTACACCTTTAAATCCACCTAAAACTTTATTAAAGAACATCACCCAATTTAAGAGTTATTACATAGATCCCAATGAAAAATCGGGTATTTACGAAATGAAATGCAGTTGCCAAGAGAGTTATATAGGCAAAACGAAAAGAAATTTAAAAGTCCGAGTAAAGGAATACATTAGAGATTCGAAAGCGGAAAATTCGGTGTCAGGTTTATCGAAACATTTAAAAGAAACACAACACAGGGTAGAAAATTCAAAAATTTTATTTGGAGCTAGAAATGAAATAGAGAGACTGTTTTTGAAAATTTATTTATTCATTTAAAAAAATGTAGACAAGGGATGGCTGAGTGACAAATGGGAGGCGGTTATCACAAAATTTTCACAGCATTGGCATGATAATAAAAATAACATGAGTTGGCAACCTTCCAACAAAAACAGAAAAGACGTATAAACTGACTCCGCCATATTTTAGTTTGCTTCAAGACCATCTGCAGATCGCTGACGCACTTGAAAACGCGTTTTGCACACAGCTCTTCCCTTTGGTAAGTCCGTTCCTTTTTATCCCTTAATGTTTCTTTTCTTTTTCTTCCTGTTTTTGATCTCCGCGACCAAAACTCCAGGCGAGAGTCGAAAGCTTGGAAATTTAAAAATTCAGGAATTACAGATACCTGTAAGTAGAATAGTAGTTACAATTCTTGAGTGTGGTTTTGCAGTGTCTACTTTCAATTGATTTATTAATTGCAATTGACTTTCATTAATTAATGCCATACATTGTAATTGTGTATATATTATATCGTATAGCTCTTTTCATATAACAACATAGAAGAAAGGAAAAAGGTTATATGTATGCGAAATTCCACAATATGTCTGTAATATATTGCTGTAATGTGATTGTTCCTCAATTCACTCTTAGGTGTTGTAAAGCCTTACTCCGCAAACTGTGAATTTTAGGACTTAGGTGCTTAAACACTTACTTTGTAATTTGTTAGAGAGATCTCTTCTGCAAGCTAAAGTTCTATACTTTTTTGTTGGTATCAGGTATGAAATTGCGAAATGATTTTCAAAGCGGGAGAGCGGGGCGGACAATATATCCAGATGTAACTTTTGAAGTGATATAAATAGTCTTCCAAAAACAACTGTATAAATCCTATTTAAATTCCTTAATAAAACTGTTGTTCGTCTTAACAATAGAAGTTGTGTAACCTTGAAACAATCTGTAATCAAAATAATAATAATAATAATAATAATAATAATAATAATAATAATAATATAAATACTGTGTCGATAATTTTTCCTTGTTCGTAGTGTTACAGCTATATGGTGAAGAAGAATTTTTTAGGGTGCTGTAATCGATAAGTATTGGGGAGCTTTGCTCTCACTATTTTCTTCAATTTTTACTTTCGACAATTTAAATGTTGGATACAATCTCCATCCACTATTTTGCATTTTCAACATGTACAGGCGCCACTTCTCCCATTTTTACAGTAACAGTGTGAAAGACATTTTTACGTCAAACAAGCAATTTCGGGTGTGAAAATCGTTTTTACTTCAAACAGGCAATTTCGACCATTTTGGCATGTGCCACTTTCGTACATTTATTTATTTATTTAAAATAATTTTTAGAGATGTAGCCGACCAGGCTGTTAGAGCTGCGCTTTATACATATAATAATAATACCTCGCAAGAGGTTCAAGACAAGACAAGACAAATAGTGTTGCAATAAAACCACATTATATAATTTCTTACAATGTTATTTTTGTTTTGCAGTCAACAAGGATTTGGAGTCTTGTCTGTTGCCCTGGCTTCTCAGGCTTTGACCATGATGTCGGCATTATTAGATGATCTACAAGTGGAGGTATCACAAGACCTGAGAGTACAAGATCTTGAGAATGAATTGGAACCAGCGAGCTTGGATATTTTAGGTCATTATTCAGCGTTACAAAGGGCATCGAAGTTTTTGAGCGCTGCGCCACTTAATCAGTTGCTGTTCTATCTGGCAACTATCAGTTATCGAAAAGTGAGTAAACAGTTTCATTACTTTATTTGCTTAATACTTTATTACAAGTTCTGTAGCTTATCTGAAATCTCACTCATTCCTCAGTTTAATTTCTTTATTAACATCTTTATTAAAATTAAGCCTCTGAATTATGATATCCTCATTTTCGTTGATTACAATATATCAAACGTAAATTGGGCCAATAAGGATTTTCTTCCTTGCATACATTATTATGCCGTTTCTGAATGATTATACAGTATAATTTAAATGTTATTCCTAACGTATGAAATTTAGATTTCGTTATATCTAATTTTAATGTTGAAGCTAAAAATGTTTTACTTATCATTAGTCCTGATTCATATCACTATCCCATTAAGATTACTATATTTAATAAGATATATTCCAGGGATGTTGTTTGAAGTTTACTTAGATATTCTTTTCAAATCTTGCTTTATGTCAGGAATTAGAGGATGCGAATTGGACTAATATCTTGTTAATTGAGAATATTAATCTTGCTGTTGAGCAGTAGAGAATGTAATTAAAACTAGTATGAATAATAATATTCCTAAGTAGAAACTTAAAATCAGGAGTTTTCCTTTATGGTATTCGAAAGATCGTATTTCCTTATTTAAGGCTAAAGATAAAGCGTATAAAACATGTAAAACTAAATCTGATGATTATTATGTTATTTTTGCAAATTACAGAAGGCAAGTTAAATATAAACTTGGTAAGGATAGAAAAGCCTATGTTTCGGGTATTGAATATTCTTTAATACAAAATCCACACATATTTTGGGGCTTTGTGAATAAGCATAACAATGGTACAAAATCTTCCTCGGGTATTATGATTGATAATGAATATGCAGAAAATGATAATAAACTTGTCATTGCATGGGCTAAGTTATTTGAATCTCTATATCAAGGACATTCGTCATGTAAAGAAACTGAATTGTTATGAAATAGTGGATTAGGATTAGAAATTAATTTTTGGGCTGTCAGCATCTAAGGCCATTGAGCCCGTCACGTATATGAGGGGTGAGGTCCCTCGGCGAGCACACTCCAATGAAAGGGAAGGAAGAAAGGATTGGGCGAAAGAAGGAAGTGGACTGGGCCATTATGTTAGGTACCATCCCGGCATTTGCCTGGTATGAATGAGGGAAACCCAGATGGCTGGCCTGAAAAAGGTATTACACTTTTTCGACCGAGTGGTCCCGCCGGAAATTGAACCCAGGACCGTTCGCACCAAAGGCGAGAGCGTTAGCAATTACGCCATGCGGGGCCACTTATGTAATAGTGGAAATAGTAAGTTTTCCGCCGTTTTACTGTTGATCATCTTATTATTGCAATTAACAGTCTGAAGTAAATCCTCTTGTGGAATAATGATATACCAATTTTTTATAATTAAAAGAATTATGTATATTATAGCCCTATTCTTGCGTCATTATTTATTTGGAGAATATAAAGGTAACCAAGAAAGTCCTGTAGCTTTTTCACTCACCACCTTCGGACATCGATATGTCACCTAAGACGTACCTGGAAGATCAAAAATAGTCCCCATCAGCATCGACTACCTGGAAGGCCATGGATTCCATCGCGGTAGAAATTGATGGGCACTGAAGCGGAGGAAGTATCAAGTGCATTTTGCACTCCTTCTAGGGATTTGAACTGGCGTCCTAGTGGTTGTCCAAGGAATAGAACGGGTGATAATCGGATGGTGCAGTGTCCGGGGAGTAATGTGGATGCAATAGTGTTTCCCATCCAAGGCGTAGAATAGTGTCCTAGGTCATCCTAGCCACGTGGGTCTTAGCGTTGTGCTATAACAGAAGGACTCCTTTGCGATTCAGAAGTGCTGGCTCCAGAGTTTTGAGTTTTTCTTAAACATGGCTCAACTGCTGACAGTACACAGTTGCATTGATGCTGTGACCAGCTGGTAGCAGTTCTCGATTCACGATGCCGCGAGAAGTACACCAAACTTACAGAAGAGTCTCCTTCTGGTGCAGTGGTGATTTCAGCTGTTTTGGAACCGGTTCATAGGATGCTAACCAATGATGCCTTCGCCGTGGAGCTTCGTACAGGACCCACTTCTCACCACATGTCAATACCCTGTCCAGAAATGACTCCTTCCTCAGACGAGACAGCAAAAAATACAGGTGCATGCTCGCGTTCCCTTCTGGCCCGGAGTCAAATCATGTGGGACTCATCGATCCAACTGGTAGTGCTTCCCAAGTTGGTGTAGGTGCTGCCGAATGGTTTCTCTACTCACACTGAATTGTAGTCCAGTTCCTCACATATCTGGCCATTGTTCGTCTCAGTTGCTGTTTGGAGATCTTCATTTTGTACATATGTTGGTCTTTCTTCACGTGGTGCGTCTTTGAGTATTTCGTCACCGTTCTTAAACTTGTTAAACCGCTGCTGCACTTTCCGCGTAGTTACAATCACCTCGCCAAAGACATGGCGTATATACCGCCCCGCTGGAAGAATGTCTGACCCCGGTTTGAACTCGTACAGCATACATGCCCTTATGATTCTTTGTGGAGGTCCCATGCTCACTCTGTCCTTACGGAAGTTACGATGTAACTGAACTTCCATTACCAGGTAGTATGTTGGATATACCCACACCAACAACTTACCTTCGCCTTATCTCCATTCGCATTCAACTTACGGTGTGAGGGCCAGTAGAACACAGACCTCCACAAAAAGCGACAGAACTTTCTTGTTTGTCTTCATACAAACTTCCAGCTATCCTGAGAGTTTGAAAACTGTTGTTGTTTCCCCTATCCCTAAGATTAATGGGAAAGATTATCCGGATTGTAGACCAATTTCTATCATGGGAACATTACCTAAATTTTTTGATAAACTTGTGTATAATTATAACATCTTTCTACTGACATAATGGTTCAACAGCACGGTTTTATGGAAAATAAATCTACCCTGTCTAGTTTAACATGCATTATGTAAATTATTCCTCCTGTAAAAAGCCAAGGACAACTGGATGTAATATACTTTGATTTTTCTAAGGCTTTTGACAAACTTCATGATATTTTAATCAAGAAACTTAAATTCATATAATTTATCACCAAACTTTATCTGATGGTTTATTTCGTATCTCACCTGTAGAAAATTTGTAAAATATGAAGGTCATATTTCTAATAAACATAATATTTTTTTCCTGGTGTTCCCCAGGGTTTCAACTTTGGTCCACTTCTGTTTCTCTTGTTTGTAAATGGCTTAGAAGAAATTATTAATTGTCAATTCCTTATATGTGCAGATGATTTGAAGATTTATTCTACTGTTAGCAATGTTCATGATTGCATAAAATTACAAAATAATACTATTGTCACCTGAATCTTAATAAAACATGTTTTGTATCTTCAAAAACTAATCCAGTTTATTACATTTATGCTGTTGATAACGTTTTGGTCAAAAAGGTTGTTTCTATTAAGGATCTGGGTATTACCTTTGACTCCAAATTGTTATTTAATAAGCACCCTGAATACATAGTCTCTAAAGCTAGGAATTATAAAATGGATTTCTAGAGACTTCTCTTTGAAAAACTTGCTTAATTCTATATTATGCTAATGTAAGAAGTCACCTGGAATACTGTACCAGTATTTGAAATAAAGGTGCCCCAGTACTTTCAAAAAGACATTGAACTTGTTCAAAACTTGTTTCTTTCATGGTTACGATGGAAATTGAAATTGCTATCAGAGAAATCCCATAATGAAATTAGGCACCTACTTGGTTTTACTTAAACTATCGGAGCGAAGAGTTTTATTTGATATTAAATTACTTCATAATATCTTGATGGGCAAATGCCCATTAATAGAGGCTAAGGCTGTTAATCTCGATGTCCCGAACAGATCAATAAGAAATTTTAAAATATAATCCCATTCTTAGTGACGCTCCAATATACAAATGTGTATCAAATGCCAACAGTTACATATTATTGATATCTTTAATCCTGATTTTCCTTCTATTCAGAGGAAGTTTATAACCTACCATTTTTATTATTATTATTATTATTATTATTATTATTATTATTATTATTATTATTATTATTATTATTATTATTATTGCATTTTTTGGTTTATATTGATTCCTACGTCTTATTTTGCTTTTGTCCGCGAATGGCTGTATTTATTTTTATGATTTGATTGTATATTTCAATAATGTTTTACTTAATGTATGTTATTACGTTACTTTAATGTATGCTTTTATTATAATATTACTATATGCATGTTTTTTGTTTGTATTGTTTTTATAATAATAATAATATATTATTATATATTACAAAGAAATTCACGTTTTTAGTAGTCACACGAAAAGAACATACCCACCCTTTGTGTTTCTTGGCGTAATAAATGGAATGATGGAAGTAATGTTTTGGTCATGTATAGAGTGTTATGTTTTATCTACGCTAAATATTTTATGCACATTAACTAAGTTTTAAATTATTTTACTTTTGTTTTCAGGCTTGTACACTTAAACGTATACAGAAGCATCCACCTGAAGGTGATACGTTCAGCACATCAGATTCCACTACCTACTATGAAGATGACTTCAGCTGTTCGGACGAAAGCTCAGCAGAAGATGGTAAGTAATATTATATAGCAATATTCATTAAATTGGAATCATGCTTACCGTTAAACATTAATGCATAACAATTTACATAAATCCGACGATAATAAAGAAGAGCGTACTGGAGTAATTATGCCAATTTGTTTAAAGAAAATCTGTGGATCAATTTGAACTTGGATTACTTAGTTGAAAACTAGATAAGAGTGATTGGGTTATTGTTGAGATTTTAAGGAGGACATGGTTAGTCACTGGGAGCGAGGTTTATATATTCCTACCATGGATCTTGGAGATGGTTATTTTTTAGTACTGTAATTTGTTCAGTATACCTCATATTTTTTAGTACTGTAATTTGTTCAGTATACCTCAATATCCTCAAGAGGACCAGAAATATAAATGGTTACAAGCAGACCTTGGGAAGAAGAATGTAATTCTCCTTTAATTTATGCAGCATATTTCATTGTTCTGTTTACTAGACTTAGGAAACACTTAAGAAGTAAAATATTGTCTTTATTTATAAACTAGATGAAATACCCATTCTTCGCATGGGTCAGATAAAATATTAATGTAAACAAACTGAACAACGAAAGTAAGAAAAAATCGGTCATGTTCTACTTTTATATCTCGGTAAACGCTTCCTAAGACCCCCCCCCCCCTCTGGTTCGATTAAAAAAAGAGCCTCTGACCCCCAGCCAATGAAGGCTGTATTTGGACGTCAACAGCTGTCGGAGTATCACAATTCATCTCTGCTACCGCGAAAACTGTGGATTTGACACTAATATCGGTCATTTCGGAGATTATTTTTACATTTCTCGGTATCCCCCCTCCCGGTAACCCCGGTCCGTAGCCGAATGGGGTGAAGTTGGAAGTTAATGCGATCGGAGTTTCACCATTGATCTCAGCGACCGCGAAATCTATAACTTTGACATCAATATCGGTCATTTTGTACTACTTTTACGTATCCCGATAAACGCCCCCCCCTGAATCCCCCTGGTTCAAAATTTGAAGAAAGAAGAAGAAGAAAAAAAACGCTTCGTCTTGGTCTGGAGCCTAGATCAACGTACCCATGGGCCAAATTTGATAATTCTCGGTGCAGTCATCTGGTCCCCAGGCCGCACACTGATATACAGACAGACAAACAAACAAACAAACTCTTTATTTTAATTCATTTTAGATAGATGACATTAAGAGTCTGAGCTAAACTCACTCCCACTTTTATTTTCTTTTTAATTTTTGTAAATAACGTATCTTTCTCTGTCTGTCTCCCTCCGCTTTTTTCCTTCCTTATTCCTTTCTTCTTCAGAAGAGCGAAGAAGAACCGAAAAGGAGAGTGAGAGCCTGTATGAAGAAAGAAAGGAGAGAGTTTAGAAGTAGTATACGAAAGAAGAAAATTATATTTTCTTTTCTTCAAATCTTTGTTTCTTATCAAAAGAAGCGGGAGAGAGAGAAAGCGAAGAAAAATGGGAAAAAGAGCAAACTTCCCCTTCTTTATTTTTTCTCTTTTCTTTTTTGCGGGATAGAGGAAGACGATTCTGGAAGGGAAAAGAGGAGAGAAGAAAAGAGTGGAACATTTTCTCTCCGATTCCTTCCTTCCCCTTTCTTTTCTTCAGAAGAGAGCGAACAAGAGGAGCCGAGAGAGAGAGAGAGAGAAAATATGAGAAAAAGAGGAAGAGTTTAACATGGAAAGTAGCGGACGAAAGAAGGAAATTATATTTCTTTTCTCTTTTTTAATTTTCTCTCTTTCTGTTTCTTCCTCCTATAGGTATCCCCCCAGTCGCTGTGTCCTTGTCTCTTATCAAAAGAAGTGAGAGAGAGAAAGTGAAGAAAAAACGAGAAGGAGGGAGGCAAATTTCCCCTTCTTTATCTTTTTCTTTCTTTTCTTTTTCCGGAGGAAGAACAAGGCGATCCTGAAAGGGGGAAGAGGAGAGGAGAAAAGAGTGAGACAGTCTCTTTCTTTCTTTTCTTCCTTTCTTTCCCTTTTCTTTTCATTTTTGATCAGATTGGGTAAAACGTCTAAAAGGGAGAGAAAGAGAACCCTAAAGAAGAGAGAGATCTAGGGAGAAACAAAAAAAGACAGTGAAGAATATAAACATTACAGAAAGTAACCCAGTTAGTATCTACAGACGTTATTAACGAAAACTAATAACCCTTTCCTAACTTTCCCTTGTAAATCAAAACCTGAATGTGCAGCTTATGAATGTCAAAATTGTTGGCCACAAAAATTTAAACACTATACGGAAGGTCTTGAAAACAACTATTAATCTATATCAAGATTACTTAAACCTGGGGTCGCGAGAAGGTTTCATGGGGTCGCAAAGATAAGCAGAAGATGAAACTGACCAAATTTGATTTCAATCCATTCACTTTTAGGGAAGTTACTGTACCTATTATATACAAGATATGGATTGTACTATTATAGAAATAGATGGATATCGTGAGATCTCCCAAAAGAATATGATAAAATGGGAATCGTGATAGGAATTAGGTTTAAAACTAGTGCTCTATTTAATACCGCTCTGAAGATAGTGCGTGACTCATTTCCTAATTTCGGGACCGCGGTGGCTCAGTGGTAGAGCGTTCACCTCTGGTGTTTGGGGTCCCGGGTTCGATCCCAGCCCCCGCCAAGTGAACGTTGTGGTGAACAAATACCGTGTGCGTGGGTATCCTCGGGGTTCTCCCGTTTCCTCCCACTTTCTTCATTCCACCATTTTCATTCATTATTCATCATCATCGTCTCCTTTAGCCTAACCGGCATAACCGTGGGACGTAAAACTCAAAGATTTCATTTCATTTTTTTCATTTCCTATTTTTTTCTTCTGTTTATTCAGAATAATTCAATTCTTCAATTTAGTTCAATTTTCTTGTTTATTCAGGTTGTGAGCGTAGCGAACAACCTTAAGTGTATAGGAGTTAATAAACTGAAATAGACATTATAACAAATTGAAACGTAGGTGTAGATTAATGGTAGGATATTGTTATTACATGTCCCAACAGGTAAGACTAGAACAGCAAACACTGGGACATTCTATTGTAGAAAAGCAACAGCTAACATATTACATGAGTCTCCTCTGTGGAGAATGTGTGCTTCATATAATGAAATGATTAGATTTCATGTAGAGATGTATGTAGTATGTCAGAAAACAAATTCAAAACAATTGTCAGGCAATAACTTCTGCATAACTAAACGACGTATATTTGTGTGTGTATAATAATTTATGTACAGTTTTTTTTTTTTTTTTTTTTTTTTCAAATTCACAGATTTCATTTGGGTCTAGAATTTCTAACTGAAATCCGATTTTCATGCGGTTTGTGGCAAATAATCAAGGAAGAATGGGAGATTTATGGAACTATGTTTACCGGTTTAAATGCATCCGGGGTAATTTCGGCCACGCCTCAGAAAAACAGCAAATATTCCCCAGTATACCGTACAATTGGAATGAGATGCTGTGCGGTCTGGAGATTTGAATTTTTATCGTTAGGTGGCAACCTCGCCAAGGTCAATAAGAAATGGGAAACTGAGCCGTTGTATTGGGAATTCTACTGCACAGTTCTGTGCTGCTGCGTATGATGAGGACACATTGAGAATAGTGTATTCTTTGCAGCAACATGAGTTTATCGTTAAAAGTTTTGGAGAACGGAATCTGTTGTTGCTACGCAAAGGGCATTTAGAAACAAATTTGCCTCATGTTCTGCTCCAGACAGGAGCATAATGTGGTCGCTAGTGAATAAATTGGGAGGAACAGGATCGCTTTCAAGTGAGACTGGGAAGCATCGGATTTCGCAGGCAGGTGTTGTGGAAGAAGTCAGTTATCGACCCGTTAGGTTGCCTAAGAAATCCCTCCTTCGTTTGTCGCAAGAAACCGGCTATAGTTACTCAGCATGTGATTTATGTGTTACCAGTAACATCTAACTTGTATTTTCACTAACGCTGAATTTGTATTCTGCAATTTCGCTTGAAAAATCCGAAACCTCATTCCAACGTAAGGTACATTGGCGAATATTTGCTGTTTTTCTTTGAGGTGTAGCCGATATTACCCCGGATGAATTTAAACCAGTAAACATAGTTCCATAAATCTTCCATCCTTGATCATTTGCCACAAACCGCATGAAAATCGGATTTCAGTTACAAATTCTAGACCCAAATGCAATCCATGAATATATATATATATATATATAAAGACATCGGGCTTTTTACAGTATCGAAATTGACCAAATTTTACATAAACTGTAGTAATAGAGAAAGAGGAGTATTGGGAATCATTTTATATAGAAGAAAAAGATCTAACATTGATAAACTGTATTCAGTGTTCAGAATACTTTCGAAACTGAAATATGATTCTATAATGAAAAAATCTTTTTAAGTTTTACGTACCATAATTATGCTGGCTACGCTAAAGGAAACGGTGATGATGAGAAATGAATGAAATGGTAGAATGAAAAAAGTGGGAGGGAACGGGAGAGCTCCGAGAAAACCCACTCACATTGTATTTGTTTCACCACAAAGGTCACTTGGCGCGAGGTGGGAATGAACCAAGGACCCCATGCACCAGCCAAGTAAGATTCTAGTAAGTTGAGAGCTGACAAGGCTGATTTTGCACAAAGACAGTCAGATCATATGATATGGATGTTTAACACACACTGTATAGGATAATTGGCATAAGTTACAGTTTGTTTCAAGTTTAGTTTGTCCACGAGACTTTAGGTTACGATGTCTTTATATATATATATATGTATATATATATATATATATACCTTTATTCCGTACTATAACGAAGTAAGATATCCTGGAGGTCCGATATTTTATATTGATTTTATGTAAAATGAAATGGTAACATTAAGATATTTTTCATATAATTGTTTCTAGTCATTATTGGTTAATTATTTTCAATTTCAGATGATGATAGTGAACCGATTCTTGGTCTCTGGTTTGAAGAGACAATTGCTCCTAGCGAAAGCAGCCCTGCACCAGCGCCTGCTACACAAACCAACACAGAGTCACAGGATGCGAATGCTAAATCTCCACAACAGCAGGCAGTCGACACGAACAGCATAGTACCGGAGAAAGGAGAACCACATGGGGTAAGATATATATGTCGTGTAGAAATTATGCAAGTAATAGTTATTGTATTTTCACGTAAATTAGTTTAATAAGGGTATATTTTGTTGGATAGTATGTAAAAAATTCGCCTTTAACCCTTTCGGGATTTTTAAGATAAATTTTAGATTTTTAGTTAAGCAGCTACTGCATCATCACTATTTGTCCTACGTTCATGGTTCATACCTCATTTTCTTCAGAATAAAGCAATCTTCCAAACGGTACCATTCGCATGTCCGTATCATATTCCTGAAAGGGTAATTCGAGGAAAATGGGCCTGCCCTGTGTTACGTACAAATCTGGAGGAGAGGAGGTGGAGGAGGAGGAAAGAAAGCATAAGACGTGTACTCTGCCTGATGATTATGTCGAGGACATATATATGTGTTCTTAGATCCCATAAAACCCTTTAGACACCATTTGCGAGAGAAGAAAACGAGACTTTTGCGTTGTATTCTTAAAGGCCAAACAGATGACATCATAACCCTCACCAACTTGACAAGCTCCTCAAAACACATGTGACCTGTTTCGCAATACGTGTACGACTGAACAATAAAAAATCCCAGCAGTAATAGATGTTTTATTATATGAGAAAAAAAAAAAAAAAAAAAAACGAATGATATATGCCAAAAGGGTTAAAAAGAACTACAAATGCTTGGCAAAAGAAAATCCGGTATGCCTTCTTTTTGCTTTTTAAAATCTTCAATATCCTAATACAATCAACGTGAACTCTCTTGTGAGTTAATCGTTAACATTTGCAATTTTGGCACGGTAGATTCGATTCCGGAGAAAACTCTTGTTTGGATCTCACGTTCAGCTAAGTTTACGTATCATACAGCCTTGTCGGGACGTTAAACTCAAGCCAAACCAATATCAAATGACTTGCAAGAACTAAATACAAATACAGCTTAACCCAAAGACGGACCGTGGAAATATTTTAACCTTTGGAAGATTTGTAGCTTTTTAAAAATAATTTCTGCGAATCATTTCTTCCTTGCGTCTACTAAAAGAAAACAAACAAATCTGAGTAGTTGTTGGTCAGTCACAGAATTCAGATCCAGTACCTCCAAAGTACGATCCAGAGCTTTCATCCACATCCGCTTGCACTCAGTTACGCAGCTCGATAACCATGATGTGTAGAGCTCCTTAGAAAAGTTACATGAGACATATACCAGAAAGTTTAGAATCCTTCAAGAGCGTTACCAGAAAGAACTTAAAAAGAATTAATTTTTCTTATTGACTTCTACAGGCTTTATGCTAATTATTTTATGTATTTTATTATTATACTCAGTAAACAATATAATTTCCTTGAGTACTCAAGTTTTTCGTTATGTTTTGTTTAAAGGTTCTGTTAAAACGTTCTACCGTATGTTATTTTATGAAGACACATACTCAAAATTGAAATATTCGCAAATTATCATCTCTCTATGATTTACCGTTCCCGAGATATGGCTCCTTAAATCTCCCGAAATGCGAACTTTTTGGGCCAGTATATGGGAAACTGTGGCCAGTTGGCCAATGGCCACCGGTTACTATTTGATACCAATATGTTCAACATCCTCTTAGATATTGTTCAACTCCAATATTATCTCCTTATGACTTACAGTTCCCGAGATATGGCTCCTTAAAATCCCCAAAACTCTTTTTTTTTTTTTTTTGGGGGGGGGGGATATCTCGGGAACAGTAAAAGTGACGCGAAAAAATCCATTAATAATTAAAAGGAATGTTTTGATTTATTTTATGTGTGCATTTTCTGTTATTGGTTTTTCATTTCTTTCAGTACATATCACTTGCTTCTCATATCTTCATGTTTATGAACCGACATTTTCTTGGAAGCGAGTCACCTTACATATGGAAATATGTCCAGTCTGGTATTACGGAGCAGCAAATGGTCATTTTAGCTGCTATCATTAGAGATTTAGATAGAGAAACTTCACGTACGGAAACTGGTAAGTTAATATTTTTGTGATATAGAAAAACTTCATGTTCAATATATATTGGTTTTTGTATTTTGAAGCAAAACTATAATATACATAATATATAGGGCCCGGATTTTTATGTACTAAATAATCTGAAAATATGCATGCAGGTATGTACTTAAAAAGCAGCTCATTCACGTCAGATTAATTTGTTTACAGTAGTTACACATATAGAATGGATTTCCACGACACACTATTATGAGTTCTTCAAGGTTTTTTGGTGGCTAACTTCCTAATTTTATAGGCTGAAAATACCCTTTCATCAGCTGATGTGATTGGACGGTATTTGTACAATGGCATACAAAATTCAAAACATTTATATGACAAAAATTAACTGTTCGCATACATGTACTGGTTAAAGACTCGATCTTACCTAATCCTAAATTTCAGCGTAGCACCTTATCCAACTGCATCTTAGCTTTTTAAAATTCAGTTTCATGTAGGAAAGAACGTAAAGAAGTTATTTTGTAAGAAATTCGAGTGATTTAGTTTTCAGAGGCTTGTTTCAACAAATAATCGTTAAAAAAAGGATTCTTTTATTTGAAAAGCATGCTAGAATACTCCCATTATTCAGAGAATATATAAAGGGTGTCCAGTATAGAGGAAACTACAAAATAAGTACGTTAAGAATATGAAGATAATTGTAGCTTCAAATACATGGTAGAAATACGTAAATATTAAGCGGTTAGTATTTACCAGTTACTGTTTGCCGCTTGGGAGACCCGAGTTCGATTCTTGGCGGGAACTCATGTGGTTCGGATCCTACGTTAAACTGTAGGGTCACGCCTCATATAGCCTCGCTGCTGAACTGGACGTTAAACTCAAAAGCAATCAATCAAATATATTTCCCATGAGGTTATTAGGAAAACTAACCATGAATCATTTTTAATAACTGCTATCAAAGACATTTCACAGAACATCACGTAGACCTTTTGATCGATTCTGATGATAGGTCTTGCGGTATGGCTCTCTTAAATAATTTTTGGAAATTTATCCACTAAGGTTGGATAAGGTTTTTGAGTGTACACGGCTTTTATATTATCACACGCTTCTTTTAACCTTCGGACGTAAAAGTATTGAATAATATTTTGCTTCTTTTTTTCTTTTTTTCCCAGGTACAATATCAGTGTATTTTGGGCCAACCTTGGGCAATTTGTACTCTGAATTTTCCCAAGCGCTTTCCAGGTACACACACAATCTTCTAGCAACAGGATTATTGAGTGAATCCTTACAAAACACATTGCTAAATCACTTGGGAGTTAGTCCGTGGACACAAGAAAACAACTGGCCTCTTCAGGTGTATCCCCGAACACTGGCTGCTCTTGCACAGGTACGTTCCTTAATTACGAACAAAATAGCAATGGTTCCACTAATGTTAATGACGACTTAAGGTTTGAAAACATTTTCTCTTGTATGGTTCCTTGGGCCCCGGCTGAAGTTACCGATTGAGATTTTTTTTTTTTTTTAAAGATCGTAGGGCAATTGGAAAGCTACATCAGTTAAGAAATATTTAACTCTAGTCAATAAAGGAACAGAAATAATATAGTTGGAAGCCGATACATTTCAGTGTTCTTTATGCATACTATGTTACATTGCGTAAAAACTCCATATTTGAAGAGTTTTGAATTTACAGCTATATTACGTTTTGTGTTGCAGTGTCGTGTATAATTTCTGTGACTTTTATACGTCACCATCATAACACTTACAAATGATTGATCAGGAAATATTAGGCATTAGGATAGTAAATTTATATGAAAGGGACCAATTCTCCTACCTGATAATTTCTTGCGAACAGTTCTGTGTTGGAAAATTCTTGCTATTCCGCCAACTTTGTCGCCTTTCTGTCGTAAATATGTATTAATGTCAGACGTGGACGATTTGACTTGCCCAAATGTGAAATTTTGAGTAATCAATTAAATACGATAAAATGACCATTATATAATATAACTCTGCTAAAGACTGTCACCGTCACATTTGCGCTTGAGCAAATGAAAAGGGTGCATTTCCTCGGTTGCGCAGGTAACATGTAGTGCCTTAATGTTGGTTTCGTATATGAGAATTAATAATAAAAACTCTTTAAAAATATTTCATATATTAAAAAATGTGTACAGATAACACCGTAATTGTGTTAATGGATTGATTCACTGTACAGGTAAGTAAGTAAGTAAGTAAGTAAGTAAGTAAGTAAGTAAAAAAAAAAAAAAAAGCTAGATACCTAACATAACGTCCAATCCGCCAGCCGCACTTTCTTGATTCTTGTGGTCTAAATCAGTCACTGATACTTAACGAAAGTCTTTGTGCAATAGATTCCATCACTGTCTCACTGTCTTCTGGGTGTTGCGTCTGCCGATCCTTATTCCATCTGGCCTCGCAAGATTTGAGCCTACTTCCGGTTGGAGTTTCTAATTCATGTATAATCAGTGTTTTTTTCTTCTTGCGTGCAGTATGGAATAAGCAAATACATTACATACACAACTAATTATAATGTCAGGGATATATGATGTTCATTGGGCAAAACACTCCAACCAATAAAGATTCATCTTAGACTGGAGAAATGATTATCCTTCGTTTTTCATTATAATTTAGCCATGAAACGCGCCTGAGAGATATATAACCCTGTATACAAATATGTGGTGTTGGAATGTATAAGTCATAGGGTAGGCTTTTTAAAAAATCAACACTTCCAGTATAACCCTATGAAACGTAATAAAGAAATGCTGGCCATGGTTTTTAAATATTCATTAGTACTGGACAATCTACACAAAATTTGTAATCGATCAGTGAAAACGGCATCTTTCTGGAGCCTATGGTTCGAAAGGATTGGCTACCAACATATAAACTTTCCTAACATTTTAATACATATGTATATAGATTCATGTCTAAAAGTATACACTGTTACATAACAGAAATAGTAAAGTATTAATTGATGTATGATTTTTACCTTTCATTTCAGATATTGTTGCTGAAACAACAACAAGAAAAGGAAAGTGCATGTATAAGTATTTGGAACCGGTTAGTACACACGCTTGCTGAAAATGTATGTAGCCCTCCAGCTACTTTCGAAGTTGAAAATGAAGGTATGTTCCCCGTATTTCTGGCCATTTAGCTACGTGTGTGTCCAATAACTATGCGAACTGATGCCATAAACACTGCTTTCTACAAAATTAGGATACCTCAATCTTATCTCCTTTAAAATACTCTCCATTTGTAGCAATACATTTGTCCCACTTCCGTGTCCATTGCAGGGCTAAAAGTGGATCTGAAAAGGTAGGGGGACGCATGACGTCACGCCGTCTCTCATGCCTATCTTAACCCATTGTAATTGTTTTAGAAAGTGGGGGGGACGCCACCCCGCGTACCCCCTCACTTTTACCCCCCCCCCCTGGTCCAGTGTTGAAAACATCCCTGGAAGTCTTCAGTAGTCTGGTTCTTCAAGTGCTTTGTCGTTTCACGTTTTATCATCTTCACATAGTCCCAGTGTCGCTCTCGCGTGACCATTTTATATTTCAGAGACACGAAAAGAAATCGCAGGGGTCTTAGGTTTGATGAGTAGGGAAGGTGATCTAGCGTTATGATCGAATTACAGGTCAGAATTACGAGTGATTGAATTTCTTTTTTTCTTTTGTGGTTCATCTTTTGCTTTCCATTCTTTGCTCTGTGATTTCAACTCGATGTCGCGCTCGTACAACCATGATTCGTCACGAATGATGATCCTTTCAAGGAAACCGGAAGTCGGAACGGAGTCCTTCCAGTCAGTGCCCCATTCGGTCCTTCTCAGCTGTTGGTCAGGTGTTAGCAACTTCAGCACAATTTTTGTACACCATTTTCTGATTTCCAGATGCTCTCTTAAAATCGTGTGCGCAGATGATTTTCCTAAATTCAGTTGATCAGCGATCATCCAGACAATTAATTGACGATCGGAAAGCACAAGAGACCGCACACATTCAATGTTGTGTTCAACACAGCAGGTCGACGATCGTCCTGGCATTGCCTCATACTTGAAGTCTTCACTGACTTCACTGAAACGCTTGATACACTAGAAAAGAATTGTTTCCTTCAGTGTGTTATTTACATACATAGTCCTCAACATTTTATGTATTTCCTGAGAGCTTTTTCCAAGTTAAACCAAAATTTGATGTTGATTCGTTGTTTTATATGTTTACTAATATCCATCGTTAACAAGAACCAAAGAAGTACACTGCAAAAAGTATGCCACCTGTAGCTGTACGCTGGCCTCGACGGTCTGGCGGTTACTATCGCTCCAGTAGGTCCCCTGCTAACAGAGCACGAAGTGCACATGGCCTAACTTCAACTATTAGCTCAGTTCCCGTATTTATTGGACAGACACGGAAACACTAATTTCTTGTATGTAGTTGTTGTTGAAATCAGATTCAGCATTACTTGGAATTCCACTCTAAAATTGCGCCATGTATTTTTCAGATCTCAATGTAGAACATGCACAGTTACTGCTGTTTTTGTTCCACTCGCTGAATTTGATGCAAAAGAAATCAGTTCTTCTATTATGTGCTGATGGAGTAATTCGTTGCAGCGAGGTAGTTCATTCGGTTCATTCGGCGATGAAAGATTCTCAGCTGTTGCATTTGTCTAGGCTTCTGCTACTATTTGAATACTTAATGAAACATCTCTATGATGCACCAGCAGCAGTTCTAGAACAGGTAAGGAAATTGGTAATATAGTTATTTTTTCTGTAGAAGTTTGTTTTGTTGTGCAGAGAAAAATATTCGAATCAAATAGAAATGTTCGAACGAGTGGATAGAGAAAGTTACACACTGCTGAAATTCACAAGAAGTAATGCCACAGAATAATAAGACATCCAAGATGGGTAGGAAACTTCACAGCTCATCGAATTGATTTGAGTTTATTTTGAGTTTGACGTTCCTTTCAACAGCGAGGCTATATGAGATGGGACCTACTGATTAACGTGGAATCTGAACCACATGAGCTTCCGGGAATCGAACCCGAGTCCCCCACGCCAAATGCGCGTACGCTAACCGCTTAGCCACGAATGAGCTCTCACAGCGTCACCGAATATCACATGGATAATAAGATTGAGACATACAAGATGAGAGGGAAGTCACGGTGGCTTAGTGGTAGAGCCCTTACCTCTAGTGCTTGGGGTTCCTGGTTCGATCTCCGATCAAATAAGTTTGTTGTGGATAACATCGTGTCGTGGGTTTTCTCGGGATCCTCCCGTTTCTCCCACTTTCTCATTCCACCAATTCTTTCACCATCATTCATTTGCTCGAATCATCGTCTCCCTTAGTCTGAAGGAAATAATCGTAGGACGTTAAACTTTAAGATTTCATTTTCATTTCATTTACATATAAAATGGTTAGGGAACTTCAGAGCGCCACCGAATATCATGGATAATAAATTGAAATAGGAAATTTAATAGTGCCACTGAATATCACATGGCTAATAAGACCCAGGTGTCGTAAGATGATGGGAAATGTCGCTTACATGGGATGTACGTATGTAGTGTATAATGTTGTATTTGAGAAGCTTTTAGGAAAAGAAACATATATGGTCAGAGAAGCTAAATAATGTGAAAATAGATTTTAGTAAAAAGAATTACGATTTTTAATTGGCTTGGCGTAATGTAGTTCCAGTGCGGCTTTACGGTTCATCCAGCCTCCTTAAAATGAGTTGTCACCATTTACTCCATAGGATGGCAATCCAAATAGAGCAAACAGCGCGTGAAATAACCATTAATTGAATTTTTCTTCCGAGCGTTAACGAAGAAACAAGTTATCACAAAGGATACCTTCTTCCACCGCTAACTACACATAGAAGAAAATTCAAGTATTGACCTTAAATTAAGACAAGAAACAGCATCATCGAACATTTAATTAAACACTCTAAAATTCGTATCAATATATTGCACCATGCACACACGGAAAGGAACATGAAGCAGAATTTCAAAGACGCAACTATAGCGAATAATACGCAAAAATTGAGTCTAATATTTAATAAACTAACATACTTACATGTTCCTTCAGATGGGTATATACATTTATAAACTAATAAAAATGTATTGTTAAGCTAAATTATCTCAGATGAACATTGATATTAATTTTATAGATTTTCAAATCAATTTAGTAGTGCAGCGTTGATCACATCCTGTTAGCTTCGTGATTCCGGGGCCAATTGAGATTGCTTCCCGCGGATTCTCTCATGCTCTCGCAGTTTGCGCGAGCTCCTCCTACCAGATGACGTAATCACAGGTAAAGCTGTGATTGGCTGCCATTGGTTGCCAAGGCCATAGTCATATCGTCTGCAGGATGTCGCTATTCGTGCGAGGATGCATAGTGCTGTTGTGAATGTAGTAGTCTTTTTAAAATAAAAGGAAAATAAATTATCTGAACTGAATACACCAAAAATAATGCACAAATAAGTTTATCACAGAGTACATGGAGAAACTTACGAGATAACTGGTGCTGACAGTATCGCCTCTTATATACCAAAATTTAGAAAGTGTGAAACCTCACTTTCTCACACAGCCCTTGAGCCTCCTATGGATAATTGCGAATAAGAGTGCCCTTTATCGTATAATAATAATAATAATTATTACTTTCCTTTGAACGGTGTCATTATTCGGATCAGAAATTTGAGCCCTCAAAAGTTTGGAGGGTAGTAATCGCAAGTTTTGTGAAGTACATTCCAAGCCTTTACTTGCGCATTAATTATGTTAATTGGACATTGATATAGAAGTTAAAGTAATACCAATATTTACTTTGCCTATCTTTTTCAGGTGCAATGGAACTTGTTTAGTGCCACTAGTTTGGTGTCAGATAGCGAAAACAAAGATGCTGGTCGTGTGGCTTCCAGAATTTACTGTCCATGGAAAGAGATTGAGGATAACTACAGGAAGTTTGCACCACAGGATGACTTTGCAATGAAGCCAAGATTCTACAGCCTCACACAGAGCGAAATCAATAATCAAGACACTCCTAAGCTAGATGGATTGGTGAGTAGTATAGGAAAATACAGTATATTTGATTTGATTTTGCCTTTAGCGTCCCTTTCAGCAACGAGACGTGACCGTACAGCTTAATGTGGGATCCGAACCACATGAGCTTCTGCCAGGAATCGAACCCGGGTCTCCTACCTCAAAGGCGTGCACGCTAACCTCTTAGCCATGAGGGAGCTCTATATAAGGAAATATAGATACAGTCATGAGTGATATTTTATAGAGGATGATGTAGGACATCCGTTCCTTTACTGAAGTGTCCGGTGAAGTCAGCATTGTGTATTAGTCATTGATGCAAGAAATTTTTAGGTGTGTGACGCTATAATGTGTGGTTTTGATGTCCCAAATAGATGTATAACTGCTGCTGATTGAAGTCGGCACGTTAGTATAGTAATGTTCATAGATATCTTGTGGCAGTCTTTCTCAATCTACGAGTATTTCAAATCACGACATCCTTTAATTACATCCGCTTGCCAGAGACTCCCGTAAGTGTTATAATTTCCGATTTGTAGTAGAGTTTTTGATTATAGCTGCTTACCGCTTACTTTACGTATACAACTATGCAAGGAATAACATTGGATCCCAGACGGAACCAATTGGTTTCCATTTGCCGATTAAATCAACTCTCCAATATTGATTTATAAACAGACCCAACATAGCTGTTGAGAATTTATGCTTAGCTTTTTTTTTTTTTTCCAACTGTCCCATTGCCCCTTTTTCTCAGTGTTTTTTAAATGATTCTTTATTGTATTTGTCAATAGGTCTGGAAATAAAATATGTCTATCAAAATAATCTTTAAAAATGTGTTTTCTATTAGTAGTTCCTAATTATATTTATCTTTTTCATCTCCCTTTGTGATCCAGTAAGCCAGGTAGAGAAACACTGCCAAAAAATAAATTTAAAAGTATAAATGTGAGAAATAAGTTTTGCAATATTGATATAAATGCATCATTTGCGGTGTGATCGAAGCAGTTTAAGCTGTCGAAAGTGCTCGCTAGCACTGGTCTCGATAGTGTAGTTTGTTCTGTGAAAGGTCTGCAAGTGCGACAGACCAGTGCACCAAGTATTCCACCAGGATCGAATCCTGGGTTCCAGCTTAGAAAATTATCTGCAATAGAACAATGGGAACCTATGTTGCTTACCACACATCAGCCAACAGAAGTTGTCTGGTCGGCCATAGCATTTCAAAGGTTGTAAGGTAAAGAAATTATTATTATGAGAAGTGTGGATTGAAACTCGAAAATATATTAATAAAAATGTACAATTTAAAGGTGCTCTGACACATTTTATAGGATTTGCGTGGTGTGGTCTTGTGTTGTTTCTTATATATATAACAAAAATTGGACCGCACTGCATCGAACCAAACCCATAAACATGATACCAGCCGTAAATATTAATTTCGTAATTTTTAATCTGATAGTATAACTTTTTTATTGATGGATAAAATTGTACTAAACGTGATATGCAAATCGTATTAAAATTTCGGAATTCCATATTAAGTAAATTAATAATTTGATATTTTAATATTATTTTTCTAGGCGTGTAATTTCATTCTGGGAACAAACGACAAACTCAAGTATCCCCTTCTAATAGATGCACTGATAGATATCCTGAGCGTCAGTAATCAATGTAGTAATGCCATTAAGCGAGGGGAAAAGACAAGTGTTACAGGGCTCTGCGCTGTCCAGTATTGCTTCACAATCTGTTGGAGGTAAGTCCATCATATATAGTAGGCGTTGCCTTTTATTTATTTATTTATTTTATTTATTTATTTATTTATTTATTTTTGTTTTATATGGGCGATTTACCATATTAAGTTTTCCTCAGTTTAGTTTTATAGTATCTAGAAATAAGTCCTGTTGAAAGTCAGGAAAGGAAAGAAAGAAATGAAACAATTTTCTCACTTTATTCATGTGCTCTGAATGCGTTAATTGAAGAGTTTGATGTAATAAGGGCGTAAGCGAGGTTACGCCCTTTATGCATCAAACGCATAAGTGGCTTTTACCACACTTGTTTAGCCTCCTGTCAAAATTTCAACTCAATATCGGAATAAAATGTTGCATATTACATTGTTTTATGTAAGAAAAACACACTACTTAAATTTTCAACATCGTTTTTCTCCAAATGCATATTTCAGACTTCCGCCCTTCTTGCATCAAACTCCTCAATTTTAGCTTCCAAGTTAAAATAGTTCTCTCGGATTTTTAGTGTTTCGTTAGAAGAGGGTTAAGATAAGTATAACATGCGAATTTTTGACGCCGGTGTTCATCATTTTGAGATTTTACTAATGATGACAGCAAAGAAAGTTGAAACTGATCCAAGCTAACGCATCCAGGTTACATGGGGAAGATCATAAAATTGTTTTATTTAAATTTTTAAATAAATAATAATTAAAAGTGCTAGAAAGTATCCTTGTTTTAAAAAATTGGAAGAAATGCGCATGATCTTACCCGTGAAACATTGATGGGAGTTCTTAGATAAATTTATAAACAAACTAATAGATAGTAACGAGAAAAGCAAAAAGGCTAATACTCACCGCAAAAGATATATAGTCGAGTTATCTTCTACATGTAACAAGTAGCGCTTTCGGAAATAACTTCTTCCTTCTTCGTCTTGTTTTAAATTCAAAAAGGATTTAAAAATGAAGGAGAATTTGGAAGGGTAAAAGAAGTGTAAAAACAAATATTCTGTCAATACTATATATCTTTTGCGGTGAGTATTAGCCTTTTTGCTTTTCTCATTAAATAACATCACCGCTCGCATTACTGTGATAATATGTAGTAATCTTTTCCTCATTCCTTGTAGTCTCTGATAAAGTAAGTAAATATTAACATGAAAGAATATTAATAAAATAAACCAATGTTCAACCCTAAGCAGCCGTACTATTAACTTTCTCGCAAACATTACAACAACTCCTAGTTATCCTCGGTACATGACCTTAAGGAATTTTTACGTTGGATTCGTGGACTCATCTTCCCGTACGGTTGTCCTGTCCGTACAAAAATCATAGTTATAATTTGTTAACATCGAACACAACCCGCCTCGAATTTAACTAACTCTGTGGGCTAAGGAACCTGAAGGTTCAATGCCACGTTCCAAAAGCTCTCCACTGACTACTATTTTTAACCAACTGGATCCATTTTCTAATTTGTATTCCTATTTCTGCGAGATCCATTTTAAGGTTCTCCTCCCATCTACGCTTAGGCTTTCCTAATGAACGTGTACTTCCGGTTAAAACTTGAAAGTGTTCCTACTTTCTTCCATTCTGGCTACATAACCTGCTCACCTGAGCCTCCTAGTTTGATGATCTTAACAAAGTTTGGTAAATCGTGTTACCATCTCAAATTTACCTTTAATATATATAAGGTAAATAAAGGGTTGATGCACTGAAGAGGCCTTCTTTTCTATGTTTTCTTTTTTCTTTTTTTCTTTTTTTTATTTTTTTTTATTTATTTATTTTTTTTTTTTTTTGTTACAAAATTCTAGGATGAACGACCAACTTATTTTAAATCTGAAAACGAAAGACTTACTTGGGCTAGAATTTTCGAAAAGCAGAATGATAGAAATTAGTCCTTGTTGTTGACTATGTGATATTCAGTGTCTGTGTATAGATGCTGTAACGTAAATTTTACAAACACACTAGCACTCATACCAACTCCAATGCTGTTTAACTTCACTTTAAAGAACTTTTTTTTTCTTTTCCTTTTAAAATGTTCTATATTTCGTTTTTAATTAAATACTAATATATATCCAAACTGATGTTTAATTCCTAATGCTGTTGAATATTCTTGTGTTGTGGATTTAGAGAGTATTACAAAAGTAATTAATTGATTGTTTTTATGTGAATTACACTTAGGTTGCTTCTAATGCTACCGCCGTCTACGCCATACATGGATAAATTGGAACGTGGAGAAGAAATAGCTGACACCTCATTGCTTTTACATTCTCTCGTGTGGGGCCCACGTAGTGGATGTAAAACATTCAACGGATGGATGAAGGTAATTGCGGTAAAAGTACTAATTCAGTTCAAGGTATCTTTTCTGCTGTGTTGTTTATTTAACTTTTGTAAGAAAATAGGTCATAATTGGCGTATAGCTAAATGAAATTCATGTCCTTGATTTGTTATCTTCTGCAGTTTTTATAAGGGTGGTTTTATTAAATGAAATTTATTTCGAAGAACTTGTCTCTTAATAATGACAAGCGGGTAACTCCCATAAGGGCGATGGTTTCCTTAACAATTGGCCTGGCAAGCTGATAGAAAATTAGTCAGTCAGGTTTCAAATCTGTGCGAAGCCTTGAAGACAATATGAAAGAAACAGAGGAAAAAAGGGAATATTAGTGGAATTTTTGCTTGTCTCTCTCTCGTATTATATATTACAGGTAAATTGTGGGACAATATATATATATATATACAGGATGGATCATAATTTTGTATATGATTGACTGACTGTAGTATTTGTAATTCTGGACAAAAAGTTTTGATATGGCAACACTGTAGTAGCCTGAGAGTGGGAATAACCGTCACTGAACTTAAAGCCTTTAGAACCGTTAGTGTATGCCAAACAGGATGAACGAAACATTCCCGAATCGTAAAATCGGTCGACGTGGGTCTGTGGAGTGGCCAGCTTGATCTCCTGATTTACCACCACCACCTGACTTTTTCTTATGGAACGTTTTAAAGGATAAAGTGTATCAATATCACATGTGTAATTTGGCCGAACTACGAGAGGCTGTCGTGGAAGAGTTCCACAAGATACCAGTACGGATCTGTGAAGCTGCTTGTGACAACGTCGCTCTTCGTCTCCAGGCTTGTATCGATTTAGATGGTGCATTAGGGGACCATACCATGCAGAACAGAGACTAAACTTCTTGTAAGGAAAGCTATGAGGGGTAATGTTTCCATGATCAAGTTATGATTCTAGTTTCTTTACCGCAGTCTTTGAAATATCATATACATAATTATGGGGCCTCCCTGTATATTGCCGACAGTTACTGGTAAACAATTTTGGACAAATACATACAAGTATACCGTAGACAAAAAAGGAGATACTACTTTGATCTGGAAGAAGTTTGAAATTATGCCCTAAACCAGGAAAAAACAATAATTCTATATTAGACCATAAGAAAATATTTCCTTGCCTATATTCCTGACATTCAAGAACACATGTTTTTTAAGCTAGCACAGTGACAATACTCAGTAGACATTTCATTTATAAAGGGTTTTATGAGAACAGTTATAAATTAATCTCCATAGATATACTGTATGTAAAAAAAAGTATATATTCTTGATGATAGTTTTCTTGTGAACATAACTAGTAAAGCTTCCGACGGGTCTTTAGAGAAGGAAAATGTTAATCATTGGTATTCTAGTCCAATGTCACTAGTGCGTGAGTGCTCTTCTGTAGTCTCACCTAAACTGAAGTACCCGTAGATGAAACCGTAATATCCAAAATGTATACAGTAATACGTCATATAAGTACTCCATAAAATTTTATATATATATATATATATATATATAGTGGTCAAAGTGAGACGGTATGCCCTAGTATGACATACCGCCTCTGGTTTTTCAGTGATCAAGATATATCGTCACTGTAGAGTAAAAGCTAAATACCTTTAATAAATGCACGTTCATACACAGTTATTGACGAATAGCTTTGCACGTGAAAAGATTTTTTTTAGACTTTACGTGTTATGTAGAAATAATTTCTTAGTTGACGACACCGACATTTATGTTATCTTCTTCCTACCCATTGTTTTTAAAATGGGATGTCTTCAAAGAAGTTCATCTAGTTTATAGTTTGATGCGCCATATTGAATTGTTTCTTTCTTATATATGTGTGTCTCTTCTTGCCTTAGTGAATACAAATGTCGTGTTTTGAGCATGGGCGGATCTACTGGGGATTTGGAATATCCCTCAGTCGAGTAGGGGCCCGGCATTTTTCTCGCAGAGAATTGTTAATATAAAAACTCGGTTTTTGAACATTTTCGTGAATAATTCTCTATAATGCAACATAAGGGGATATTTTAAAACTTTTTCAGAGTTGTTGTCGGGGATCAAAGTGTCTGCATGTCCCTCCCTCTCGTAACTACAGAGAAACTCTTCAATGGCTTTTAGTCATTATGTAAATGAAATGCAATATTTTAGGCAACACATCTTCATTGTATCTCAACATTAGATAGTCGGTATGTTGAGTCAAAATCGAACTCAAAATTGCTCCCTAAAAGAATATAAGTACTGTTGTTAGTTTTCGAATGTTACGAAATTTTATGGTTTGGTAAAGAAAAGGTCACGAAAAAGTCACGAAATTTCATTTTGAAATTTTAAGTCACCCTGTATTTGAACTAGAAGGGAAGAAAAAGGGTTAAGAATTTTAGTTATCATAATAAGAAATCCATATATCGGAATCTCTTTAGGTTAGAGACATGAAATTTGGTATTTGAACTTCTCATTTAAAATAATTTGACACGTGTTTCATTGTTTTTTTGCTATTTACCTTAGAAGAGAGAGAGAGAAAAAAAAAAGATGGAAAGAGAAAAGAAGTGGGGGTTTCAGTTGTTAAAATAAGATGACCACATCTCGAAATCCTTTACTATTAGAGACATGAAGTTTGGATTTACAGTGTTCATTTAAAATAATTGAGTGTTAATTTAAAATAATTACATATGCACGAACAAACATCTATTTTCTATGTAGTGCATATGTAACATAGAGTTTGTTCGCGTATACGATTCAATTAAAGACATGTTTCAGTGTTTTTTGATGTTTCTCTTAGAAAGGAAGAAAAAAGGGTGATGGTTGTAATTGTTCAAAAAGCATAGTCATATGTCGAAATCCCTTAAGAATAGAGATATGTTACGGATATGATAAGTGCGGGGCCATAAGCCAAGCAAATACGGGGATCTAGGGGCGAAGTCCTCAGCTAGCTGGAGGCTAGGTTATTTATAAAATTATTAAGGAGAAACTTTTTAAAATTTGTTTTATCGTTTCTAGGACTGCCTAGTGAAACAAGGAATGTACACCCAGTATGCAGAAAATATTCTGAAGAAAGTCAGCAAAACCGTGAATAATTTGAAATATGATGTAACCGTAGCTAAACAGTGTATTGCTAACCTGAAACTGAAGAACTTCAGAACACAAAAATGTAAGTACCAATAAATAAAAGTGTTTTTTGAACTTAATGCGTTTGCTAGTCCTGTAAACTTCTGTAGATTGGTCATGTTTTTTAAAACTGTTGTATTTTGACACAATGCGAGTATGTATGGAAGAATATTGGAAGCTTCGTTTGTCTTTCTAATATGTTACCCTTTCCAAAAGTCATTCGATTTCACGTTACACAAGTTGAAACGTCAAACTTTCAGACTTTAGTTCACAACAGTTATTTCACTTTCTCTCTTTTCTTTGTGCCATTGTTAATTTTCTCTGTATAATTCATTATTGAGAGCAGTTCAATTGAAGAACAATCAAATAACCTACAACAATAAATTGTTCTTAATTGACAGAACATCAGAAATCCCAAGGGCAGAAACCTTGTAATTCTTGAACCCCTGAAAGATTGATCTCTCTACGCCAACCTTCGTTGGAATTACGTTGGAGAAATATTGTGCTTCTAAACGAGGAGGAACAACGTAGAGAAACCATAAAATAACCACTAGAGATTTTTTTGGGGGGTCAGATTTTGTATGCAAAACACACTTATTGAGCTTATCAATATTGCAGTCTTAGATAGATGCTGGGTATGAAACACCTCAAAACAGTCTGGTAACTAAAGAGGAACACCACACTTTTTGCACTGCCTATCCTCTGCTGAAGCTCACAACACACTTTTGTTTATTAGTGTGTTTATTGAAGTTTAGCATCTCTTTTCAACTCCGACGCTATGAAGCATGGATCTACAGTGTAAGATGGAATCCGAACCACGTAGGGCTGGGTGGCTCAGTGGTAAATCGTTTACCTCTTGTGCGTGAGGTCCCAAGTTCTATCTCCAGCCAAGTAAGTGTGTGGTGAACAATATCGTGTTCGTGGGTTTTCTTGGAGCTCTCCCGTTTCCTTCCACATTCTCTTTCCACCAATTCTTCCATCATGGGACGTTAAACTGAAAGATTTCCGAAGCATCGTAGTGCAGTGTTCTCCCACAGGACTCCGTGCACCAAAGAAGTGCGTACTAGCCACTAGACCAGCCTTGAAGGGATGTGCCTTAATTTATTCATTTTAGCCTAACAGGCATAATCATGGGACGTTAAACTGAAAGATTTCCGAAGCATCGTAGTGCAGTGTTCTCCCACAGGACTCCGTGCACCAAAGAAGTGCGTACTAGCCACTAGACCAGCCTTGAAGGGATGTGCCTTAATTTATTCATTTTAGCCTAACAGGCATAATCATGGGACGTTAAACTGAAAGATTTCCGAAGCATCGTAGTGCAGTGTTCTCCCACTGAAACTCCGTGCACCAAAGAAGCGCGTACTAGCCACTAGACCAGCCTTGAAGGGGTAATACATCTCTTTGTTACATAATTTCCATAGGTGAGTAAATATTTGTGTATTATTTTAGGAAGCAATTCGATTACTTTTTTACTTTAAGTGTATATTGACTTGACTTTATTTTATTTTTCTTCTTATTACAGCGTCGTTGATTTTGAAAGCAAATCTTCCCCAGTTATCCGATATCTACATTCTTGATGCAGTAATAGCTAAAATTCAGGTGATGCTGGATGAAGGATTAGCGAGGCCTTCAGCTGACACAGATGCAGCAAGGTGAGTAGTCAGAAAAAAAATGTATGATAGATTATGTTACAAATAATATTGTAATGCACTCTTAAGTCGGAATTAGAATTGAATTGAACTACAGAGCAGTTAGAACTATAAAACAGGACAGAGATATTTTGAATATTGTTCCGATTCAGAAAGGTGGGGAAAAGATTTAAGAGCTGGTAAGCAAAAGCTGTTATAAATTATGTAAATTACTGGTATATTATTTGCAAGTAGAGCTTCGTTTATAAGTGTTCGTTACAATTTTCTAGAATTTCGAATTGTTAACTACTACTCGGTGGATAATCGTTTTTATCAGTTGTCCGTGATATTTTTCATTCAGTTATCCTTCAACCATAAAATTTGAGCTACAAGCATCAAGTTTTGTGAAGGTTTGATATGTAGACTCAGAACTCAAGCTCTACAAAGTAGATTTCGTGCCTCTTCGTGACGAAATAGTTAATACATACTTTTTGAGTGCGTGGTCCTGGGTTTGATTTCTGCTAGCAGCACTTTCCTTGGATAAAATGCAGATTTGTTGTTTGAGCCCTATTTTAAACAGTGGATTTATCTTGTATCCTCTGTGTTGAAAAGGCATGTTAAACACGAATTAATCAATCTACTCGTCAACATAAGTGATTTTTTTTTTTTAATAAGTATTACAAGACTGCTTTCTGAATAAAATGCCAATCATGTTTTTATATTTACTTACTAGTGTTTCCTGTAATTATAGGTTCAACATTCGACACAGGTGACGCATTAGTTCGTCAGTGTCAACCGCTATAGCAGATGCATTACAAGTTGCATAATAGAGCAAAGAGCACTGCTTAGTAATTAGAGGATGATCTCCTCTATGGACATTCGGTTTTGATACTGCCAAAGTAATCTACGCGAATTTGTTCTGAAGATATCACAGTGAATGGACAGTACTGTGTATGATTAATGCAGCAGCACATTCCTGTGTCAGGAAAGAAATCTTAGAGCTTCTTATATACTCGAACTTTTTCCCTTCTCGCGCCGAAGTTGACTCCTACAGACCCTATTTTTCCGTGAAAGAGAAGGATTTCGGAACACTGAGAAATACAAAGGGACCAGAGAAGGTAGATACCTGTTACGGATTTCCAACTTGTATTCGATCAACTCAACTACAGATGCGCCTTTAGCGTGGAAGACTCGGGTTCGATTCCCGGTGGGAGCTCACGTAGTTCAGATTTCACGTTAATCATAGGTCCCATCTTATATAAGCTACCTGCTGAAAGAGACGTTAAACTCAAAATCAACTCAACTACAGATGTGAGCCTAGTGTGGAGTAGGAGATTATTTTGTGTCAGAGTAATTGAAATATCGAAGTAGTCTTTTTGTTTCGATGTAATGTTCACAGTGACACCACTTAGCAAGCATACCACTCAAAGCAAAGTAGTTCAAACTGGGATGCTTGTTTGTAGACTCAGAGATAAGTGGTCGTGCACACATCTTCTAGCGAGTTTTTCTGTTACTAAAATATGTTAACAAAAGCCGGGAATTCATATTTATAATTACGCCTACGCTGTTACGAAATACATTCTGCTCCGTTCTATTGTACAGTTTTTAAATCGTTGTTTCGCTTAAAATGACGCTGGTTTTTAGCGTTAATAATTCTGTTTTTTGTTTTTTGTTTTCAGAGGAAGCCAGGCAGTGGAATCCACAGCTCAAACCGGGGAGATCGCACAAGACCTCCTTCCACATATTCTGCAACTAATTGAAGGCATTTTGTACTGTAGCAGGTTAGTTTTTATTCAATAAGTAGCTAGACATTCTTTGATTTTTAGTTTATAATTGGGAATTGGGTTTGATAGTTTTGGCATAATGCTTTGCCTGGAGCGATATAATCTGATATGTGCTAATAAACAGGTTTTTCACTACACTCTACTAACAATTATAGTATTTTTAATGCGGGACGATTGATGTAAACGAAAGGCGAGGATAAATCTTGCTTTGGTTTGGACAAAATAAGATAGTATAAGGAATAATGATCGAAATATTTCGTTTTAAGGTTTGGAGATGTGACATTGGAGTGTTCTTTTCGTTCATATAATAGAACGAAGACAAATAGTTGTGTACCTTAGCTGTAAATCTTTCCTCATTCCTTCCTTTACAAGCAGTGTATGTGTCACCGTTCCCTACGGTCACACAGTTCTGCCGCTGCTCTTCATTTTGTCCTGCTGCTACTAATTCATCTGTTTACATCTTCCTCCATTCACGCATTTGCTTGTAGTGTTGATCCCAAGTACTTTATTCTCTTCGTCATTACTATTTTTTTTTTTTCGTCGTCGTATTTTTGTATTTTCAATTACATTTTGCTGAATGAGCAGTGGAAATATTCGATCTTGATTTTACTAATTTTAAACCCTTTTCTGTTCATTGCTTCTCACAAGGTACCCAGTTTCTCTTGCATTGTTGCCGTGGAGATTGGCTGCGAATAGCATATTCGAAGGTACTAACTTCTGGATATCCTTTTCGTCCATCACACTTGCTAAAAGTATGGGCAAAGACTCGTTCCCTGATAAAGTTCCACTTCAGTTGTGAACTCTTCTGTTATTCCAAATATTTTGCTCATTCCTGTCCATGTTCGGGACACATACTTTCTTCAATGTCCACTAAATAAGATCCCGTGATACTTTATCATACGCTTTTTCTTGGTCTTTGCAGTAATTGCAGAATATACAATGATTCTGATGATAATTACTTACTCTTTGTAAGACTTGCTTTTGTTTCTCCCTAGGTCAAGCCTTATGTATCAAGTTAATGAAAACACGGATCCCCCCAGCAAGTACAGTACGGAGGACTTTCAGGCCTTCCTTGAGGTTCTTGCTATTTCTTCTAGCCGTTGCGGGAAGACGAATGCGTTGGCTACTTCACTGATTTCTTTCCTCCCAGCTTGTGTGAGAACTACCTTAGAAAAATGGAATACCAATGGAGTGGTTGATTTCCCCTGGGTACGTATACTTTTTATGTTACATATATCTTGGTTGATTCAAAAGTAATTTCTTGTTAAGAGTACAAGTTAACTAATTACTTGCACTGTTTCAAGTAGATTACTTTGCTGTAAGTTATAAAAACTGTAGTGAAAGCGTACTTAATAACTGTATGTGTTGCTTTCAACGTTGAAAGCTTGATTCTTTAAGGTGTTACGCAAATTTTGCTTCAAAGCATTTTGAGTATCTGACTATAGGATCTTTAACATCCACAATGTAAATATGGCATGCAAAGCCAGAAAAAAAAAAATCGAAGAATACCAATACACAGAAAATTAGTTCAGGGCTGTATGAACCCATATCACATAATGGTGAAACAAAAATTGAAAGAAATGTTGGTTTGTTGGTTGCTTGATTCGGAGATTAATATCTCTGTCAACGCTGAGGCTGTATGAGATGCGGCGATCCGAACCCCATGATCTCCCATTTAAAATTCATAAGAAGTATGTTTCGAAACATACTACGAGGGGTGATCAGGAAGTAAGGTTACAAAGCCTGGAGTGAAACGTGTATATATATTTTTTTCGTACAACCAATACGCCTAACATATAGTACAAACATTAGGTTATTTTTCGACATAGTCTCATATCCGCTGAGGCACTTGTCGCATCGTGGGATGACTTTAAAAGATTTCCTCCTGGTAAAAATCCTGTCCTGGCATGTTCAGCCACGTTGTCACGAAGTATTTCACCTCCTTATATGAAACTAAGTGACGGTCTTTTAAGTGCTCCTTCAAGTGCGGGAACAGGTGAAAGTCGCTTGGAGCGAGATCCGAGCTGTAGGGAGGGTGGTCATTGATATCCCAGTAAAACTGTTTCAACAGCGTAGCGGTCTTATGTGCTGTTTTCTCTACCAGCTGCAAACTTTCGACACCATTCTGCAACATAGTGACGAGACATTACAATCTCTCCGTAAATCTCTAGCAGTTACCGTGAATTTCAGTCGCGGTTACATGTTTCGCCTACAGAAATCGGATAACTGAGCGGACTTCTTCGCGAGACCAGTTTTCGAAACGAGTCGCCATTTGTGTTTAGTTACAACTAACGCTGTGGGTAGCGGGTAGCTGAAACTCTGCACAGTTACTAACTCCATGTATTAAAATTATTGCAGTCCTCATTCCTCTCTAACAGACGAAACTCAAAAAATATCAGCCTTGTAACCTTAGTTTCTGATATTCAGCTACCAATCTTTGAGCTTCTTCAAATAATTATTCTTCACTTTCACAATCCACTGGAGAAGACAATCGTAAGTATTACAAGCTGTCGGTGAGTTGAAGTCGGGTTTGCTTAATATTTTACCATGTTTCGAGGGATTTTTCCTTTATCATCATATCATAGAATCACTTTCTCAGATGGAAAAATAAATAATGTAATGGTTCAGAGTATCAGTTTTTTAGTATTATAAATATAGGGAACGGTGAAATAAAGTATTTTTTATTACTGTATATAAAAAAGCCATATCAAACATTATTAAAGAGTAGTGACATGAGCCCACCAATTCAAAAGTGAGTGCAGGAACGAAATGTGTTGAAAAAGAAAATCACTTTTGAACATACAGTGAACAAAATCCTTTATTAATTTAAAACCTCTGTTGTATTCAGTTTCACATAAAATAGTGAACCCAATAATTTATCTTTTTTCAGTGAATTGTGTAATCTGAACTTTTGATGTATACTGATCCTCTCTCCTCTTCATCATATTTTGCATTTATAGTATTTATATTATGTATTGTAATGTATTGTCATGTTTTTCTAACACCTCTCAATTGTTACAGAAGAACACGTACGCAAATGACATCATACCGTCTGAGAGTTATATACTGGCAATCCTAAATACTCATATATCTTCGCTTTCCCGAGATGGTTCCTTCAGTATCAATCCATCATTGAAGCATCTTCTCCACTCTTTGGTCACATTTGCAGGAGAGCTTTTTACGTAAGTATATATAAATAATCAACTTATATAGAATCTGTGTTGTTGGGTGTCTTGTCCAAGTGCTCTACCCCGCAGGCACGTACAAATCCATTAACCTACCATTACTAGGAAGGACCACTGAACCATAAAACAGAAATACCCAGATTCTTACATGTAACTCAGAACATTCGAAGGCTGCAAATAAAGGGCTAAATGTTCCATTTGTTGTTTTGTTTCCATATTGATTCCGAATGTTTTTGTTCTAAAAATAGCGCCTACGAAGCGCACATTCTATAGGTCAAAATAAAACTAAAATGCTCTATAATGGTTTAACTTCCGGAGCCTCGTTGAAGCGCTGAGTCCAACCAACAATATTTACCATACGGTAACGTCGCATATACGAATCCATCAAGAAGTTACATTGATTGTTAACAGACGGCAGTTAAAGCCGGTAGGCATAGATATTAACCCCATCTATTAGCATGAATACAAGTTACGTCATGCTCCATGAAAAGTTACATCTTTAGTAATTAACGTATATATATGTTCATTTTCTCGTCTGTTAGAAATGAGCTGTATTTATTTCTTTTAATGTACAGTCTTGTTCAGAAAATCTTGGCCACCCTCCTTGCTTTAGGTCATATTCTTGCAACCTACGTAGGGAATTCTAATTCTTTGGCTTTAAATAAAGACTGCAATTGGCCAAAGAAGATCTACCTTTGTCAGATTTAATTTCAACTGTAAGTAGGAGTACATGGCTTTTGAAAGAGGTAAGTGACCATTTTTTTTAGGAACACTGTACATAACTTGTTCCAGTGCTAATATATAGGGTTAATACCAGTGTTTCCCTGCTTTTACTGTCATCTGGATAGAACCGATGCAACAACACCACCACCACCACCACATTACCTAAATTTGTCTACGACATTGTCATATCGTCAGTTTTTTGGGTTGGACATAGCTTGTGAAGTGAACTCCAGAGGACGTACTATAATATATATCATTTTCACCAAATTGTGACTTGTAGAATAGTTTTCGTGCTCCATGGGTGCTATTTTTAATGACCCTAGCGGAATGTTAAATTATGTAAAATAAATTAATAATGTTTTCATTGTTAAAATAATACATCCCATTATCGATGACAATTCACGCTAACAGATTAATGGACTTTTAGAAAAGTGTGGAAATTGTTATAATTTATTTGTTTCACGAAATGCAATCTGTTGTACTAATATTCCTCGACAAATAACGCTATAAATGTACAAAGATGTGCACGGATTAGCAGAATCACTATTGTTATTGTTAACACTTCGTCGTCTAGTTCAGGCCTGTTGAGTTAATACCATATTTTAAAAGACTTAAAAAAAGGTCATTCGTTAATAATTGATGTAAAGCAACAGGTTTTAAAGTAGTACGAAAAAAAATTAAAAAAATATTTTATTTAATTATTTTCAAATATTTCAAATCGAAGTCGGATGTCCGTTGATTGATTTTATTAAGTGTAAGAATGAACCACAGAAGCATGTGACATATTGATTCGAAAGCTGTGTAGGATATCTGTAAATAGTAATATGCCTTCAAAAAGCTTTACACGGTTCATTACTGCTGATTGTATTATTATGGCTAATTTGTATTTTTCCAAATGCAGTAGCGTGTCGGGGTTAATATTTGGTACCTCCCTTCCTACTTCTGTCACTTATTAATACCTGCAAATAAATGACAAATTTTCTATTCTAATGCTATTTCAAATCGTCAATAAAATAAAAGTAATAATAATAATAATAATAATAATAATAATAATAATAATAATAATAATAATAATAATAATAATACACACACAGAGAGAGAGAGAGAGAGAGAGATAGAGAGGGGTTTTTCCAAAAAAACAAGAAAAAGAAAAGAAAAAGGAAGAAAGAAGGAAAGATATTTTTTTTTTTAATTTTTTAATCTCTCTCTCTCTCTCACACACACGTTTGGGGAAGAAAGAGAAATTTTTAAAACTTTTTATTTTCTCTCTCTCTCTCTCGAAAAGAAGAAAGAAGAGAAGAGAATAGAGAGAGAGGGGGGAGTGAGAGAGAAGAAGAAAAAGAAAAAGAAGTTTTTTTTAATTGGGTGGTGGGACTTTAATAAAAAAAACTCTGTATTATTATTATTATTATTATTATTATTATTATTATTATTATTATAATTTTTCCTTAAAAAATCACATCTCTAAAACGATGGAGTTATTCGTTTATTGTTTTTAATGAACAAAGAAAAAAAATGCACAATCAATCTTATTAGTTGTCTATTTGTTCTCTGGAAACCTACCTCGTATTATTGATTCCATATTTGTTCTCTAAGGCCTCACTAACTTACTTTATGGCCTATGGAACCCGAAGGTTCACAGCTGCGTCCAGTTTCTACTTTGTGTTCGTATTTCTGCGAGACCCATCTAATTTCTGTCTGCGCCTAGGTCTTCCTAATAGTTGCTTTCCGATTAGATTTCCAGCTAACATTTTGAAAGCGTTGCTACTTTCTTTCTGGCTACATGACCTGCCCATCTGAGCCTCCTAGACTTGATGATCCTAACAATGTTTGATAAACGGTATAAATTACGCAGTTCCTTGTTATGAAGTTTCTGCCATTCCCCATTCCCGTTCCTTTTGGGTCCGAATATTCACCCCAGGATTTTATTCTCACATATTTAGTCTACTTTCTTCGTTCAGAGTAAGTAACAATGTTTCGCAACCATACAGCACAAAAGGCATGATTATCGTTTTATATATTTTAAGCTTCACGATCCTTAATAAGATACGCGAAGACAAAAAATTTTGAAGTGAATATTTTAACATGAATTCTCTGCTTTTAATCGACATTTAATTTCTTCATGAATATGGATTTGGTCTGTTAATATTTCTCCTAGATATTTTAAAGTATCCACTGTGTCGAAAGTATTATTTCATATTTTGACATATTACGATCCCAGCGAATTTCAAACACAACTCGTATTATTGGTCCCTATTTGTTCCCTGGAAGCGCAGTTCGTATTATCGCCAGAACGGACCTGCTATCTAATTTATTTTCATGATTAAGGTTAATACTTATAACAGACAAACTTTACTCGACCACCGTATGGAAACAACTTTGTCCGACCTGTCACGTTTTCGTAGCGGCAACTACTTTAAATTTACATTATGCTTGTACTCTTTTGCAGACGATGTCCAGACGATACCCAGTTAAAATTGCAACTAGTGGATGTTTTGTTGCCATTGAGTTTGGATTCTTGTACAGAGTATTTATATGATCAAGTGCAGAGGATATTAGAGCGAGCCATTGGAGACCAGGAAACGGAGGAACATCAGAGGAGAATTTACTGTCACGTGATTGAACACAGCTACAATTTGACCATCCAGCATACAGGAGCTGAAAGGTAAAATATATATAGATATTAATACTGTAGTCATAATATTAAGAATCAGAACAATAAGAGCATATGTTCTTGAGCAAAAAGTGCCTTAATGTATGCAATTTCAAGACAGAACAAAAAAAGGTTAATAATGTAATACTGACTTGCCTATAGGTGTACTTGAAAGGAAAACTGATTATACAACGAGAACGTGGACGAAAAGTGTCTGAAATTGTGCACTATATACAGGATGTTTCAAAAAAACACCGACAACATTTGGGAGGTGATTCCTGACACCAAGATAAGACAAAAAGTATAGAGCAACTTGGGTGTACAAATGGTTATAGGCTGCCGAAAACATTAAAAAATGAAATTTAAAGGTCCATAGCTCCAAAACTATGGGACCTACCGCAATCGGGTCAAGATTTCACTTAAGAACTAGTATGTGACCTATCCAAATATCCATGTTTCCCTGCAATCCAAATGTCCATACAGTTAAAAAAAAAAAAAAAGTTAATAATGTGCATACGTATACTTGAAAGAAAAGCTGATATGGAGATAAATATAGATAAGTTTCCTGTTTAAAATGGAGTTTGATTAACTTTAGTGACTAGGAACCAGGTTAATAAAACGAATGCTAGGCAACAGTTCACGTTTTACAACAATAAAGAAAGCCAGTAGTTTCTGTTATCAGCACGTTTCATACAGTTAAAATGAAAGGCGACAAAATTATATTGTAGATTTTGTCAGATTTCCCTTTTAGTTTATATATATATATATATATATATATATATATATATATATATATATATATATATATACAAAATTTATAAGTATTCTGTGCCTTAATCTAATTATTATACATTTACTTTTTCAGGAATTTGATTTACCAAAAACTCCTTTCTAGATTTACATAGTCTGTTCGTGTGTTTGTCCGAGAGACACAATATTTCAAGCAGTACTTGATGGATCGCTTTCATTTCTTGGTTAGGATATAAATAACCAAAGGTTATCAATCGAGTTCGTTCATGGAGGTTATATCCAAATCGGAAGTGGTAGAGGTCAACCATTTCCGGTTTTTACATTAACCACTATAGACCAAAAGCAGTAATAGATAGGATAAAATAGTTTCCTGTGATTGATTAAGGTCCCAAGAATAATTTCATGTCTGTCCATATATCTCTCTCTCTCTCTCTCATAAAACCGGAAGTATAGAAATCTAGTACAACTTCGGTTTCAATATTGATCTACCTAGAGCCAGAAAAAAAGTAGCGGAAATTACCGAAGGGGTGCGCTAGCTACTAGACCATCAGGGAGAGACAAAGTGTTAGAAAAATATTGACAAATAATGCGTAAAACATTATTGTGTAGCCATTTTCTTAGTATCTTAACTGTTTGGTATTTCTGTTTCAGTGCTGTGGATGAAAAAATTCTACAAGAGTGTTTGAAGTTCATGGAATCACTCCTTGAAAAACAGTCTGGAAGATTGGCTCTGGAGAAATTCTTCGAGAAAGATTCCGGTAGAGACCTAGTCCAAGTGTTGTTGTCTATAGCTTCTCCAGGGTTGTCTCAGGCTTACAGCAGTAAAGTGTTGAAGTTCTTCAATAAACTATTCCAGACAGGTAACTTTTTTTCTGGTTTTTACCGATTACGTGGCTACAATTTTTATTTATTATATAAATACTGGGATTGTTAGGGTTTAGAACTTTGAATTGATTAAGAGAGCCAACTGTTCGAAAGACAAATATTTTACTGCCTGTCCTTAATTGAATTAGATATAAGGTAAAATTAAATTAAAAGACTAACTTTTTTTTCTTCTCTTCTACAAAATACAAAGCTTTATTTACGTATAATCATGGAATTGAATCTATGAGACAAATGATATCAGAGAAAAATGTTAGCTGATAAAATGACAATTTTCTGCAATATACAGATCAAACGTTAAGCTGTGAACTCCTGACAGCGTTTTGATATACAAGAATGAAAAATGCAACTTACATTAAGAGAGGTTGTCCTATGACACCACTGGTTTTTCGTAGTCCACCCATACTCATTGACTCAAGATTTGAATCGCAATCTGTCTGGGGTCGCGGTGACTCGATGGTAGAGCGTTCACCTCTGGTGCATGGAGTCCCCGGTTCGATCCCAAGTGAGATTTGTAATGGACAAACACTGTGCGTAGGTTTCCTCGGGGTTCTCCCGTTTGCTCTCACTTCCTTCATTCCACAATTTCATTTGTTTCTCATCATCACCTTCTCCTTTAGCCTAGCCGGCATAACTGTGGACATACAAAACTCAAAGATTTCATTTCCAATCTGAGTCTGAATCCGAATGAATGACTGATCTCTCGCACACCTTTTTATATTTGATAATTTACATTATTCTAAACCCGAGGTTCTGTAGAATTACTATGTTCTTTACTTTTTCTTCTAATGACTTTCCGTGGCATAAGAGAATACGTGACCACCTGACACCTAATTATCTAAAAAGACCTTTAAACTGTTTGCCTAAAAATTTGTTTTGTTTCGTTTACGTTTCCATCACCTAATTAACGAAATATATTCAGTTTTTTAACAATTCCCATTTCCAAAAACAATACAAAAATAATATTGATTACCTAATGTCCTTTTTTAACATTAAAATAAAACTTCTTAGTATGTTTTATAAAATATGATTTTTTAAAACATACTCAGTTCTTAAAATTTCATTACATTATGCAGCTTGAATGTCCAGGTTACATTCATGACATATTCTGTTTTATTCGTTGGTTTGCGTACTAGCTGGTAGACATAATCCCTTGGGTTGACAGAGTAATAATTTCTAATCACATTCACTTATTGCGGTTCTGGTATCGAGCTAGGGGAGACGGTGGGTCAGTGGTAGAGTGTTCATCTCTGGTGCAAGGTGCCTCCGGTTTGATCCGAGAAACCATGTAAGCTTGTGGTGGTCGTTTCGGCCTACTGCTTATCCCACCAGTCATTTCTTAACCGTTCAGTTCCGCTAATATCAATCTCTTTTAGCGTACGGGGCATTATTGTGGGATGTGAAGATGGAATCATTTTTTGTTATCCAACTAACGGGAAGATGAGATTTTGTTTAGTACAAAGTGATCTTTCCGGATGGTATATGCAGACTCCAGTTGCACCGGAGTCCAGTTTATGCGTGAATGGGAGTACGGGCTCTGAGTCTCCAAACTTATCATATTCAATATTAAATTTCTTTCAAATTGAGTTAAAACCAGTAAATAAACCAAAGTCAATCAACAAAATACTATTTTGTTACGCATTTTTATTTTTGGATATTTCAACAAAAAATTTCTTATCTGGAAAACTACATATAGTGTAGCCAACCCCAAACTATCAGTGAACTCAGTATGATGTGCTTATTCCGTAGAAAATACGAAAACTCGATTTAGGGACCGTTCAGAAATTTGTCCCCCCTGATCCAAAAACTAATTATTGGCCAAAATCGCAGTCTTTTGATCCATTTTTGGTTTTCTTAATTTTCTTGTTTCTGTTAGCAATCAATGAGCTCCTTCATATCAGTGGTTAAAAAAATAAAATGAAACCTTTGGGTTTTACGTCCCACGATCATGCCGGCTAGGTTAAAGGAGACTGTGATGATGAGAAATGAATGAAATGGTGGAATGAAGAAAGTAGGAGGAAACGGAAAAACTCCAAGGAAACCCTTGCAAACGGTGTTTGTCCACCATAAAATTCACTTGGCGCGAGCTGGGATCGAACCAGGGACACCATGCACGAGAGGGGAACGCTCTACCACTGACCCACCGCGAGCCCTATTTGATAGTTAGCGTACACGTTTTTGACACGAAAGATTCAGATCATGTGATTAGGATCCTACGTAAGCTATAGTTTCACGTATCATGTAGCCTTGTTGTTGTGAAAGAGTTGTTAAACTTCGAACCAACCATTGAACCAAATAAAAAAAAAAATGTGTATTTCTTTATGTATTAATTAATTAACTATCTCCGCCCACTTCACTGGGTAATGTCCGGCAACTCTGTGATGTGTTTTCTGCATTTCATTTGTATTGGTTGCAAACCAAAGCCTTAACATGAAACTGGAGTTGCTTAAAAGGGATAGTATTCTTGATACGTTGACTTACAGAAAATCCTGAGAGAGTAATTGATTCACTGCAATTCGTTAGCCACTTTGGTAATCAGTATTAATTCGATCACTAATGTAAGATGTTAGAACCATCTATGGCCCGAAGTATGTTAACAAACCAGAAGCGTCTTTATATGATGTCATCACAAACGCTTAATTACTTTGTTTGATCTATATGCTTTTATTTCTTTTTATTAGCTGAGAAGAATCCTGGGGAAACTAGTTTGGAACATCTGTGTGGATCACTATCGAGACTGGCTACTGTAGACACCGAACGCCTCCAGAACTGGCTGAAACATGTTATTCTAGGAGTGTCACCAAATGCCCTGGTCCCTGTAAGCCAGAGTGAAGGCCAGAATCAAACGGAAAGTCAAGAGGAACAAAATCTCCTTCAAGAGAATCACATGTTGCTTCAAGGCCTCACTTCCTATATTGTTAAGGATAATAGGTAAGATTATTGTTACGAAATCTCTACTAGAATTCAAGGTCATATTAAAACTAGAGGGCTGAGTCAATAAGTAGGGTAATTGTAAAGACAGGTCTTGTTATTTGCCATTGTATAAGTTTCTTTAGCTTGTACAATCATCATAAAAGAAAATAGAATATCGTATATATAAACTGCAAATGCAGTAAATCAACTCAGAAGGAAATTCTTCTTCTTCTCTTTACATAAACAATCATTTTTTTATGGTTTTCTCCATGGCTATGTGATCAGCATATGCGCCTGCGGAGCGAACGGTGGAAACTTACGTGGTTGGAATTCCACTTTAAGACCCAGATCCACGTCTCATACAGCCATAGTACTGGAAAGAGACCGGATGAGCTCCAAGTAAGACGAGGTGCCACGGTGGCTCCGTAATAGAGCGTTCACCTCTGGTGCATGGCGTCCTTGGTTCAATCCCAGGTCGTGCCAAGTGAGCTTTGTGGTAGACAAAACACCGTGTGTGTGCGTTTTCTCGGAGTTCTCACGTTTCCTCTCACTTCCTTCATTCCACCATTTCATTCATTTCTCATCATCACAGTCTCCTTTAGCCTAGCTGGTATAACCGTGGGACGTAAAACTTAAAGATTTCATTTCATTTTTTTCCAAGTAAGACAACCAATTATCTACCATCGAATTTTAGCTTGTTCGCTAACATCATTGCCAAGTCATGGGTAAGAAAAAAAGCGTAGTGGGGATTGGAGTAACGTTAATTATTGTAAGGTAAGGTTGGTAAGTTGTAAGGTAAGGTAAGGTGAGGTAATTATAAGCTATGTACTCTTAGCATTGGATAAACAATATAGAGCAGAAAGCAAATAAGGGGAAGGCACTGAAAGAAATGAAGAAATTAGTTGGAGACAGAGCAAAATACGGACGATAGACCGAGGACCTAACACCCTAAAGGGTACAAGGGAAAAGACAGAGAAGTGGAAGAAGTATCCTTAGCATATTATAACATGTAAGCATTGTGATATTACATATGTATATAGTATGTTAGTTGATAGCTGTTATCCTTACAATTCCCAATTTAGGGAGTCCTCACCTTTTCCGTAACGGTAAGACAGTTGAAATTCGATGATAAGATAGGTGTTTAATAAATCCTTAACAATGTAGAGAAGAACAGTGTGAGTACAAGTTTATTTGTGAAATTGTTCTTCAAGCTTTTTACATTATACAATATAGAATTTTCTTCTGTCGCAGACTACATATATCCATACCTAATAATATGGAATTTAAATAGATTGTTTTTCTTTCATTCTCCATAGCTTCTATACTTATCTACACATAGCTGTCACTGCACCAAGTCATATGTGCCAGTAGAAAAAGTCATTTTTAGTCGCCTGCAGCCGTGGCATTACGACTTACTGCAGTTGCTTGTGCTTATGAATGTCCCGCCATCTAAATGTTTGTTCAGTGGTTCGAACAGAGGAAAATCACTGAGTGGGAAATCGGGGCTGTAAGGTGGATGATTCAGATAGCTTTGTCCCTGCTTATCTTGCACTGTGCTGTGAAGTTATCAAGCTCAGTGCACCAATTTCACACTTGTTTTTAGGGCATAGCATTATCACCGTGGTGTACCTCTTTAGCTTGTGGTTCGTTCCTCTTTAGCTCTTGAAACGGCAGATCCGATCCACTCTGATCCGACTACTCCGCGTCGGCGTCCTTACACCATGTTGGGAGAATATGACTGACATAAGACACTATCTAACAGGACTGCTATAAAGCAGAGGTCAAAAGTGTTCTGCCTGAGAGGAAATGATGATGATAAAGGGAATATTGCATAGTACAAAGTCTTGGTATTTTACTTATTGAACTGCTTAACTATGATATTAAATTTGAGATGTTAAAAAATTTCAGAGAGGAAGAGCACGGTAGCTAGTGGTAGAGCGGCCACCTCTGTTGTGAGAGGTATCTGGTTCGATCCCAGGCCATGTAATTATGTGATGGACGTCATCATATCTGTGCGTTTTTCGGGGTTCCCGTACTTTCTCCTACATTCTTAATCTACTAATTATCTTTCGTGATGGGACAAATCGTCTCGATGCTGACGTTCCCATTTACAATCAATCCATCAATTCACTTACAATCATTCATTTTCATTTATCACATAGGAGGCACGTAGTTCAGTGGTAGAATGTGTACTTCTGGTGCATGGGGTCCCTGGTTTGATACCCGGCCAAGTAAGTTTGTGATGGAGAACATCGTGTCCGTGGATTTTCTCATGGTACTGCATTTTCTTCCCACATTCTTGCTGCACTAATTCCTTTATTATCATTCTCTTGCCTTAACCATCTGTCTTCCTTATATTAAAAGAACGGTAAACTAAAAAAGTAATTTCATTTCACACAGACAGTGAGTGAGCGAGTGAGTTTATATTCTTACAAGTAGCACTGACATTGAAAATAAAACATCGTGGATTCTATTAATGCAGAATGTACATGCATAGACAGAAAATACTGTCAGAGACTATTTAGGAAATAAACATAACAAAATAAAATAAAATTTGAAAATGGAGAGAAAAAGCTCAAGTCTAGATTGACAGGGAGTCGGAAACTGGTCTCTCGTTTGCCATGCCACTATTTTACTGCTACTCATCGTTTTGTAAGTACTGTGCCATAAATCTTTGATCTTAACAAACCAATCTATCGATCAGTTCAGTCCGTCTGTCCGAATTAATTTTCGTCGTACATACTGTGTGAAAACAAAAGTCTGTATGAGATGTAGTCTATTATTATTATTATTATTATTATTATTATTATTATTATTATTATTATTATTATTATTATTATTATTATTTAATTTTAATTTCGTATATCCGATACGCTGAAAACTTTCAGCGTTCAGAAGTGGTTTCTTCTGTTGTGTGTGTGAAGGTGATGGTTTGCTTATAATATGGACACACAAATTCAAAATATCTATGTACGCATCACATTCATACACAAACACAAAACGCGCACTAAATTTGGAGCAGGGCGATATTAAAAATTTACTTAATGTCATAATTAGATAAGCATACAAGTTTAATGAAGCACAAAAATATTCAAATTTTGAGGGATATTTTATAAGTTGTGGCAACTGCTTCAGCTGAAAAAAAAAAAAAAAAAGCTGCAGCAATTGAAATCCATTATATGCATGTAAGGCCGCGGGAAGATTCTTTTCAATGCCATCGGTAGATAGTGTCTGTGTACGGAAGCTAATTGCAGGAACAATTGAAATATAAGTATATAGAAATTCATTGCTTGATGACTCTTTAATGCAGATGAACTCAAGAAAATGTACAGTTTATACGTAACGAACACCCTTTAAATACTCTCACATTGTGTCCATACACTTTGGTCATCGATGGGGCCAAGCATTGACAGATGACACACATTGACTGAAAACACACGTACAGCCTTCCGTATTCATCGTCTTTTTCCCTGTTTCAAACATGTGTGAACACTGGAGGGGATTATTTGAAATGTGTTTACGATTCACTGCATACATACTTCATTTTTCCTTGTGTCTCCGTACTTTTGTTGGTTGTTGGATTAGAGTTTAGCGTCCCTTTCAGCACCAAGGGCATATGAGACTTAGACCTACAATTTAAGGTGGAATCTGAACCACAGTAATGCGTTCAAATTTTTCAAGGCTCTCCCACCGGAAATCAAATTTAGGATCCCGAGCACTAAATACGCGCAGCTAACCATTCGACCAATGTGGACGGTTTGTACTTTAGTGTTCATATGTATATATTAAAGCCTGATAGACCAATAAGTTTCTATGTACGTATCTCCAATTGCTCTCAGCAATTAGCTCCTATACACAGACGCCATCTATTTATGGCATCGAAAAGTACCTTTCAGTGACCTTCAAACACATATTGGATTTTCATTGCTACAACTTCTTTTTTTTTCCTGACATGAAATGACCCTCGTAATGTTTAAAAAGCAGTCATTATGGGTAGGTCAAAATATTAAACATTGAAACTAGAAAATTTATGGTGACGATATTAGCTCGCTTTGCGGGAAAACAAAAATATGAACAGGCAACAGGAAATGCTTCTCCTTATTATAATTATCCTTTCAGATTATTAGATGTATTAGACCTATCCTTAGTAATTGCACTGGGGCTCATAGTGGCTCAGTGGTAGAACTTTACCTCTGGTGCCTGGGTCCCTAGTTCGATCCCTGGCAAAGTAAGTTTGTGGTGGACAGCATCGTGTCCATGGGTTTTCCCACGGTACTCCCGTTTCCTCCCACATTCTCACTCCACCAATACTTTCATCATTCACTTGCCATAATCATCCGTCTCCCTTAGCCTTGAGGGTATAGTTGTGGGACGTTAAACTGAAAGATTTCATTTCATTTTCAGTAAGTGCACTCAGGGAACCGTTCTCCCTCACCTTCGTACTCGACTAAAGAAAGCACCCGTAAGTGTTGAAATCTTCCGACGAATTCGAACAGTAGACAAGTAAGCAAAAGACTGAGATATTAAACATAATTTCTGTGTGCCATTGATATTCTATTGTAGTCCATTATTGAAGTTAATCTACTAACAGGTATAATGTGTTCTGTATTGTCTGATTTCAGTAATGTAAATGAAGACGTCGCTGTTACTATGTTGAAAGCTTTGATTCCTATGGGATCGCAGATTTTGTCTCCAGCTGTGGAAGGTATTGGTTTCTCCGAGTTAATGCTTGTTATGGCTACTCTGGCAGATGCAGGTTCAGGAGTTGGTCATGTGTATCTATTTCGTGCTGCCACTGAATGGCTTGAACTATGGTAAGTATTTAACAACATGGAAGATGTTATTGGTAATTAGTTATTTCTCTCATTTTGATACAATTCTACCAATAGTAGAGGCTCGTGTAAATGTTTATAATGCTGTTTGAATATTATGACCAAACGTCAGCCATTGATCAAGATAAAGATGGAACTACAATACATTTAATTCCACTTGTACTTCTGTTTCAAACTTAATTTGTTGACCGAAAGGACAAATTTCAATATTTGGTGTTATTACGTGTTGGTGGATTAACATAGAAACGTGTGTCGAGAGAGCCAACATATACGTGGAGTGAAAATACGAACGAAATTAAACTTCTGCAACAATGAACGGAACATTGTTATATCTGAGAGCTCCCTCGTGGCTATGCTGTTAGCTTTAACACTTATTTGTGTGAGGACTTGGGCTTGATTCGAGATGGTGTGGATCCATGTAGTTCACATCTCATTTAGCTTCAGTGTTGAAGGGTGTCAAATTAAGTTTTTAAAAGAAATCCATTATCATATCTGAAAAAGAAAAAGGATAAAACAATTAAAAGAATTATGTTGTTTGTTTATTTGAATTAAATAAGTTTTAAGATAAATATTGATACATGAATGGATTTCACTAAAGTGATGTGCTATAGATTTGAGTAAATGCGGCGTGGGTTTCCTCGGGGTTCTGTTTCCTCCCACTTTCTTCATTCCACCATTTCAATCATTTCTCATCATCATCGTCTCCTTTAGCCTAGCCGGCATAATCGTTGGACGTAAAACTCAAAAATTTCATTTTTTGAGAGTGCGGTATTTCGTGATTCTTTTACTTTCTGATTTATATTGTAATTGAAACTACATTTCCCAGATACAAATTTTTAAGAATTTTTTCTGGTTTATTTTACAGCAAACAGTATCTTACTCAAAAGGATGTGCTGAAGAAAATTGAGAATGGTGTTGGTTCAGGGAAGCACCGTATTATGATGGAATCCGCCTGCTACTTGCTGAATTATGTAAGTGACATCGTAGTAGCATTGTGTCCAAGTGGTGAGAAGTGGCCACCCATTGGTCGATCTGGAGCTGCTTCGCCACCTTGGGAAGGAGAGTCACCACCAGATGCTGATTCTGATTGGGTAGAAGAATTGGGACATGAAGATGAAGAGAGTGGAGGAGAAGATTCAGTAAGTTATTGATGGTGCTTCAGATAAAGGTTGTGCGACTGCTTATATATATGTCAAAGAAATTTTTTAATTTCTTAGGGCATTGTTTGATTACAAATAAAACCTTAATTTCTAGCGCAAAACAATGTTGATCTCTC